>NW_028288564.1:755000-1068459 GCF_059628265.1 Tinamus guttatus | reverse complement strand
TCTTAACAAAGTCAACAGAAGTCCAGGTACCATTTCCTGAAATCACATTTTTTAATCCATACAGGTAGACACAGAGTTATCCCAATTAGGACACATAAACAAGCAGACACTTTTTATAAAAATGTTAAATGGCTCCTTGAAACACGAGCAACATAGCCCTACAGGTTTCCATCATGCCTATCAGGATACATTAAAAAATCATGAGTGTAAAAGGCAGGTTTTGTGGCAAAGGACTGTAAGGGCTGGTGACAGTTTGTGCTGTATCACATTGTATCAAATTTAAATCCAATTCACAATTTTGTCAAAAGGGAAAAAAAAGGAGGGGGAATCTTCTTCTCCATGCAAATGGGACGGAAAACCGAATTGTTGCCTGTTGCTGCTGGCCAATACACTGCCACTCTTTCTAGGATCCCACAGACCAGCTACAGGCTGCCGTTGCCTCACCCGTGTTATGCTGGATAAATTGGTCCAGAGCATCTTTGGAGAAACTCCGCCTGTGGTAGTGATCCAGGCAGCCCCTTTCCCCCAGTGGGGTGCTGCTTCAGAGACTGGGCATCGCATAATTTGCATTTTTAGGCTGATTAATGTTAATTGTGCACTTTTAATGTTTCATTTACATATGCACAGTTATTTGTGATGCAGATTCACCCCAAGTGAGTGTGTGAAGTGGCAGGTTAATGACAGGTTTCATGGAAATAAATCTTGGATACATTGACAGCTACTGAAGCATTAATATTTCAACAATACTAATTAGCTTGTTCTATATATATGGTTGGATTAGAAACCACTGGAGGCTTCTTCTGAGGCTGAACTCCAAAATACTCATGCCAGGTGAAAAGAAATATGATGCTCATTTCATGCATTTTCACTTACCTTTGTGCATTACATTGTGCAATATTAACTAGGCTGCCAGATAGTTATTGAATATACAGCATTACATAGTAAGAGGAATGTAAGAGTGTAGCTCTGACATAAGGACTAATGTCTCTACCTTCCACAACAAATTTGCCACATAGAAGTTGCAAATATATCTGCCCCTGCACAGCAAGTCCTAGGAGTGCTCATTCATTGGCAGGCAGCACGTTCAGACTCTTGCTGAGCACTGTTACAAGGGTTCAAAACCTACTGCTCTTTATCTTGCATGATAAAAGCCATGAGTTGAGTCAAACACTGAATTAGTAAATTAGTGAATTATTATTAGTAAATATTAGCAGAATAGCTGTAACCATTTCCCTAGCTCTGTTCTGTCATTACTCTGAAGCGCTATTGGGCACCAAGGCTCTCCTCAATGTCCAGGATCCCAGATCTTCCCAGTTCTTCCTCCTCCATACTGTGCCATGTGTCTCTCTATGGTGCTCCTTCTTTGCTCTTCAGTTAAAATGATTTCTCCCACAAAAAGTTTGCCTACATCCTTGTCCCCAGGTTCCTTCTGTCTTTCTGTGTTCACATTTAAACCCACCCACGCACCGTAAACCCTCCAAACCACTGCAAGTGCCAGTTATTTTAGACAGAAGTGGCCTTTGGAGTCTGGTACTCTGTAAGCAGAACAGGAGGGAAAGACCCAGGGCTGCTTTGCTAGAGAGCAGGACTAACCACAGAGCCTTCTTCCTCCTAGTATCCTGTCAGCTTCACCCCTGGCCTCTCCAGGGAGAAGGAAACAGAGTATTTGGGTCAGTCTTTTATTTCTGTGTCCTAGGGCATGTTATGCAGGATTTTAAAAATGTAGAAGAATTCAGAAATTTCATTGTTTGGTCGCATTTGAAGTTTTCAAAATATTTTTGGGGGTCTAATTTCCCTGGGATTAGCTGTGTTGCTATCAACAAGCCATTCTTTTCTGGAAAACAAAAACAAAACTGAAAAAGTATCTCCATACCTCCACTGATGTTTAGTCTCTGCAGTCATTTGGTGTATACATTATTTATACCAGGTAAAGATGGAAATAACAATATTTTTATTAATCTTACAACATTTTATCCTCTACCACCTTCCAATGTCTGCTAAAATGCTCTTTCTAGAAATACATCTTTCTGTACTTAAGTAATGGCAAATATTTGACCTCTCCATTTTGAGTAAGCCTTTGTTTATTCCACAGGAGAAAGAAGGCAGATATTTGTTTCAAGAGGGTTTAAAATTGAACATAAGAAGAAGCCCTTCAGCTTTAACTGTGCTTTTTTGTGCTATGATAGATTTAAAAGTCATGCTCCTTGTTATTTAAATAGGCTCCTTTTGTAATTGAAAGCTATAAAGGAATGTTTGCAAAACCATACATCCTCTAGTCATTTCAATTCCAGCCTTAGATAATCATAGTGTAATTTGTGTGGGATAAAGTGTCAAGATACCATCTCTTCTGTGGCATCTCTCATTCCTACTACCACCACTGGTAGCTTACTAATTACTGGAAAAGCTCTAAATTAAAGCTGATCCTTGCTGATTGCCAAACACAGCAAACTACATGGAATCCACAGCTGGGCTGTTGCTTTTCCACTACTGTAATTGGGATTAATTTAGCCAGGCACATTAGAAACCTAAAACTTCTTGCAAAAGAAACACTTTCTATGAAATAGCACACTTTCCAATCCATGATCGGCTAAGTGTGCAATCCAGACAGGAACCAAGTGTGCTTTCATTATCTGCACATGCTAATGCAGTCTGTCTGCTCAGAAAATTGCTCTAAACTACTTAGGAGGGGACACGGGAATGTTATTCCATAGGCAAAGTAAGTAAGTCAGCCCTGTACAAGAAGGCTAAGTTGATGGAAAAACTTAGACATGACTCTGAAGACTGTTTCAAGGTAGCTATAAAAAGTCTATTAAAACTGAATATTGTTTGAAGTGTCTTCTAATGGCTATCATATATATAAAGAAAGAAAAAAATCAGGATATTTAAGAAGAGATTTAATATAGTGATAAAAATGAAACCCAGGTTAAAAAAAAATACTAAATCATGACTTGGAATAGCTTTGCCAGATTGCTTCTGGGAGATCTTGGAAATTTTACTGTGAGCTTTATACTGTCATGAGGAGCAAGAAACGCCTCTCTAATTAGATACTTTGCTTTCAATAATCTAAACTGGATGTAGACCGTGGTAAAACAGTCCACACACCTTCTGGGAGCGCAATGAGATGTTATGTTATGAGGCCTTGATTTCTTAAAAGCAGAGTGCTGAATTCATTTCATGAGGCTTCAGCTTTATCCTGGCTGATTGCTCATCCATAGCAGCAGTAGCAAGAGAAATAAGTTTTCAGCTTTTCTCAACTTAAAAAAAATGACAGAGAAAATAAAGTGCCTGAGCATCCCAAGTACATTTATGAGCTCTACGTAAATCCCATATCAGGAGATGCAGGGATATGCCACAGCTCATTCCCTGCAGTAATCATGCCTCCGCTTTTCAAGGACCTGCACAAAAATGATGGTATGAACAAGCATGTTAGTAACAGCCCTTAATGTCTCAGTAATCTCAACACACATTGCTGCAGCAGAGCAACAGGAGTGCTAGTATTATCCATCATAAGCAAAGAAACAGGACTCTTCCTAAATACCTGTGGTCTTCTTCCCGAGCCTTTTAGGGGGATTGCTGCTGAGCTCAAGGCTAACTCCTTGACAGGTTCTGAAGACGTCTCGGCTGTAAAGACCTGACTTGGCTCCCCTTGCCAGAGCATGGCAGCCAACATGGTCACGTGGAGAGTCACGCACCCAAGCAGCAGGAAGACACAACACCTGCCCCACAGCGAGCTGGACTCCAGGCCCTTAGGGTTCCCCTTCCCCGCTCTGTTCTACTGCAAGAGCGTCTGCTGGTGTGCAGCAGAACATGAGATACACCCGGACAGCCAAAGAAAGAGAGCTACAACCTCTTAATATGTTCACGAAACCTAAATCTGATGCATACGGGACTACTTCATGTGTTTGTGGTTTGCACCTTTCTAGCTTAGTTGCAAGCCCTGAAATTCAAGTGGATCTGACTATATCGTATATCTTTCTTTTTTTCCATGACAAATGGTCATTTCTTCTCTTGCTCAAGTAAATCAAAAATAAGATTTTTTTTTCTTCCCCCCTGCATGGCATCCTGGTCTCGATTGGAAAAATGATTAGCTCCTAAAATAGTGACTTGCAGTGTCTTCAACAATATGATAGATAATGAATGTGGCAGTAGCTGCTAAGTTACGGGAAAAGAGTCACCCTTTGCCAGAAAGATGAGCATAGTTTGATCTGCTAGCTCCTAGTTGCAAAGAACATAATAAATCTTCACACTTTAGCATTTGGAACGTTAACATAAATTGTTTCCAAACGCTCTAGACCTGCATGGCTTATGTCACTAGAGTTGCCAGACACAAATCTTCCTTTCTCAGGGGAAGGAAAATAAACAGATAGAAGAATTCTCCATGTGCACAGCTCTTCAGAAAAAAAAAAAAAAGTCACATGGGAGAGGTGTGTGTCTGTGTTGGGGGGAAGCTGGGACTCTCCAAAGAGCTTTTATTTCCTGTGCAGGTGGTGAGCAAAATACCCTGTTCTCAGGGCACAGGTAAAGCACTAGTCACACTGGCAAATGGCAAATCCGCCTCTGGCTTCTACAGGGGGTTAATACCATTAGAAGAAGACAAGAAGACATCAGAGTTTAATTTCACCAAATAAAATTTGATTCCTACCAATTTCTCTTTGCTCTCTCTCTCCTATGTGTGTGTGTGAGCCTGTACTTTTCAGTGTTTTCAGCAACTGAGGCGCTGAAGGGGCCTGAAATAGGAGATGGACAGAAATCTCTTACTATGCTTGAAAACATAGCCAGAAAGAGCAGACATAATCGGGGCAGAGAGTGCCTGCTTTCACTAGTCAACACCGTCATAGGATGGGGGAATACTAGCTAGTTTCTTGAAGCTCTTATGATCCATGTTTTTTTGAGGTAATAATAATTTAATAATTATTTCTACTTAAATGAGATTGAGAGGAGAGAGGAAGAAGAGGAAAGAGGCATATTTTTAAAGTTAATTTACTTCCTTTTTCCAGTAATTTTTATACCACTTTTTACTTCTTGAAAGACACCATCTGGGTACTGCTAGCATTTGGAATAAGCTGTGATTTCTTTTCTCAACATTAAAAGAAAAGGTGTTTCCTTTTTGTGAGATATTTAGTGGCTAATATTGCAGGAGGAAAACTATGGAAGAAACTAATTTCTCATTATAGTGTTGAAAGCAATCTGAAATAGCATACGTGTATGTATGCTGTGACTACTGTGATGAAATCTCAAGACCTTATTGTACCACAAACATGTCAATAAGGTGAATTTCTGACCCTGCAAAGCTTAGAGTCAACAAATATGAAACAGAAGAGGAAGAAATGGATTAATGGCAAGGAGGCTGAAGAGTGGTTTGTGTCAATCCACAACTACCAAACTCTTTGTGTCTCTTAAAACAATGCATAAAACCTGTATTAAAGTTGCGTGGCTTTTGCACATATCATGAACTGACTGACTAGCAAAGTAAAGGACTACAATCACTAAGTTGCAGGCAAATAACATTGCTCAGTATGATTTTTCATTTCTTGTTTGTAAGACAACAGTGAAATGATTGGCTTGATTTTCCTCGTAATTCTTCACTAGGTAGACCTTTAATTTCTTCTCTATCATGAAAATATCATTAGTGAATAGTGAGATCCAGTCTGATACTAAGATTTGAACAGCCTGGAATTTGAGGATGTTTCAGGTAACTAAAATGCAGACTTTGGCCATCTTTTCTTGCCATCTTTTAATTTCTCAGGTCACTGGATCTAAGACTAACACTGTCCAGAATTGCCCCCCGTAGTGTCTTTGTATAGGAGAGGTCCCCACTAAATCAGTTTGGGACATAGAAATGAGGTCTGATCTTCCTGCTGTTGTAGTATGGGCTCAATCCAGCATCACAATCTTTGAGAACATTTAACAAAATCAGATCCCTTTCAGGATATGGGGACAGATATCACTGTATTTTATAAAACAGTGGCAGTGACTTTTCTATTACATAATGCTTGCTTCTGATCCTGTGGAGGAAAAAAAGAAAATAATACAATATTTGAGAAGAAAACGCCGTAACAAAATCACTAGGGCACCCAGTTGTGAGGAAAGAGTCCTTGCTTCCAGTCACAAACCATTTCTATAGTTTGAATTTAGCAGCCTTTGGATGAAGGACAGAAATGATAGATACACCTTTAAAGGAATCACACGTTATGTTTTGGGTTTTTACACATCTTGATTGCAGAGAAATTTTCATTCTTTGTTATCACGCATTGACTTCTAACTCAGAGCTGGAAAAAACAGTTTTTAAAAAAGGTGAAAGGTGCAAGTTTGTTAACAACCCCTACCCACGTCATCTTTGTAATAATTCAAATTGACTGTGCAAACAAATCTTGTTACGAAAAAAATTAAAAAGTCCAATAAAGTCTGAGAAAAAGTTACAACTTTCTGTCCTGCATATAGACTATTTGGACAATGGTATCAATCCTCTCAGATGCTGTCATACATGCACACACCAGTTTATACTGGTTTGTCTCCTTTCATTTTGCTGCAATTACCCCATTGAAGGAAATGAAGTCTTTCCTAGTTCTCTCAAGGGGAGTATAACTGTGTTACGTAGGCGAGCAGTGTAAACTCTTCCCCCTTCAAGTGCCCTAAAATCTTAACCAAACCCCAGCTACAGGGAATACAGGAAAATAATAAAAACTGAAACCTTGGAAAAGAACTGAGAATTTGAGAATGCCCCCAGGGTGACTCTTGCAGCCAAAACAAGAGGACAAACTCCAGAATTGAGGAACTTTGGCCAAGAACGCTGAGCGAGGAACTGCTTCTTGCTTCAAAGTGAGAGCTGATGTTGGCAGAAAGACCACAGCTGCTCTCAATGTCACCTGGGTGTGAAAGACAGGGGTAGTTACGTAAGCCATTAGTACGCAAAGCATTTAAGGTTTTATAGATGAAATTTGGCTTAAAGTGGAGATCAGGGCTGGCAATCTGTACAGACCCTGCCGCTCCATCTGGGAAATGCCCCTTCACCAGGAGCCTGCTCCTGCTGTCACCGCTGAGCACATTGCAGGTGGGACTCACACCGCAAGCCTCAGCTGAGAAAAATGCTGATGACTCTAATGAATCCCAGACACGGAATAAATTGTCTCAAGCAACTATAAACATTCAAGCCAGTACTCAAAAGCATTCATGTCCTTGCTGCTTATGTGTGAATCCAGAAAATGCTGGAGACACAGGAAACCAAGGGAGCAAATAGCAGGTGTCCCTGTTTCAGAGATACATCTATTTTGTTTCTTCTAGTTGCTTTTCCCTTCCGTAAACATTATTTGAAATCCACCTGCACGAGAGAAGAACCACAGGCCCCCAATCCCGTGCTGTTAACAGCTCCTGGAACCCTGTGTGTGAGCAGAGAGGGAGGGCAACCTGGCTCAGTGCAGGGCAATAATTGCCAGGTAGTGGCTCATTGAGAATATACAGAAAGGAGTGGAAGCACTTAGCTGTGGTGCCTGTATGTGACTAAAGTCTACCAGGTGTTACTCCTTCCTGAGACATGCTGGCTCATCATTTGAAGGAGCTTGATTCACTCCATTGGCTACAGAGGTAGCTCCTCACTTTGGGGGCTGCAGGTTAAACTTGCTTTATATTCCTGAAGCATCCCATGTAAATTCTTCACAGTCAGGTTTTACTCATATTTCTTTCTCAGGTCTCCAATACTAGCTCCTGTAAAAGATAGGTCAGTAGATGGCTAAAGTAGATGGACAACCATCTTTATCCAGTATTGCACGGTTTACAGCCCAATTTCTTCCTATTGTGCTGGTTTATCTGACTGAAGGTTGAATTGAAATGGAAGTACAATGGGATAAAGTGAAATGGATAATAAACTCTATTTTGGTGTTTGGGCCAACAGTAGTTCGATCTGCAATGTTCTGCTTTTCTTTTTATGGCAGGATAGCCAGACACCAGATACCACCATGACTGAACGCTTTGACTGCCACTACTGCAAAGAGTCCTTGTTCGGTAACAAATACATCCTGAGAGAGGACAGTCCCTACTGTGTGAAGTGCTATGAAAGCCTTTATTCCAACACCTGCGAGGAATGCAAAAAACCCATTGGTGCTGACTGCAAGGTATGCTGGGTTTGTGTCTTCCTACAGAAATCTTGCAGAGTAGCCTGGGTGTCATCCCTTACCTCTGAGCACTTGTCTTCAAAGACGAGGGCACAAACGGGAAGGCGTCCGTGTAGAAAGTGCCTGTCCTCTAGCATCTTGTTCGCTAACAGGAAGAACGAATGACTTGATCCTCTAAAGTGCTAAACACATTTTTGGAGCCAACGGGAACAGAGGGTACAATTTAAAGCGTTAAAAAAAAAAGGGAGTTTTCAGGTATAAAATTCAACCTTTGATATTAAAAACACAGATGCTCCTGCTTTTCTTCCCTCCCCCCCAGTTAATTAATGGTGAACTTTCACATTTAGTGACCTTTGTTCAGAGGTAATAAGTGCTGGTATTTTATTACAGCATTTTTTATTATAGCTGGCATTAAAGATGAATAACATTGTCATTATGCTGGAGCCCTTACAGGTGTCTGAGGCACGGTACTGTCAGCTAGAAGGATTCATGCTTTTCACCACATCTCTAATTTACCAAGCACGTTAACAGAAACACAAAAGCACCCCTCTCTCTGTAAGCCATGAGAATCTGATGTTAGAAGCATCAGCAATGCATTAGGAGGGCTAAACTCCCCATGAGGCCGAGCGGGATCTGGGGAGGTGGCAGAAATCAGTTTGTCCACCTTTTGAGCAGAGGGATTTAAGCCACTGCTGGCTTTGCAGCGGGTATACCCATAATTTGGGTATCATCGAGACAAGACCTGTGATGTTAGAACCATGCTCAATTCAATCCAATGCAATCATGATGAGCTTAATGTGGGCTCATGGAAGTCTCCTTAGAACCCTACCAATTTCTGTAGTTCATATTTATACTACTGGCTTTGGAGATTTACAGACTCAAATACTCACAGAAGGGTTGAGGTTGGGAGGGACTTCTAGAGACCATCTAGTCCAACCCCCCTGCTCCAGCAGGGTCACCTAGAGCACATGGCACAGGGTGGCATCCAGGTGGGTTTGGAAGATCTCCAGAGAAGGAGACTCCACAACCTCTCTGGGCAGCCTGTTCCAGGGCTGTGTCACCCTCACAGGAAAGAGGTTATTCCTCACATGAAGATGAAACTTCCTGTGTTTTAATATGTACCTATTACCTCTTGTCCTGTCACTGGCCACCACTGGGAAGAGTTTGGCCTCATCCTCTTTACATTCCCCCTCAGCTATTTGTACATGTTGTTCAGATCCCCTCTCAGTCTTCTCTTCTCCAGGCTAAACAGGCCCAGCTCGCTCAGTCTTTCCTCATACAATAGGTGCTCCAGTCCCTCAATCATATTCAAGGCAAGCACTTTAGTGAACGGTACTCCTGTATGTATTCAGGAAAAGCTGCCAAATCATGAACCACAAAAAAACTGGCTAATATTGACCTGAGTAACAGACCAGCTAGAATGCATTAGCATCTCAAATGCAGCCTGATGATACTGGAGTCTAAGACTGCAAAGGAAACAACATGATGCCCTGCTTGCTTGAGCTGTGCACTGCTGCACCACACAGAAACACTGACCACATGAGGTCCATCCACCTGCATTTCATTTAAAATAGCTGGGACATCTGGAGTGTATGCCAGTTTTATGCTGTCTGAATGAAGACAGATGATATTTGATTGATGTGTAGTGGTTTCTTGACCACCAAAGGTAGACTTCATCCAATGTAAAACCTCCTTGTACCAGTTTGACCTGCTCAAAGTTGGCCAAGAGATTCAATGGCAGAGTGACTTAGCAGTGGAATAGCAATTTCCATTAGGTGGCTGTGGGATTTTTTGACTGTTTTAAGTCCTGAAGTTTGATTTCCTATGCCGTCAGTCTGTAGCTTGAGAAACACCAGGTAGTCCCTATTACTGGTACTACCAGCCTACTACTAGCTTGTAAAATCACAGTTATAAAAATATATGCAAATTTGGATTGGAAAAATGCCAATTCTTATGTCTTCCAAATTGAACTACCTTACCCTACTAGAAAATCGGTAGGAAAGCCTCTTTCAGAATCATTAGAAAGGAGAATGATTCACCATCATGACTGGCAATAATCTGCAAGAGGGTGTAGCAGTGCCAACTTTCCTACAGCTCATAAATTAGAGCTGGACTGACATGGACAAGCAAAATATTTCTGCCCCATTCTAGAACGTACTTTGTTTTAAAGTCTCTTTCTAATCCCCTGAGAAGATATTTCTATGTGTTGACATCCAAGAATTTCAAAACTTGGACTGATTTCAACAAATCTTGGGCAAAGTATTCAGGAACTAATCAAGCTGAACTTTTCAACCCAGATTTATGGATTTAGGGCGTGTGGGTGTTATCCGATATACTTCTCTTCTGTGTTTTAAAACAAAACACAGTCTAATAGCATATAGAAAAAAAAGGTAGGCAATATAAGACTATAAGTGTAAAGAGTTAAAACTACATCTGAAGAATAGAACTACAAGATAGAGAATAAAGATTCCTTAAACAGTTTAAAAGTGTACCAAAAACAAATCCTTTTTTTGTTTCTGTGGCTGCTGTTTGTGCCTGTCTGCCCTTGAACCTGTAGTTTTTGAAACCATTGACTAATTTTAACTGAATCTTGACAGATGGATAAAAGTTCCAAACTTGTTAAGTTTTCTGTGGTAAGAAAAAAAAACACACACTTTGTTGTTCAGAAAAAAAAAGAGATCCTGTTAGTGTCCCCACTGACAGGAAAAGGAGAGTAGCTTTTCAATTACAGCAGAAGACACCAGAACACTTGTAAGTGCCTCAGCAGCAAGAAAAGTTTCAGTTAAAGACTGCGTATGGTGTGACTATGGATAACTCAACGTTGAGACCCAAAGTCACAAAAAGTTGTGTTTCTGCACCTCATTAACTACATACACACATAACACACATACACACATAAGTATATAAACACATTATATGTATTTATGCATACACATTTATAATTTTAATGTATCTTGGTAGGCACTGAATATGTGCTCCACAAGTCTTAAGAAAATTGCATTTTTCTCTGAACAAAGAAGTCAAAATGTACCTTGAATGACACAGGCATGCTTGCTGCATGTACAAAGAATGGGCTCCATATTTATTTGTGTGTTCTGATATAGTCTTTATGCACTGTAAAATTCAGAACCAAAATTTAATGGTGTGATAATATTGTGAGTGCTTATTTGTCTGGATGGCAATGATTAGAAAGAAAAAAAAAAGAATTTTATTAGTGGCACAAAGAGCAACCCTCCTACAGTTGAAAGAGCAATATCAAAGTAAAACAGGTGCTGACAAGGGAAGAGCAGCTCTCCATCTTTGACACTAATATAGTGTTTTTCTCAGTGCCTATCAGCACTGCTGCAAAGCATCATCTCACCTGAATTAAATTTGAGCCTGTTCAGCCACTGGTAATGGTCAAACTTTTATAGCATTGGCTCTAAGAGAGTCAAACTGGTGCCAGATTTTCACCCCATGTTGTTACTACTGTACAGAAAAGTTGTAAGATACTGTTTTGAAGACAAGCTTTCTTGGAATTCAAAGCAGGAGAAAATTTGTTTCACTACCTTCCAATCTTTTTTTCTTTTTTTATTGTGAATGTAACTGAGAAATAACTGTTTCTATATTATAAATGCTACTCTTTTACCAAAAAAAAAAAAAAAAAAAGGAAAAAATAACTGAATGACATGTGGTGTTAATTACACCTCTGGATTTAGGCCATTTTGTTAACCGTAAACAGTTCTAGCTGATGTTATGAGGATTTCGCAGGCAGATGAAAAGCTTCATAAATGTAGGATGTAGGAGGCAGTGGCAGACAGGAGAAAAACCGCAATGCCATTGCTCTTGCCGCCGTTACACTTTAGCCATATGCCCAGAGGTTCTCATGGAAATCTACTCTTGGGAGAATGAGCTGGCTTTTCATGGCCTGTGTCTCTGGTGAATGCTCACTGCACCTGCTGTTGCACACCTCCGCTTGCCTGAAGGACGGTGCCCTCTTTCTGGAAATCCATCCGTTATGTTCTCATTTGCTTAACTGCTTAAATGTGACTTCTAGTTGGTTTTGGCTTTTGGAGCACTTTCTCTGCAGGCTCTTTGGCAGAGAAGCCATCACAAATGCAGGAAATACCTGCAATAATCCAACGTTTGCTGTGGGCCGCAAGCTGGCCTTGGCAAGGAGGCGGGGGGGACAAATCTCGCTGTGAAATCTGAGAATGAAATTAAAAGTGGATTGTGATATAATGCTACTGTGTCAAGAGACAGGCCAAAAATGAATCAAAAGGGTCAGTCTTACATATAAACTAAGCAAGAACTAAAGCCTGTAAAGCAGGAAAAGGAGAAATGATGTGTCTTTAATTTTTAAACCCTGTGCTGAGTTTCAACTCTTTTCTGTTCATTACTGAATCGGAGTAGTTGAAAAGCTGAAGAGCAAGAAGAGCAAGAAGACCTTTATCTCCCCTCAGGTGACTGAAGTGCTGAGTTCCCCAACATGTCACTTAATTTTGTCTTTTCTAAATTCCTCTTGATGAGAAAGTACCAGCCTAATATATTTAAGTAGTCTGCCAGATTCTGCATGCCTAAAATCCATACAGCTTTTTTGTTGTTGTACCCCATTTCCTCTGCCCAAGCTTTTGAATAAGATCATTGTGGCAAGCAAACAAAACAAGCCTGATGTACTTCTCATTCATGGTCAAACACATACAGTTACTTTTGTAGGAATTACCTTTCTAATCTCCTTTTTCCTGTTGGGTCCCCACTGAGAGCCGGTTCAGGGGAAAAGGAAATACATGACATGACGGCTTAAATTTACCCTGACTTACACAGTCAGAGTATAATGCCATGCAGTTGCCAGAGATAAGGAGTTTATGTTTATCCCAGTTACATAGAAAATTCTGTCTTGCAGCTTTTCCATTTAAAAAATAAAATCACAGGCAGCCCCATCCTAGAGGCCAACAAACCACAGTTAATCAAAACTGCACAGAACTATGGAAACTATGAAATAAATTATGATTTTACTGGTGCTGAAAATGGCCATCCTGACAAGGTTTTCTTTAAGGATGTCATAACTAAGTTAAAGGAATATTAAGTGTTTAAAAGCCAAGGGGAGCTGCTTTTCAAAATCAGAATGTTCAATCAAATTGCACATGGGATGGCCAGAAAGGTTTGGAGAATATAGGATCTGCTTTAAGTTTTCCTTTTACCATATTCTTACAGTCTTCTGTATTTCTCCTTGCAAATTGTGCTGCAGCCTTTGCCCTCCTTTGCATTTATTAGTATTACATCTGAATCTAGCTGGAACACTCCGCACTTCAGCTCCAAAATGCTCATACAGGACAGATCCATATCCATAAGCATCTGTGCACACTCATCTCTATGTGCATCCCTCTGACCTGTGAAAGTGTATGTGTGTTTTACCTACCAGGAGCATTGGGTAGTCACTTTTCACAGGTGCATAGATAGACTGAAAAAAAATAAAAAAGTCATTCTCCAGATTCAAGCAACATTAGAGGTTGTATTAAAAACTAAAGTTAAAATATGCATCAGGGACTCAACTTCCCTCTAGCAGCTATGAAGTTATGCTCAGTATTTTAAGGATACACTTCCAATTTTGAGTCCACAATAGCATTTTCTTCTGTATCCATTCTTCCTGGCAAACTGTGCAATAAACAGGAATTAGTATCAAACCACTTGTATCCTCTTCTGCTGGAGCAGATTTATTTGGGCTACAGGCAGCTTTTATAACCTGGATCTTGCAGGTTGATCCTCTTTCAGCTTAAGCGAGGACAAGCCCAACAGTCAGATAAACTTAAAACCACCTTTGCACGTGCAACTTCTCCAGCATAGAAGCTTTTCTAAATTAACACATCTATAAGTCATGCATAAGCCAAAGGTTTCAGTAGAAACACAATATACTGAAGCAGACAAACCCTGATTGCCCATGACTTTGTTACACTGACATAAGAACAACGATGATTCAGAAACTGCTACATTATATGCACTACAAGATGACAGTACAAGTACATATGTAGGATAATGGCAATTACAAAATATCTGCTACTTTGATTTATCCAGCTAGTGTCCACAGAAGATGATATCATAAGCCTGACTAAGGAGTTAAAGCTCTTCTATTGCTAATTCTTGTCTTTTTTATTCTTCTTCTAAAAGAAATATACCAGCTGCGAGATCTATTTCTATTGATAAAACAAGGCAAAGCAAAATCAAATATCAGCATATCAATTGTGAAGGTAAATAAACACGCAAACAAGCAAAAACCTTGCAGAATATTGTATAAGGAGGAGAAAGGCAGCAAGAGGGGAAAAAGTAAATACCTTTTGTTTCACAAGAGAAAGGAAAACAAATCTGTTGTCATTCCCTTTTTTAGCAGGCAAATTTTGGAAACTTGTGTGTTGGCTGTATATTGCATTTTTCCATTGAAAATATTATTCCTCTCTGAGATCAGAATTAGGATATTCAACTTCCTTTAAAGAAAAAAGAATGTAAATAACTTCTAAAAACCTTTTTTTTTTTTAATTTTCATATAAAAAAAAGAGAATTTTGCAGTCAGAAATGGGCTTCTTTCAAAAGGATTTAATTGAAATGAACAAACAAGCTGAATAAAACTGTAGGGAGGATGGGGCCAGGCTCTTCTCCGTGGTGGCTGGTGACGGAACGAGGGGTAACGGGTGCAAGTTGAAACCCAGGCAGTTCCATCTCCATGCAAGGAAGAACTTCCTTACTGTGAGGGTGCCAGAGCCCTGGAACAGGCTGCCCAGAGAGGTTGTGGAGTCTCCTTCTCTGGAGATCTTCCAAACCCACCTGGATGCCGCCCTGTGCCACGTGCTCTGGGTGTCCCTGCTGGAGCAGGGGGGTTGGGCTAGGTGGTCTCTAGAGGTGCCTTCCAACCTTAACCATTCTGTGACTCTAAAGTGAGAAGTTTATATGTTCTATCTCTGAGAGCAACCTCGGAGCTGAAAGACATAGTGGGCATCAGTGCATAATCATGATGACTGAAGAAACAGAGGCGACTAGAGCATATAATCACAAAAAAATCCTTTATTACAAGTTTAAGTTCTTACTGAAGTGACTGTCGTTTATCAAGTGCGCTATGCAAAACTACTTCAGTGTTTCCTGATAACTACTCATGAGAGGAAGACTCCAGCAGACACAATTTTCTTATTTCAGGTCAGCCTAAATCCACTTAGGCAAGAATATGTGGGAACACTATGCATTGCTTGTGTTTTACTTAACATAAGATTAAAAAAAATATATGTTATCCTACAGTTCATTCTTTCCCTTCATTCAACCAAAGTAATTCGGTGCTTTTATTTAAGTTACAGTAAATCTCAAGATAGGACCTGAACAGGAATTTCTGCTGAATTTTGTACTTCCCATTTATGACGATATCACACCCCCCCACCCACAGCTCAGACTGACAGCCCACGTGCTTAGATGGAGATATCGACACATAAGTCTATAATCCCACCCTTTCTTTTAATAATCTGTGCTCTGTTTTGACTCAAGTACCAAATTGGACCACTCTGCGTTTTAAAAGGCACAATCTTTGGGTCACAATCTTAGACGGGCCTTTTCTAGAGAACAAAAATATCAGTGGAGAAAACTAAGGTGTACCTGAAATATGGAGATGCCAATGCTCATCCCACAGACAGAGCATTGTGAATCACCAGCTGCAGATGCAACGTGAAGTACCGATATTTGGTGTGTTCATTCACAGCAAAGAATCTGTAGGCAGCACCAACAAGGAGTCTGACCCACATTTAAAACACAGGTAAAACATAACTAAAACTTGGGAAAAAATAGTTCCGGTAGAAAAAAAGGAAGAGATAGCAGGCCAATTTCGTACTTCATGTTAATCTGTTGCACTGAGTAAACATCAGAAATTAATTTGGAAAATGCTTTCTGCCCAGCAATGAGCAGCTATGAAATGACCTAGAATCAGCAAAATCTAAGACAAAGAGGAGCAGTCAGTTATGCCTGAAAGTTTAACAAGTTTTAATTCGACTCAAAAATAGGACTTCATTCTGAAAAGGAAATATCTACATGAAATTAATTGTTCACCTAAGGCACACAGAAAGTGAAGGTTATCTTGAATTATGTTTGTTAAAACCTATTGAAAGAGGGACAAAAGTTGCCGTTAGCCATGTCTGGCAATCATACCAAAATGAGTTCCTCCTCAGCAGAACATTTTGTTTTCTAGACCTGTGCAAACGTGTCTCAGCTAACTCCTGGCTGTGATTCAGGATGGGCCACAGTTGGGTTCTCTGAGCTTCCGTTTGTACAAACTCTCCGTTCATCTGTTTCCTCTGTGCTCTGGATTCCACAGGATCTGTCTTACAAGGAGCGGCACTGGCACGAAACCTGTTTCCACTGCTTCCAGTGCAAGAATTCACTGGTGGACAAGCCCTTTGCTGCAAAAGAGGAGCACCTACTTTGTACTGATTGCTACTCCAATGAATACTCTTCCAAATGTAACGAATGCAAGAAAACTATTATGCCAGGTTAGGATTCTTACTTTTTGGACTGAGAAAAGATCAGGTTAAGCATCAAGCCCAAGCCCACTGACACCTGTAACATAAGTCATCCCTCCCTCCCTCCCTCCCTCTCAAGTCACAGTGAGTTTTGTAAATGTATCATAACCACTAGTTTAACTTATTCCCATGGCCAGATCACTCAGTTTTTGTAATGAATCTTGATTAAAATGTTACACACATAACATGGATTAACACAAGTCTTGAAATCTACCGCTTATTTCATTTTGCATTTTTATTAACAAGCACTTACATATTTCTATAGAAGTATTTAAGAAAAGACTTTGAAGACTGGTTGGCTAAAATTGGTATTTTCCATCCAAGCCCAGCTTTATATTCCGACTGACTTCCACTGTTTGAACAACAAAGGAAGCTTCTGAATTGAACAGTTTACTTAACTCAAGTTCAGCTTTTTTTCTTTCTTTCTTTTTTTTTTTTTGTAAATACTCTAAATTTAGCTTCTTAAATAAGAATAGAAAGCTGGTCAAAGCACCACTAAAGTCTTATTAAACACAAAGATTCAAAGAAACAGGAAAGGTCTATTTGTCTGCTTCAAGACAGAAAAACAGATGTCTAAAACCTGAAGATGCAGTAACAGATTGTTAAAATCTGATTTGCTGATGACAACACAGGCATTTTGTGATGGTTTCAGGGCTTAAAGGAGATGGTAAGTTGGGCTAGAAGTAGAGCATTACAAGGCAATTTGAAGAGCCCATATATCTGCTACATAATTATGAGTGGTTACTTATTCCAGTAGAATTTTTCTACTGGACTGGTTCTTACATTGGTCATCTTAGACAAAAACCACAATTCTGCTTGTGCACCTGACATGCTTTCATTAAAAAATAAAATAAAATAGACAGCTTGGTGATGATATACAGTGTATAAATACAAAACAAAACTTTTTAAAAGCAGATGGCCCCATCCACTCAGGACTCAATATAAGCATCTCCTTCCATTATTCTGTGTGCACCTGTTTCTTCAGATACAGCACTAACAACTGACATGTTTGAGAATAGCCAGTGTTAGTTTTAAATCTGGAAGAGTTTTCTTAAGATAATCCATCAAATCCATTCTCATGATGAGCAAGCTTTTTTACAGAACGTATCTCTGCGTGTTTTGCAAGTTACAGATTGGTAAGTAGTAACGGAGGCTAGATTCAGTGACCCAGAGAGTCACTTTTCTTATAAACTGAAATGGAAGAAATCATTGTTTTTTTAATGAAGCTTCACAAACACTGATTGGTCTCTAAATGCTTCCCCAAGACAGAACAGATGCCACCACATTCAGAAAGCAGAACATCCAGCCTGTGTCTTCTGCTGACATTGTAGACCATGTGAGCACAGGAGTTAAAATGGAGCACTGTGGCCATCAAGTGAAATTATAATTCATTTTGAAGGAACCAGCAAGTGGTTGGACACCTATTATGGAAACTTTTAATGCTACACTTGCCCTTTGCTTTGCTCCATTAAATGCACATTTTAGATTTAATAAAACATTATCATGATAAGCATATGAGATACTAAGTTAATTAATTATAAGCGTGATCTTTCAGTTCTGCTGCAAATTGAATTCTGACTTCAATTCTGCAGGTAATGAACAGGTCTCTCCCTGCGTTGTGTTTCATGATAGCACAACTCCAAGTAAAGCCCAGCCAAAAAAATGAAAATAACTTCAGTGTTCTGCATCTTTCCCCAAGATGCCAATCCTTCAAGGACTGATTCATTAACCAACACACAAAATGATCTTTGTAGAAGCTGTCCATTAATAAAATGGATCAGTAATATCAGTCAGTACCAGATAGGCTGGTCAGTCCTCTTCTAAAAACTTGATAGCATGCCTGTTGCTACTTAAGCATCATCTGCTTGCTGTTTCTTCTGGCTGGTTCATACTGGGACATAGTGACCGACACACTATATAGAACATGAAGAGATTTGCCCATTTAACGGGGCATCTCCAATTCTATATAAGGAGTCATCTGTGTAACAGTTGCTTTAGTTACTAACAGAATTGCACTCTCAAAGTTGTAAACATACCAGTAAGTGTCACAGAAGGGTAGGTGTCAGCCCGCAGCAGCCTGGCTCACGCTCTGGTTGCGTTGCAGGCACTCGGAAGATGGAGTACAAGGGCAGCAGCTGGCACGAGACCTGCTTCATCTGCTACCGCTGCCAGCAGCCCATCGGGACCAAGAGCTTCATCCCCAAGGACAGCCAGAACTTCTGTGTGCCCTGCTATGAAAAGCAGTTTGCCATGCAGTGTGTCCAGTGCAAGAAGGTACTGCTTTTGTTACCGGAGGTATCGCGGAGGAGGAAGATGGCTAGGACAGACCTAAGCAAAATGACCTACAAAGAAGGCTGGGCTTAGAAAGGACAGTTCAGAGTGACATTATACAGTGTATAAGGAATAAAACACTGTTAGCATGAGGCATCTTTGTATAAATTGGGAAACAATGAATCGCTTGCATTCTTGAGGTTAGCTCCTCCCCAGAATTGTGATTTTGCTATTGAACTTTCTCTCTCCCCTATACCTCCCACCAGCAAAAACCTTAGCGCCCTTCCTCCCTACCAAATGAAGGCCGAGACCTGACTCCCTCACGAAAACACTTTGTGTCTCACTTCCCCCAATCCAGGCTATCACCACGGGCGGCGTTACGTACCGGGAGCAGCCCTGGCACAAGGAGTGCTTCGTCTGCACCGGCTGCAAGAAGCAGCTCTCCGGGCAGCGCTTCACCTCCCGGGACGAGTTCGCCTACTGCCTGAGCTGCTTCTGCAACCTCTACGCCAAGAAGTGCGCCGGGTGCACAAACCCCATCAGCGGTAGGTCTCTCACAACCGCAGCTTCCGCTCCAAGTGCTGTTTAAAAGGAAAATAAACTGCTTCCAATATTAAAAGTGGTTAGTAACTCACTTTGAATGGCTTGAGAGAATAAACACTATTCACTTCAGGAGTCTGTGGTATTCAGTTACCTTACGATGCCTTGTGGACACTGTGGACACTGTTTTTCTGTTCATGCGAAAGACTCATTCCTCTTCTGAATAGTGCAGCCCTATCATTTTTCAAAATGCTGCTACAAAAACAAATATCCTCATTAGTTAAAGGACATGTCCAACTGTTAAGTCTCTTCACTGACTCCCAACTACTCATCCCAATATATCATATTCCAATGACCTGTTATCATTCTCAAGGTTAAACAGCAGATAACTCCTACCACACCAGAGACTGGTGCCCCCTTGCTTTCTCCTCAGTACCTTTTATCTTCAGTACCATTTATACCAACCTCCCTACCTTCAACTTTTCTGGAATATTTTTGCATTTTACAAATCTGCTTCCTGGAGACATCTCTCTTTGAAAACCTATGAATCAAGTCACTGCTTAAAGTGTTAGCCTTCCTTTAAAATGCATTTTCTATAAAAGACAATTGACCTAAACATTATAAATGTTCCTGTAAGAACCTACCAAACTAGCGCTTGATGGCTGATGCTCTGTTATTTTCTCCTAACCAATGCTTGTGGTCTCTACACAGGGCTCGGAGGAACCAAGTACATCTCTTTTGAAGAACGGCAGTGGCACAATGACTGCTTTAACTGCAAGAAGTGCTCCCTCTCCTTAGTAGGACGTGGCTTCCTCACAGAACGGGATGACATTCTCTGCCCTGAATGCGGAAAGGATATTTAAGGCTCAAAAACAAGTTGGGGAAAGGAGGGCACACAATGTGCAGAGGAAGCTGTGCTTACAGTATATACTTTAGCTTTGGCATTCTGTGTTTCTCTGTACCATTCACATCATTTAACCTTTTCCTTCAAACTCTCCAAAGCTGGAGGGAAAAACAACTTCAAAAGCTCTAGCAGCAGTGTTGGTGTTTAAGAGTTTCTGCAGCTAACCAGAACTAACGCAAAACCTGAGATATAAAACCGTATAGGTATTACTGACTTGCTCTTCTCTTCACTAAATATTCCAGTTTAAGCATCTGATTTAATTTACAAGTAAGTGATGCAGTTCAAGGATTATGACGACTACAAACAAATTCAGGATAGATATTCAGGATGAAACCCTCAAACCATTGAAATCAATGGCAAATCATCACTTTCCTTAAGGCTAAGGTCTCACTTCAACGTCCTTGAGCTATGTAGCTAGTGTGTGCTGACAAGTGCATAGAACGACTAAGACTGTAGTGTGTTTTGATGTACAAATAAATGTGCCATGCTGTAAAGACAATGAAAAGAACAGCTGAAGTGGGAGTGCTGTGTAACAGGTGCATATTTTATTGCATGACTAGCTCATCTTTGTGTTAAGTACAAGTTCTGACTGACAATATTACAGTTAGTTGACATTACACTGCACACTGTATTTTTCAAAATAAAACCATTTAAAAGAAAACTTAGTGGTTTAACTAAATAAACATATTTTATATTTACAAATAAGATGTGTGTTAAGAAATACAACGCAAGAGCCACACAAATACAATTCTTTTCATCCCACAAGTCATTACGAATTTCTCGAGTTTCAGTGATCTTCATATGGGTCCCAATGATACAGCATGTAAGTCTCCTATTAACTCAAATGAGTAGGAAGTTAGCAGTGAAACTGAACAACTGTGTGAAAATAATTAACAGCAGCTGGTAACACTGTGCTTTTAGCCTAAGTCAAAATCAGCACCAGATTTTCAGCAACAGAGAAGGTCAAGACAACTCCAAAGATGCTAAGCTTCTGCTTTTTGCAGATGAACTGCTATACTAGGGCAAGATTTAACTTGGCCATGTATACAACACGTAGCACCTTTTCTTCTGGCCTCATTTGTGCTGCACACTTGCTAGAAAGGTAGGTGGCAGGACACGCTTGCTAGAAAGGCAAGTGACACAATAGCACGCTGGCAGGGCAACCAAATAGAGGGAAAGCCAAGGTTGGTACCTTCTAACCAAAACAAACTTCAAGGACCATGGCCTTGTCATGCACTGCCTGATCCCTGTGCACTTTCCAGGGGGAACTGTTTGTATCCGTGGTAAGGAGGAAAGCAGTCTCACCACACCTCCAGCAGGGATCTTCAGATGTCGAAATAAGAACTGGGAATGTACCTACTATGTGTGTAAATGGATAAGGAATTTTTGCCATCTTTTCCTGCCATCACTCCTAAATTTCTCTCTTTAGTACCCAGCCTAAAGTGATGACATGACTTTCCTCCCCTGTCAATTCAGCGAGCAAAATACTTCCATCAAACCAGGTTTGGTCTCTTGGGTGCCATTTGAAGAATCTGGCTGCCAGACGCTTTTAAAGCATACACCTTCCTAACATAATCCCACTGGATGACAGAATCCTGTCCTCGGTGACTCCATTCTGTGGTGAAGGCCGCAGTACAAAGGCATACATGTCCTCTTATTCACAGACCTCCAAAGGCAGGTGAGCTCTGACCTCCTCTCCTTTAGGTCCTGGGGATTTCCCCAGCATTTTTCAGCTCTGCTCTGGTACTTTGCTGCGATAGGAAGCAAAGATGTTTCTATGAATGTAAGAGAGCAGTGGAAAGCAGTTAGGAGAGCAAGGCTTGCATCCTGTCTGCATCCTGCACCAGTGCTAGGAGTGGGATAGATCATGACAAGCCTGAAAGTCAGGTCAGCCTTAAAACAAGGCCATTATCATGTGGTGGTGGCATCAGGCTGTTATTCCAGCTCACTTCAACATGCCATGCTTTTAAAGACACCAACGTACACACTTCTAGCAACTGGAGCTACTGCAAAATACAGCAGAGACAGCAGCCAAAAAAGGCCACCCAAATCCTGAAGTCCTGACTGTTACAACAGTGCAAGGATGAGCACATCATACAACTCCTAATCCAAAGTTAATTCCTGATGCTTATTCTTAAGTTCCAGCCACTTCAAGTCCACTGAATTATAACTGTATAAAAGTCTGTAAAATGAAGAGGCTATAAAAATACGCCAGCACTACTTCTATTGCTTTTAATTTAGTTTATTTAAATAGGGTAAGGCTACTTAAAAGACAACTCTTTACATACAAAATGTACATTACGTTAAAGTTTGCTGTACTCAAGTACAAAAACTGCACAAGTGTTTAGTAAAAGGGAAACAGCACACGATATTTCAAAACACACATTCATACCATTTTACAGCATTCAAGAAGTGCCTTTTATGTTGTAACAGTGAATGGAGAGTTTCCGTCAGTAATGATTATGCTACAGATTTTGGTTTCAATACTAAATATTTAAAATGTAAACAAGCTTTCAGATCACTACTGACAGCATCTCTTAGTGGGTTAACTAGGCAAACAGTGGGATTTCTGCAAATTTGAAGTTCATTCAGAAATGGGTATTTTCTTTAAAATCAAATCTGGAAGTATTATTTTTTACCTTATATATCTTAAATAGATCTGAACTGGCTTCATCCTTAGCCACAAAAAATTAGTAAGAATTTTTTCCATCGACTCAACTGGATTCCTGCTGCATATGACACTAACAGTTACCCCACTGAAATCCATACAGAAAATCAAAGTCTACCTCATATAATTACAGGAAGAGAAGGTAAAGAGCTTTTTTTTTTTTTTTTTTTTTTTTTTTTAATTAAAGAGTACCACTACATACACCAATATTCCTCTTCCTCTCCAACTTCCAGGTAGCCCTGACTTGCATTCCACATGTTTCTCCCATATTTTATGAGCATGATTGTAACCAGGAAAGCAAGCAAATATGCTACAAAGGCATACTTGCATACTAATGTATGTACAGAATATGCCTGTGTGTATATAAAACAACATGGCACTAATCCATTCATTACTTCCTCTCAAAGACTCCTTAAAGACAGTCTAATAATGTGCTTCCATCTGTGCATTTCCTATTTCGTATGACAATAAGAGGAACTTCAATTTGAAGTAAAGCTGTTACATAGTTCATCTCTTATTACCAACCTAAACTGACTGTAAATTCTACGCTCTTGTTCTGCATAACAAAAAGAAAAAAAAAAAAAAAGTCTCAGACCATCTGGTCAGCAGAATGGCCAGTCTCTTCATCTAAATTAACTACCTTTATGAAGCCAAGAAACTTCTTGAGTTTAGTAACAATTTTAGCTCTCTAACCAAAAGTGGATCAAAATTAAAATCTTACTGAAAACAAACAAAAAAACCCCATTCATATTATATGCATGATTTGTAGGGACATGCAGGAGATGAACTATAATAATCTTGAGAACTAAAAATAAAGGCTTTTAGTATACTATTAATACTAACACCTTTTAAAGGGGGAATGAAGTATTCGGCATACAATAGCAGACACTCTTAAGGTGACTGGTGATAATGACTTCAGTTTTACCATGGGGAAGTTTTAAACTTGTTAAAACTTCACGGCAAGCTGAATCAATCCCTGTAAAGTCTAAAAATAAGTGAATTAAACGGTTCAAATATGACTTATCTGATCAAAAATATGGAAGCAATATTTGTTTTGAGCACCATTTGCTACTTCATGGCCATGTAACATGCTGGATTTTCTTCTTCGCTTCTGTAGGCTTTAGGTCATTCTAGAATAGAAAAAAAATACACAAATGCTGTTAGGTTTGTTACATCAACCTGAAAGTTGTAGTTAATTTCAATATTCAAATCTAGTATTGACTACTGATGTACTCAGCTACTACAGTAGTGGCTTTCTATTGCCATCTTGTGGAGAAAGTTAAAACATCAGAACTCCTGGAGAGGTGAGGGAATTAAAAGGCAAATGAATTCAACTGCCTACAAATCAAGTACTTCTTTTCCTTTTCTGTTCTTAGGTCTAGTCTTAGTTCTAGAATTAGCTATGCAAAAGCATTTTTCACTAGGAACATCATGCAGCGTAGAAACAGATACATACTAGATTTTCAAAATTCATACCTCTAAAAGATTTCAGACTGCTTTCTCAAAATACTTAAAAAAAAAAAAAAAAAAAAAAAAAAAAAAGGAAACCAATTTACCTATGCCAATTAATAAACATGTTGGAAAAGTAGATTTTCTTTGTAATGACTTGTACAAAAATGCTAAACAAATCCTTAAGACACAAATGAAGGCATATTTAAAAAAAAACGATGTCAAGTCCAAATTCAAACAACTGGAAATTGAAGTGGTGAAACTACCTTCTACCTTCCACTACCTAAACTAAGAAAAAACAGAGAAATTGGAGCTAAAATCTGACATGCAAAGTAAAGACTGAAGTACAAGTTTTACAGCGCATTCTCAAACAATGGCTTGGGGAACACGTTCTAGAAATTTAATGATACCAACATAAAATCCTGATAGTATGTTACATATATCTGCAGCATTCCAATTGATCTCAACCACTGAAAGGTTTAAAGATTTAGACCTAACGAGCAGCGGGTCACTTAAATGAAGTATGAAGAAGCGTTGTGCTGAACGTTAATCAAGTTTCACAAGGCTCTTGATCTTGCAAATATTTAGAAAAGTTCCAAGTATTAAAATAGTGCTATTCATAGTAGGAAGCCTCTCTCCAGGATGAATTTGATTCAGGGCCTCAACCATGTTTTTTGTGAAGGACTTTAGAGCTTTCAGAACAAGCACAGGTAATTAGGTGCTCATTCTCAATAAAAGTCTGAAGGAACCCCCAATCTATGCAGCAAAGATATTACCTGCATTCTTCCATAAAAGGATTTAAGAAAGATAAATGGAAAGCACTGCATGAGGCAATATTAAGAGATCAACTGACATTAGGTCTGCTCTCCTACGAAAATTTCAGTTAATACAGTTGCACACCAGATCTAGAACTCCCCCTGAAATTCTACTGAGAACAGCCTTTGAGGCTCTGTCTGATTCCAAAGAATCCCCACATTCCTGTTTAAATGTCAAGCAACTCCTGTATTAATTTAGAATACATTTACATCATGAAGGAACACAACAAAGTTTATCCCTACCTTACAGCAGGTCTCAACAAGGAGACGGCCCTTTATTTGGCTCTGCTCCTTCAACCCTGACAAGCACTTAAACACGAATCACACCCTTCTCAAAACTCAGGACCATTGCTGCATTTTCCTCCTCACCTTGAAACTCTGTTAGCACTATTACCTATCCTTGCCAAGTGTTTTTCCTCCAAAGGTCACAACTCGGCTCTGCCTAAGTTCCTTTCTCAAGACTTCAGCACATCAGCTTACCACGTGTCTGGTAGAGGCCTCTCCTTTATATATATTTTGTTTGCAGCTGAATCTAACTCCTAGAAAGGTAAATAACTATTTTCTTCACTTTTAGCAGCTTGGTGTTCAGCCTTCCTACTTGAGAACAGCTTCCTTCTGCTTAAGATCTCAGCATATCTTTCATCTCCTCACAGATGCCCAGCTACCCAATTAAGATCACTAAGGCCCAAAAGGAGCATGTGTCCTTTGCCTCCTCACGTCACCTGGTTTGTTATTCTGATTCAAACACACAATCTAGGTAGCTCTCCGCGTATTCACACATAGTTCATCTCTCTAGCTTGCAAGATTTAAAAGAAATTGCCTTTTTTACTCTAAGAGTATTTTCTACAACTCTGAACATCAGCTGCTTCAGTTCCTATAACATCATCTTTTCTTTGACAAATGAAAGCTTGTCCTATTCAACCATTCAACTGAGACTGTTGCAAATACTTGTTGTCATTTGGGGATTTTTTCTTCCCTACTCAAACTCCCACTTATCTTTTCACTAAGTCTGTGCACACTGTACTGTATGTCCTCTTGCATACCTACATGACTAAGTTCTTCTATTTGTGCTTTGTTTGACTCTGATACCAGACCATCTTTATTACTTATATATTCATTTTAAAACACGTTTTCAGTCAAGCTGCCTCTCTCACACAGGAGCTTCCCATGAACAAGTACAACGCACTTATCTTTTTTACTTCTCATCTCTTTCAAAATAGCTCCTTTTTTGCCTGTTTCTAAATAAAGACTGTTATTACTCTAACATAAAATAATCTTGGAAACTAATATAAGTATTTACTTTTGGCTGCTCCAGGTTTCATTAAAAAGTTGCAGAGCAACAACAAAAAAGAACATACATACCCCCAAATCAGAATCTTCTTTTGGAATAGCTCTCTTTAATTTCACAACTGTAGTTCCAGCTACTGCAGACAAAGGATACACCTTCAAACTAGCCAATACATTGCTATTAGTCTTTGAAATATTGTTCTGCTTAGCCTCATTATTCCCAGATTCCATCTTAGCGTCCTCTGATAAACTAGAAGCTGAAATATATGTTGAGGCATTTGAAGGAACTGATAATCTTCTAACAGTGTTGGTGGTGCTTCCAGCTGGGGGAGGTTTCAGGCGATCAGCAGCTCCATCCTCAGTCTTCTTCACTTTTATGCTTGTGCTTGTTGAGCTGCCATCAAAGACAATTAACGGCCGTTTCCTTAAGCCTTCCACTGCTGTAACACTAAAAACACAAATTGTAAAATTCTCAAAACACAAGCTAGATGATCCCAAAACAGCATACCTGAGACTTGAATGGTGAAAATTAATTTAATCTTGTCTAACATAAAAATATTTCAACACCATCCTTAAGTTTAGAAGAGCTGAAAGTATTTATACAATAGAAATTGCTTCCAAAACAAAACAAACAAACATGAGGGAGAGGGTAACATTTCAGGTAGACAACTAAAGCTGCACAATCAAAGACTGTGAGCTTGTATCACCAGAGATGTTACAAAATAACAAAAGGGAGAAAGACAAAGCAGGAAATTATCACAGAACTCTAACTAGTCTGGAGTGAGCTAAAAACGCATTGCTCAAGAATGGCACAACTAAAGTCACTGAAATGCGCAGATTTAACTTAAGGAATGATGCTTTCTATTTGTGATATACCATTAGCGTTTAGAAACATCAGTTTTCAGTACACACTTTCTAAACATCTCACTTATTGAACACAGAAATAAGCACTGAACTATGTTTTCAACCATTGAATGCACTAATTACAAATTAACAAATGCATCTATCAACACTGGGTGATAGATATCTTGACAGACTTGAGAAGAAACTGCAAATATAAACTGCATTTGTCTGACTTGGAAAAACATGAGAATAATATGTGAAGATTATCGGCAGCTATCAACATCAGGAAGTACACATCTGCTGGATAACTTACATCAGCTGGGGAAGTTCTTGAAAAAAGTGAAAAGAGTAAGGGCTCACAGAGTAAGCTCAGCTCTTTTCCCAGTTTGCTTCTACATTACTACCTCTTCCTAACAACGTATGCCACGCTATCCTTTATTTTTTTCTTTTTTATTATTTTCATTTATTTCTTTTCTTCATTCATTAGGTTCTCTGAAGTGACAGACAGAGAGAGATCTTTGTTCGTCAGGACACAGCCTTGGTTTATGACTACACTAACTGTGATTTCTAGAAGCTCTTATGAAATATGAGTAGCTTCTAAGAGCAGGCACAGACAAGGTTTCATTGAACAGCAGCAGTATTCAACACATTCATTACATTAAAGGGTGTAACCTTATTTGAATAAGTTTAAATATACATACACACACTTAAATGAAAGTTGGTACTTGTTGCTCACTTTCTTGGACAAAATCAACATGCTCTTCTAGGACATGCAATCAATCAACAGCAGTAAAACTAAACACAATATTCAAAACAGAGTTACAAATTCCGGGGGTGGGGGGGAAGTTTTACCTCATATCTGCAAACAGGCACTAGTGAATTCGGCATAAGCCCCACATCAGCTCCAGGGCACTTTGGAGACATGGGCTTTCCACAGAGAACCCCTCACCAAAGTTCTACTGTACACATGGTGAAGCAACTTATTTAACTTCTGAACTATATTAACAGCATGGTTAGTTCCAGATTTTGACTTACATATATACATATATATATATGTATATATATTTTTAATGGGATTTGACCTGGACACACAAAGCTACTGCAGCGTATACCTCCAAGTTTGTATTATCCATAAACTAAACTAGGTTCAGCTTGGTATATAGTACTGCTTTTTTTCTCCGGTAATATTAAGATGCCCATCGTCTAACAATTATAATGCAACACTGAAAATTACGATGAAGAAAAACTCATTAAGCGTCTTAGACATATTCATGGTAAGAAGCATTAAAGCCCTATAAGTGAATGAATACGTGAATAAAATTTAGATAACAAAATTTGGATAACAAAAAAATACCCTTTGCTTTGTTTCCTATCATTGTAGCAGCAGAATGTGATCCTTTCACAGAAAAAATCTGAACAGCATTCTCTGTTAATGGCAATATGTCCGAAAATTGCACAAGTTTTACTTACCAGGGAATTAAGCATTAAATTAAATGCATTTTCCTAAATACCCCAGATGTGTTCCACCAAAAGCTGAATTACCTTTTATTTTCACTTTTCAACTCATTTTGCTGTCTTTTCTTTTCCATCATTTTTCCCCATCTGTTTTTCGGTAAGTCCCGCTGAGGCAGTGGTATAGCATGTTGAACATAGAGGTCAGTGAGTCCATCCTTGTCCCTCTTTACATCATTTTCGACTGGTATATTCTTCTGTAGGGAAGGGGGGGAGAACAGTTACTTCTATTACATCATTTAAAGCATAAGCAGATTAATGAGATAATTTAATTTCTCAAAAGCCACTTTCAAGGAGTGTACAGGGCATATATCACAGTTATGGCAGCAGAGGCCACAGGGATAACCTGCATGGGAGGACACCATGAACTGTCCTGTACCAGTCACCGCTGTGTCCAGCTGGCTCTAAAACCAACATGAGCAAAGGATCAGACAGGGAGCGTATGGCACCTCTGGTCAAACACAAGAGCAGTTGCAAGAGGCAAGTGACACCAGAGGACACACCTGAGGAGGCACGCAAAGAGACAAGGAAGAAGAAAGCATGGCACATACAAGCCCAGCCTCCTGTGCTGCCTGATGCTTCATCAAGAACTGGGAGGCACTGAGCATAACGTGTGACAGAAAAAAAAAGGGCTGCTAAAAGTAGGAAGGGGGAAGGAGAGGTGCTTCACTGAAGATAAGGTTGAGAAAGGGCAGATAAAAGCTTTTTCTGAGCGGTTGTTAAATGGTTTCCTTCTGCTGTTCCTTATTTGCTGCTCATTTTCCTCCACTGCTCCCTGCTTCTTACTCATCCGTCTCTGTACCAGCATGGGCACCTGCAGGCCCCAGTCCCCTCAGGGGTGTGCCTGCCCCAGCCTGGGTGCTCCACAGGCCACAGTCCCAAGGAGACGTATTCTCGCATCTTCCAAGAGTGCAGGTTCAGTTGTGGCCCCAGAAATATCATCTTCCACAAACGCCATCCATTTCTGGTATCTCCCAAGGCATCTCTTCAGAGATCTGCTCATGTACTGCCTCCTGGGCATCCACTTGTGTTCTGCTCCTGGTGGCTGATGTCCTCTCCCGAACATGCCTGAGCAGAGGCACCACTAGCCCCTCTGACTGCCTGGGCCCTTGGCAGGCAGTGGCTCTTACTGCTTTGCACGATGGCTGAGCCCAGCTGTGGCTGGTACAGGGCAGTTCACAGCCTCGACCCACACAGGTCACTTCTCCAGCGCACTGCTACCAAAATCCTGCAGTTTATGCCCAATATAAACAGCTAACAAACACACACACACACACACACAAAAAAAAGGTTATCGCACACATACTGTTGTTGAGGGATGTTTTAGCACACTCTTAAACACATCAACCTGAAACCAACTACGATGTCCAAGCCCTCCACCACGCTACTAAACAGTGGGCAACTAAGAGCACGTGGCAGTTCCAGCTTCCAGATGCAGACTGCTTCCTCAGTCCCCTAAGCACGAGTGGTTCTGAACAGAGCTAGCACAGATTTCTAGTAACCAACAGTAATTTCACTTCTCTTTCTAATCATATACAAGGTTCAAAAAGCAAAACTCTTCTTGTATCTGCCAAATTTATAAAAAGAGAAAGAAGAAAAAAAAAAAAGAGAGAGAAAAAACATCAGCATAATCCACACTAGAAGTCATGGAAAGCAGATCCAAGCCTGTATACTTTTCTGGATGTAAACTACATGTACTGGAGTACACAAAAACTCAGTGAGCTAACACGAAAGCATAGAACAGAGGTTACCATCTGTTTGGTGCACCAAATAAGGCAGCAGCAAGCATTTTAAATCACATCAACTGAAACGAGGTGTGGTCCAAAACTGGTGGCAAATTCATATTTCCATCACGCGTACCTAAACATTAGCTTGATAAATTATGCAGCTTACATTTCCTTTGATTCACCAGCTGAACATAAACCTGCCTTAACAAAACAGCGCTCACCTCTGCATGGCTAACTTCACTGAATGTCAACACTCTCACAGACAGCCCAGCCTGGCTAAATCACCTGAGGCCCAAACAATTATCAGGTCCCAGTCTGAGGTCCCTTCTAACCTCAACTATTCCGCAACTACGTAAATTACTCGTACAGGCACCAAACTGGTGGTGCTCAAACGCGCTCCTTTGCGAGGCACTGAGACGCTGCTCAGGACAGCTGCAGGCATCCTTTAAGCCAGGGCCCAGTCTACAGAAGTGACTTCTTTTTTTTCTTTTTTTTTTTTTTTTTTTTTAAGACGGGGGTGGGGCGAGGGAGAGGGGAAAGAGGTAAGTGCTTTTGGGGAGCCCCTTAAACGCGGTATATAGACTCGTAACTACAGGAACACCGGAAGAGACCGAACCATAAAGGTGATGGGGAAAGGGGGCGTTTCCCTCCGGAGGAAATAAAAAGACAGAAAATCAAACACGCCGGGCCCAGGGCGGAGAACGATGTAGGAAACAGGGCCAGGTCGGGTCGGGGGTCCCGCCAGGCCTCCCCCTACCCCCTTCCTCCCTACCCCAGGCCAAGCCGGGCCCAGCCCCGGCTGCCTCCCGCGCCCTGCTCGGGGACACGGCGGCGCCGGCCCCCGGGCGCACCTGCTCCAGCGTGAGCAGCAGGAACTCCTCCGAGAGCAGCTCCGGGTGCAGCAGGAGCTGCTCCGCCTCGGGCCGCCCCGTGCTCCGCTCCTCCTCCTCCTCGCCGCCCCCCCGGCCCCGCCGCCTGCCCCGCGCCGCCATCTTCTTCCCACGCCCCCTTCCGCCTTCCCACAACCGCGCAGGACGGGGGGGGGGGTACCCACCCTGGAAGTGACGTCACGGCGGGGCGGAGGCGGGCGGCGCTCCCGTTCCGCCGCCGTTTGCGCCGTTGCTCCGCGCGGCCGCCGGTTGTTCGCGGTGGCTGACACCGCCTCTAACGTCAGGAAAAGCCCGTAGATGGAAACTTATCGTTTATATGAGAGTTTAATGTAGGAGAGTCACTGCTCGCTAGTGGTTGCCCAGAGAGGCTGTGGAGTCTCCTTCTCTGGAGATCTTCCAAACCCGCCTGGATGCCACCCTGTGCCACGTGCTCTGGGTGTCCCTGCTGGAGCAGGGGGTTGGCCTAGATGGTCTCTAGAGGTCCCTTCCAACCTCAACCCTTCTGTGATTCTATAAAGTGAAATACTAGTAGAATGTGAATGGCCTTTATGCTGGGGGGAGAGGAGCATGGAAAGGGACTCAAGCTGCCTGATGCTTGCGGGTTGTTAACTAATGTGGAATATTTCCATCACTAGGTGGAGGGAGGGGCTGCCTGGCAGGAAGAAGTAGATTAATACAGAAAATGGAAAGTCACATCTGAAAAAGACAAGGAATGCCAGCACTCAGGCTCTGTCCTTGCTTGATTTTTGCCCCTGACTTGTGTTCCATATATGCAATGGCTTGTGTTCCATATACGCAATGGCCGTCTCCTGTTAAGTGCAGAAGTAGTGCTGGGGACAAATCAAAAGCAAAAAGGAAAAGTCTTAGGGTGTCAATTTACTTCAGCATAACACCCAAAGACACTGTAGAGAGTGGCAACATAACTAGCATGTAGTTGCCTAGGAAAGCCTGCAATAATACTAACAGTTCTGCGCTTCAGAACTATTTTTCAGAATAGCTACACTGCACTAAACTGCTTTTTAATCAGAGCAGGTGGCAATGTACACATCGAGAAATGTGCCGCATCACTTGAGGATAGCAAGAGCTGGAGAAGAGAAAAAAAGCGAAGCTTTCTTTTGATGCTAAGCAAAAGTCATTCCAATGTGATGTTTTTGAATAAGGGCGTCAGAGGTTCATTTTATTATAATTTTTATCAGTGTATTAAAGTACAAAATGTTAATCTTTTCTGCTATACACAGCAGCTTTGCCACTGAATTAAACAGGATCTGAATTTTGCCCATAAATCTGATAAATGTCAACTAACATTTGTTGATCTGCAACAACAAAAAATGCTTTGTAATTTGAAGGTAAAATAATTGTTTGCTAATTCGAGTTAGTAATCTCCTTATCCGTTTAAAAAAAGAGAGAGAATTACAAATAATTCTGTTGTTCAAGCATAAAATTGCAATGTAATTTGAAGTACTTACTACATTTTACAGAATAAGAAGCACAGGCAGTAAGTCGTGTACACATGCAAGGAAGAGGTTTTGTGTGCTGAATGTTGAAAATCATGTAACTGCACAAGGAAGCAATGTATAAACATACATGAATTAAGATTATTTCATCTAGTATCTCAAATCTCTATTTTCTGCTGGATTATGAAATCCTCTACCCTTTGTTCCTTCCTTTCTTCCTGTCTGTTTATCCACTATTACTTGCAGAACTTCAACAGAACTGTTTTCTCAGCCTCTTAGATTGTGACAGGCATTACGTATTTTTTTACACCGATCAGATTACTTGCAGATGGATCTACTTCTGTGTACACGTAGAATTTGTTTCAGTTCCTGACTGGCAGTGCATTTTTAATGACATGAAGAACTGTGCTGGGGCACAGAATCACAGAAGGGTTGAGGTTGGAAGGGACCTCTAGAGATCAGCTAGTCCAACCCCCCTGCTCCAGCAGGGACACCCACAGCACGTGGCACAGGGTGGCATCCAGGCGGGTTTGGAAGATCTCCAGAGAAGGAGACTCCACAGCCTCTCTGGGCAGCCTGTTCCAGGGCTCTGTCACCCTCACAGAAGGAAGTTCTTCCTCACATGGAGGTTGAACTTCCTGGGTTTCAACTTACACCCATTACCCCTCGTCCTGTCACTGACCACCACCAGGAAGAGTTTGGCCCATCTTCTTTACATTTTCCCCTCCGTTTTTATTTTTATTTTTTTTTTCATATTGATCAGATCTCCTCTTGATCTTCTTTTTCCAGACTAAACAGGCCCAGCTCCCTTAGCCTTTCCTCATACGATAGATGCTCCAGTCCCTTAATCATCTTCGTGGCTCTATGCTGGACCCTCTCTAGAAGCTCAATGTCCTTCTTGTCCTGGGGAGCCCAGAACTGCACCCAATACTCCAGGTGCGGCCTCACCAGAGCTGAGCAGAGGGGCAGGATCCCCTCCCTTGACCTGTTGGCAATGCTCCTCCTGATGCAGCCAGGATCCCATTGGCCTTCGTGGCCATGAGGGCACACTGCTGCTTCATGGTTAACTTGCTGTTAACCAGGACTCCTAAATACCTCTCTGCGGAGCTGCTAATGTGTCCTGGTGCCTGGGGTTATTCCTCCCTGCTCCTGATCTTCCCCGTCTGTCCTGGCCAAGTTTCCAAGAGGAGGCACCTCACACTGTAAGAGCGGGATGAGGATGCATTTAAACCTCCCAACATATTTTTTCAGGCTCTCACAGCAGGCGCCATGGGGGAGGTGGGTCTTAAACTGAGGAAAGGCAGCTTTAAAGTTGGAAGATTTACACTTAGTAACCAGTAGTGGATTCTCTTGGCCAGCAGGTCAATCCAAGCAGTGCAAAACTAAACTAAACTAAACTAATATAATATAATATAATATAAAAACATACAAGACTTGGCATAGGGCCGAGAGCCCCTCCCGACGTGGCAGCCCCCCCCCGCCCCCTGTTGCCTAGCAATCGCCGCACGCCGTGCACGTGCAGCCAGAAGCCCCGCCCCCAGCGCGGCCGCGCGCGCCTTTGGCGCCCCTGTGCCCGCTGGCCGCCACGTGACCGGAAGCGTGTACTCTCCCCCGAGGGAAGCCGGCGCTGCCCCCTTCCGCCCCGCGTAGGGCAGTCGTGACGCGGCGGGGTGGGGCCTGTCGCCGCACCGGAAACGGCGCCTCCCCCGCGCTGCCCGGGCGCTCGGAGCGCGGAGCCTGCTCGGCCCCGGCCCGGCCCGGCTCGGCTCGGCTCGGCTCGGCCCGGCCCGGCCCGGCCCGTCCTGCGGCGCCGGGTGAGGCCCGGCGCGGCGGTGTCTCGGCGCTCGCAGGTGCTGCGGCATGGAGGGAGAGCGGGCAGGCGGGAGGGCCGCGGTGCTGGGGGCGGCCCGGCTGCTCCCCAGCAGGCCGGGCCGGGCGGGCGAAGCCCGCGGGTGAGGGCCGGGGAGGCCGGGGCCCATCCCCGGGGCCGCCGCGGGAGCCCCGCGGCTGCAGGCGGGAGGTAGCGCTCGGCCAGAGCGCGGGGCCTGCGTTATTTGCACTGCGAATAAGCGTGTGCAACGCTGTGTAGCACCGTAAAACTTGGTAGCCGACTGGCCACTCGCCCGTTGGTTGCGTTTGATGGCCACGTCTCAACGACCTCGCTTCCTGGCGTTAGGGACACCTAAAAAGTAGCCCCCCGAGCGCTGTTCGTGGCTGTCTGAAGCGCGGTCTGACCCCTAGGAAGCAGCCGGTTCTGCTGCCCCTGTCCCATGTGGGGAGCGTGAGCCCCCGAGCGCCCGGAAAGGAGAGCAGAATAAACCCCATAGGGCACAGGCTGCGTGTTGGTGTTTGTCGTTGTGAACTCTTCTGTTTTTAACAGCCTCGGTTTTGCCTATCGCGATTGTTTCATTTTGTTGCTTCCCAGTTTTATGTGGTAGTACGTTGTGCTTCCCATTCAGGATTTTTTTTATTGTAGCCTTTTGTTTTTGTTTTGTTCTGTGTGGGTTTTGTTTTGTTTCCTTTTTTATGTTAAGAACACTGCATGTCTTTTATATTTCCACTGTTTCATCTGCTTTTGTAGTTTTCGGAGAGGCCTTTTTCTCTATTAAATGTATCTTCTTCAAAAGCAGAAGGACACACTGTCATCTTTGTTTATATTATAGGAAGTTTATCATTGACAGTTTCAGGTTAAAAAAGGCCGCTAAACCTCTCTCCAGAAGATAATTCATCATTTGGATTATGTATAGGCTGTCCTTAAAAACTTCTTGATTCGATGGTCAACCTGCAACCTGCTTTTTTTCTTTTTTTCTTTTTTTTTCTTTCTTTTTTTTTTTTTTTAAAGAAAATTCTGCGGATTTTGGCCCGAGAACACATTACATTCTTAGACTTAAACAATCAGCACTATCTATTTTTGTAAAAACATAACATGGTTTGCTTCTGGCTACATTCTTACATGGGACTTATATTGGTTAAGACTTCCTAATACTCCTTGCATGTTCTTCATTCCAAAGCACTCTTCTGGTGGCTAAATGAGCTAAAAATCACTGTCTGCAGCTTAAGGCAGCATAATTGAAACCAACCTTAGTGATGTCTTTGCATTGTGCAGTTTGCACGCGGGAGTCCTGTCCTGATTTTGCAGCACACCTCAGATGCCTATTGTTTTTATGAGCCTAGGTTTCTTAGAATTGGAAGAAATCTCAGGTTGAAAAGCTGATTGCGTCTCATTAGATACTTAAAATACAAAAGTATTAAGTGTTAATGATTTGGGATTTAAAAAAAAATCAGACTAAACTTTTCATATTTAGTGATTAATTGTGAGTTTTGTAGTTTAACTTTTCATGCTCATTTTTTGGAAACTTTTGGCATGGTTTTCAGTATTGTCTTGCAAAGGTCAAGTTTTTGCTGCATTTAATGAGTTGAAAGTAGCTTTATTTTTAGTACTTGTATTCAATTTCAGAATTCTCAGTAGCATTGCTTTGGTCTTTCAGTCTGCCCATAGAAACTTCATTTGATGTTTTGGGTCTCCCCTGTACGTGTGGAAGTAACTGTACATTGTATCTCCCAAATCTATCGAAGATGCTCGGTGCAGTTTCAGGCCGTGTGTTGTGTAAACGGTGAGCACAGAGCACAACCAAGGCACGTTACAAGGTGCCGTTTCTTATGTTCTCTTTGGTGTATTCAGAACAGTTGCCAGCTGGTTTCCAATAGAAATAGTGTGGTGTACAGCAAAACTCTGGGGATTGTTTTGAGAGACGCTAATAATTGCTTTGTAAACTGGAACTTCCTCTGGCAAAACTTCCTGGCTATAAAGGAATAGTATTTGCTTGCAGAATAGAGTATAAGAAGAGGTGCTTCACTGTTGAAAGCCATATTTTGGAATGGTTGTGACTGTAGATAACTGACTCTTAATTTCAGTATTCTTCTTGAGCTGATTGAATGTTTTATGAACCGTGTTTCTAAATTGGCTCTGCCTAATAATTGCTGAAGTGCCTGGTTAAGTAGAGTAAATGTGTAAATACTGGTGAATGAAACTGAAATTCTGCAGTTAAAGGAAGAAAAGAATCCTTCATTGTGAGCCACCTGATACCTTGCATAAATTATCAAAGTGACTCAAAAGTTGTGTTACATTCTTTATTATTGCTGGGAGTAAGGGGTGCAAAGTAACTTCATTAAAATGGAATATGGCTATGATATTTCATTGTAAGACTATTTATATTGCTTTCACCTTTGTCAAATAGCATACAAACAAAATAATGTGAGTTTCTAACATGTAGCACTGAAAGTCCTTTCCTAGAAATCGGAGCCAAAGCACGTGTCTCCTAACGTACAGGTGGTGGATCAAACACATGAAATGGTATCAGGGACCTACCTGTAGAGCAGAAGTATCTGAAAGTGCCAAAGTTGTGCTGCTTATTTGTGGAGTAGGCATCACTTTCAAAATAGCCGACTGCTGCTATGAATCTGCTTCATATAGAAGTAGATTGCCTTGAAGGGAGAGAGTACAATTTGAGTAATTTTTGTGGTTCTTAGCGTGGAGTGACTTGTTTAATCTGGTTGGAAATAATGACGATATAGCCTGCTTAAAAATTCAGCAACTTTTATACTGGTGAGTGTTGGGTTGCTTTCTGTGATATTTGATTTTGTGTGTGTGGAGAAAACTAAAATGTTTTTCTTTTTCCTCTAATCAGATCAGCCAGGAGGCACCATGAGTGTCAAGGCTTTCAGGCTCGTCTCTGCTGTTGAGCGGGAGATGCTGATGGGAGACAAAGCTCACATCAACATCGAGTGCATTGAGTGCTGTGGGAAGAACCTCTACATTGGAACCAATGACTGCTTTATCTATCACTTTCTCTTGGACGAAAAGATATCAACAGCTGGAAAAATAACTTTTGCTGCTACCAAGCAGCTGCACAAATACCTAGGCTTCAAAAAGTCTGTGAGTGAGCTAAAAGCAGCGTCCGCCCTCACCAGGCTGCTTGTGCTCTGCGACAACACGATAACACTAGTTAATATGATGAACTTGGAACCTGTTCCCACGGGCGCAAGGATCAAAGGAGCTGTGACCTTCACATTAAATGAGAACCCCGTGAATGGGGACCCTTTCTGTGTCGAGGTCTGCATCATCTCCGTCAAGCGTCGCACCATTCAGGTGTTCATGGTGTTTGAAGACAGAGTCCAGATAGTGAAGGAAGTGTTTACCCCAGAGCAGCCCTACGCTGTGGCTGTAGATGGGCATTACTTGTGTCTCGCCCTTACTACGCAATATATCATACTGAATTATAACACTGGTGCCTCCCAGGATCTGTTTCCTTACTGCAGTGATGAGAAACGGCCAATTGTGAAAAGGATAGGCAGGCAGGAGTTCCTGCTTGCTGGGCCTGGAGGGCTAGGTGAGACAACGGGTATTTTCGCAACTTTTGATCTTCTGGTGTTTTATCTCAGTTTGGGAAACAGAGCATAAGTAGCTATTACTCGAGTGCGAAATAATGTTATTTTTCCTTATAAAGCAGTGCTGGAATATTGAGAGCAAAAGGTAAATTATTGGTACTACATGTTATTACCTCCCACCTTTCATGTAAGTGCACAAAATTATGCTTAAATGCTTGTGTTTTAATCAGGGCTCTGGAGTGTTTTGTCTACATAGACAGCTGCCAGGAAACGTACTGTTTTCCCGCAGCCCAGAGTAACTAAAATTTGCTTGGTACTAAGTGAAATATCAAAGGCTGATAGCCTAGCTGTAGTGACTCACTGGACTGGCTTTCACAACCCTGTACTGCTATAAATTATTTTTGGGCTAGTGTAGGCAAGTTAACTTCTGACGAAGTTCCTATTAGGAAGCTTCATGTGAATTCCCTTTTGTAGAATGTAATAGGTATGTTGCATTACAGCACTAATAAGAAATGGTATTTGAAATAAACTCTAACCTAACTTCCTGTAGAATTAAACCCTGTCCTAGCTGTAGATGCTGTGAATTTCCAGGCATTTTTATGTTATCCTGTGCTCATATTTTTAGAGTGTTTTTTCAGGTCCATGTTACAGAAAATGATGGTTTAAGTGTAGTGTACTGAGTATACTAAGCTGTGTAGTGTTAAGTCCAGTAAAAAGCAAAACTGCTGTGATATTAGTTTGTTTTGGTGGAGGGACAGCACAGAAGAGCACAACCAATCTGAGGTCTTATTGGAGTGTTTTGATGATAGAGTAAGCTGAGAAAAGATGGTATCCTCTGCAGAAACTCATATTTACAAAGAAGGAGCTGGTGGGGGATGTGGAGGTCGGAGGAATCATGTCTGCAGTGGTCATGAGATGGTGGAATTCAGGATCCTGAGAGAAAGGAACAAGGCAAATAGTACTTCAGGAGAGCTGGCTTTGACTTCTTTAGTGACCTGCTTGGAAGAGTCCCATGGCCCTGTGGAGAAGGGGAGTCTGAGAGCTGTTTGACCTGTAACAATGTGACACAGAGATGCTGACAGCATGTGTGAGGATAGACTTTGGTTTTCCTAAACCCATCTAGAGCTGAACTCAATGCTGGATGTGAAGGGTGACAAGAAGGGCTTCTGCAAGAGGCAGGCGGACTGCCTGGACATGGTTTCCTTCTGACCTAAACTCTTTGATAGTTTTAGTGAGCTATAATGCACACCTTTATTTTAGCTTCCTGCTGTGTTTCTCCAGCATAAGCTCTCGGCGATGCGTGGCCTGACCGCGTGCGCGGTGACTGAGTAGTCTGCGAGCAGAGGTGGAGAACTGAATCTTCCCCCTTGTACAAATCTCACAAGCAAGAGCAGAGGGTTGTGCAGTGCATTTCCTCAGAGCTGCTGACTTGGTATAAAGCAAAGTAGTCCGCAGTGACCAATCCTTCTTTTCCCTTCCTGTTTTCATGTACTGTAGTGTTTCTCATTGCTTTTTTTAAACAAGTAAACCCTGGCAGTCTAACAAGTAAACCCAGGCCCCAAGTTGCCTGAGCAAATGCTTGTTCTACTTTGAGTGGGGTGACTGGACCAGGTGACCTCCAGAAGATCATTCAGGCTAAATTATTTTTGATTCTGTCAATTTTTAGGTCTGTTTCATACTGAAAATTGTGTGCTTTGGGGTAACTCATGCACCTTTCAGGTAGCCTACTGGCCTTTTTTAATGTGAAATTGACAGTGACTTCATCTTAGTTCCCTCAAATACTTTCTTTTCTGTTAAAAAGGCCATAATTTCTGATTGTAGTTGTCATGTTTATTATCCTTAGACAAGAACTGGGTAAAGACAAGGGGAAATACATCGTTATATCACAAATCCCCTGCCATTGAGGGCAGAGGGGTTTAGACAGGCTTTGACTTGGAACAGCACTGTGTTATGCACAGTTCCTATTCGTAAATGATTTTTCTGAATTATCTCAAACTGGAATTTCACTTGAATTGATTCTAAGACAAGACTTGTTACGGAGAAACAGAGAATATCACATGCTCTAAATGGAAGTGATGCTCTGTAGCCCAGAAGCAAGTGCAACTTTTATTAAGCAGTCACTTGGAGTGAATGGACAGGTAGAAAGATAACACAAATTAACTGAAGGTGCTTGACTGAAAGTGTGGGTTTTATTGGAATGTTAAGTCTTTACTTCACATGGAGCCTCTGGATTTTGTTGCCAGTGCTTGAAAACACAGATACCTTGCAGGATGTGACTCTTCTGAAGGAAATGAAGAAAAGTCAAGGAGTGAATGGAAGTTTCATCTCCATGTGAGGAGGAACTTCTATGAAGGTGACAGAGCCCTGGAACAGGCTGCCCAGAGAGGTTGTGGAGTCTCCTTCTCTGGAGATCTTCCAAACCCGCCTGGATGCCACCCTGTGCCATGTGCTCTGGGTGTCCCTGCTGGAGCAGGGAGTTGGACTGGATAATCTCTAGAGGTCCCTTCCAACCTCAACCATACTGGGATTCTATGAAATGCTTGGTAATAGACTGGCACCTTCTTAAGGCATTTGATGCTGTGAGAAACAAATGTGTTTAAAATGGGAGATAGGTCAGGCAGTGCTTGTCTGCAGCTCCTACTAGCTCTTGTCTCACCAAATACTGTGTGTTTTAAAGTAAATTCAAGCTACATGGCATAACTCTTTAAAAAATACTGATAAACTTGCTGAACATTAATTCTTTTATTCTATATTTTTCCAGCATATTTTCTTTTCACTCTTCAATCCTGTCACTTTTTGTTGGTGAAGGATAAAGAAAATCATGATTTGAGCTATCTAGCAAGTCTTTAAGGTGCAGTGATTTGTAAGATTTGATGCCCTGTCATTTTGCCCCCCAATGCTGTATATGTTCTTTTGAGAGTTGCTATTTCTAGTTCTTGATCTCAATGCTCAGGACTGGGAAAACAACAGTCCTAAACTAAGTCTCAAGCTCTTTTTCCCTTTGTTCTTCACATGTAGGGATGTTTGCAACCGTAGATGGCATTTCCCAGCGAGCCCCCGTGCACTGGTCGGAGAACGTGATCGGAGCAGCCCTTTGTTTTCCTTACGTGGTTGCTCTGGATGAGGAGTTCATCACAGTGCACAGTATGCTGGACCAGCAGCAGAAGCAAACCCTGCCTTTCAAAGAAGGTCACATTCTGCAGGACTTTGAAGGTATTTAAATGGACACTTATTTGCATTAGTGACTCTGTATTGTGTGCTCTGTAACATAACTCACTAGTATAAATGTGGACACAGTCTTGTTTGTTTTTTAAGCAAAATACCTACCAACCACATTAGCCATTGAAACACTTTTCATTGTAAATGCTTTCAGAGTTAGGTTCCTGCAGACTATGATAGACAAAACTTGGTCTTCCGAAACTGTATGCTCATTAAATGTGCTTTAATTGACAATTTAGTTGTCTGAGATGTCTGTGAGATTATAATTTTTTTCTGTAATTAAATTATTTTCTGTCTGTGTTTTTTACTGTGTTTCTTCTGTGGAGAACATAAACTGATACTACTTTGCTCTATTCAGGCAGAGTAATTGTGGCTACTAATAAGGGTGTATATATTTTGGTGCCACTCCCTTTGGAAAAACAGATTCAGGATCTTCTAGCCAGCCACCGAGTCGAAGAAGCCCTTGTCCTAGCAAAAGGAGCTCGAAGGAATATTCCAAAAGAGAAGTTTCAGGTCTGTTCTAATTTTCATGGAAGAGTTTCACAGTGGGGCCAGCTTGTCTATCAATGGTCAGCTGACTGCAGAGGGGATGTGTGGGGAGAGAGGGTGGTTTCTTTGATTCATCACTTATCCTTTCAGCCTTAGGAAGTGGAAGTGCTGTAAAACTGATCTCTGCTTGTAAAAGATGGTGATGTGTTGGCAGTGGAGATGTGCTTTCCTGGTTTGTACCTATTCCCCCACCTCCAGGGTATAACCTGAAAAAAACAAAGCAAAACAAAGCTCAAAATGGTGCTAGAAAAACTCTTATAGTGTTTAGCAGTAGGTTCAGCTGTTCGCTCATTTTAAACAGCAATATCAGTTTGTTTCTAGTCAGCTATTTGTTTTGAACTTTTTCTCATCAGAGATTCTTGCTGTGTCTTACACTCAACAATATTGAAACTTAGAGCAGAGCCATGCCTGTGTGTGACTGAATATTTAATATTTTTATGTGGCAAAGTACTGAGTAGCCGTTTTTATTAGATTGTTAAATTAGAGGTTTATATGCCTTCTGTCTCCAGTTCATAGTGCAAAACAGTCCTTTAGATTTTCAAACTTGAGAGAAGTAGCATGAGATTTCTGAAATACAAAGTAATACAAATCAGTTTATTCTTGATCAGTGTATGTGAATGAGTACTTGAATTGTTTTCTTTCCGTTTCCAAAAGCAAAAAGTGGTCTGTAACTGCAGAAATTGGTCTGTAGCTTGCAGAAATGTATCTGTATTCAGATGAGATGTTAGTCTTTTTTATCTGCATGAGGACCTCTAATTTTTCCAATTCTTCAGTTTATTTGGATTAAGCATGGAAAATGTCTTTGGCAGATTTAACTGCAATTCAGTATCTGAAATACATCCCACAATCTATTTCCTCTCGCATTTTTTTTGATTTTTTTAAGTATTTATTGTCTTTAGCATAAGTTACCTAACATATCTTCTGTGTGCTGAATATCTTACCTGCACTTCTGAAATTACTGTTTTCGAGAATATTGTAAGCTCTTGTGATTTTAAGTTAGTGTGTTCTTTAATTTTTTTCAGGTAAGTGCTCTTAAGGGTGTTCAGTTGCTTTACATCTATGCTACAGCTGAAAAACAAAAGATATTTTATTTTCAAGCAGAAGAGCCAATTGTAGTTCTGAGCAATGCTTATATGACCCAGCTCAAAATGGAGTCTTCCTCTGATTCGTATTAGAAGATGGAACTTGGCTTAGCCCTTGAGAAAGGAGTCCAGTTTTCAGAGCACATCAGCAGCTGCAAACATGATGTGTTAAACTGGCCCTCTGTGGTCTCTGGTGCCTAACGCTGTCACCGCAGGTTTGTTTGAAGGACCTCAGACCTCAGCTGTGGGCTCATGTAGCAGAAGTGTAGAGATGTGATGGAGCACAGCGAAGTTACATGCTTTAAATGTATCTTGGGTAACATTTCTGTAGCATAACATACAGTAATTCTCTCTTAATAGAATATATATTTATTCTGCAAGCATAGTTGAGCTGCTTTATTCATTCCCAAGTAGTTAATGCTCTTTTTGGGGCCATTTTATACTAGCAGGGGTAGGAGGGCAAAGGTATTGAGTTAAACTACTTGATCCAGCAGAAGAGTGATGGTATTTGAGTGGTGTGTATATATATAGTAGAGCACGCCCCCGCCCCTTTCTTTCCCCACATGCTCCTTTAATCTTCCCAGTTTGATATGGCTTTTGCCAGTCTGTGTGCCTTGAACTTGATGATGATACTGTAGCACAGACTTTTTGGGGAGGTAGGGCTTTTTGCTGCAGTTGAATACTGCTTGGTTATTGCATGGATTCATGTTGCCTCCCTCCCTCCTTTAAAATAAATAGTTTAGGTATAATTTAAGTGATAATTTGGGGTGGCAGTGGTATTGAAACAGCTTAATGTACTCTAATGTCTGAATTATGTGTGCAATCAGTGTTTTAGTTATTGTGGAAAAGTAGGTCATAGATGAGTAGCCCTGTTGCTTAGCCCTATGGGCTGTAAATTTCTCTGTGCATTAGATGAGAATTCTTCTGTCTTTGAGAATCAAGAAATATTGCTAGGTAGAAAACTACTAAGCACAAGTGGTGCAAGGATATCATTCTGGTAGAGGAGTAGCAAAGGCTTTTCTACCATGCTACCATGAGATGACTGAACACTACGTATTTGTTAATTTTTCAGGACAGCTGAAGTTTGCAGAAATCATGGTGGTTGGTAGTGAAGACCTTGCTTAGATTGACACACATCTTGCATAGGTATCTCTTTTTTTACCTCTCATTTTGTTTAGTCTTAAAAAAAAATGTATAAACTACATCCAGACCAGTCCAGAGATGAAGTAATTTTCTAGCCAAGCCTCTCCTGGCTATCTCTGTAGTAATGTTGACCATGCTAGTAAGGATTTCTCTAGCAATTGACAGAAAGCTTCACTGTGGCTATTGCAGCTTTAATATTAACCTTTCTGTTTACTAGAGCTTTTTAAAATGCTGCTTTTCAGTTAATTATTATGTGTTTGTAACTAGATTTTAGTTCCCAATATTTGTTTCCATTCAACCAACAATATAGAATTCTCTTACAGCACTTTGAGTCCTAAAGTCTCTCTTCAAACAATGATAAGGGAATTTGTGTTGATTTTTTAAACAGGTTATAACCTAGTACCTTTAATACAAACATCCAAAACACAATATTACAGGTAACAGGTCTGGAGGAACTTGAAAAGATTGCTTTTTTTGTTTGTTTTTTCCCCATTCCAAACAAAATGTAAGTAGATACAGCTCTTGAATAACATCAGTCTGACTAGATGATCTCTAGAGGTCCCTTCCAACCCTAAGCATTCTTAAAAACCTCTGGGAAGGAAACTGTAGAATTCTTTCCCTTTTTGCCTGTAAAGTCCCTGTCATGAGCAGTATCAATGTCTCATGTGCATCTTGGCTGAAAATCAAGGTAACTACTCCCTGTCCTATCAGGACGTCTTTCCAAAATTGGGAAAAGATCAATAGAAGCTGGAGGGTGGGGAGGGGAGGCAATTTTGCACAACTTTGAGACAAGTGCCAGGTCAATATTGTAGATAAAAGTGAGTATCCCTCAATTGGTTTAAATTTAAAACTGATTTTAGCCCTATTCTTGTATGAAGTTCTTAACTTTTAATTGAAAAGATTGCTTCACAGACCAATCTATACAGTTAAGGGATTAACTTAAGATGGATTAAACTTAACACCAGCACTCTGATTCTTTGTGTACATACTAGCGATCACTTTACTGTAAAGATTGGAAACAGCCTAAAAATGCTTCGGATATCAATTTTCCTAGGAACATGAGAAATTATTTTCTAATCTTCCCTGGAAAGTGTAAGGCCACATCTTGAAGATTTCTGATGCCACAAGGGGCAGATATTTGCTTAGAAAACATTGCAGTCTGCATCCTTAGTTGGACACAACTGCCTAACATAGAAGCACTGAATTTATAGTTTTGTTTCTTTGGAGAGAGGAAAAAAAGCTTTTTTGTTCCCCCTTTTCTCTTCAACTGTGGGAGGCAATAAAAAAAAATCAGCCCCCTTGCAAAGCAGCAGGTTTCAGTGGCTTACTGACATCACGTCCATAGGCTAAATGGACTTAAGCCAAACTTCCCTCTTGGTAAATTATGAATGTTAATCAAGACAAAAGATCACCAATGGGAATATTAGTGTACCCTACTTGAGGTCTCTTGCTTTTTAGTAATTCTGTTGTGAAATATATTGCTTAATATATTAAATTTTCCTGGTATTCTCACTGAAATTGGAGGCCTATTATTAACAACACCACTTGTAGTCCTCTGTTAGATGTTAAAAACAGCAAATTCATAAGGAAGTTGGAGGGGAAGACTGAAGGCATGTGGATATAGCTCGCTGTGTTTGGAAAATGCAAAGCCAAAGAGTCACCAGCAATGACGTTTTCCAGATGACAGTTTACATTACATTTAATAATTCTCTTTTGCCATTGGAAATATTTTGGGCACAAGGACTTCATTTCACCTGGTGGCAACCAACTCAGTGTTCAGATTAAATACCTAGCATTTATAGGTGATTTTTTTTTCTCTGTACTGAGTTATTTTTGCCTAACTGTGAACTTAGCAGCAAAACTTGGTTACATGTTGTTTTTCTTATAGTTTGCTTGTGCTTTCTGTGTTTTTGTACTTTGCATAAGGTGCTGCTGATCAGCTAAACTTAAGTTTAGAAGTATTTATTTTTTAAAAAAAATTGCTAGGCAGAAAATCAGAAGTATGATCATTCACAGTGGGGAGGCTGTGAGAATCAGCAGCAAGATATTATTGGAAGACTGAGGAGAGGAGGGCAGGCAGTTGGCTTTGTGCCTTTTATATATACATATGTGCGTGTGTATATATATATACACACATGTACACAAACGTACCCATGTGTCCCATTTGCCTATTCAGTTGTGGGGGTCTCTGAAGATGACCCACTTGCCTTTACATTTGCTGGTTCCATGAGCAAAAACTCAACAGTCAAATTCTTATCAAGTAATAAGTCATCATTTGAACATGTAAACTTGCTATTTGTGACTTGCCTTTTAGCAAGTACTCCTGAACAGTGTTGTGTCCACCGACTTTTGTGGAAGAAAGGCAGCACTACGTGCGCCTGGCTGAAGATTCTTTATTCAGTGTTTGTTTTTTTTTTGTTGTTGTTGTTCTTGTGGGGCTTTTTGTTGTTGTTGTTTCTTGTCAGATAGTTATTGCAGTAATGACTAATACCCTATGGATGATGATGTTTTTTTCTCTTCTTTTTCATAGGTAATGTACAAACGAATCCTTCAGCAAGCGGGTTTTATTCAGTTTGCACAGCTTCAGTTCCTTGAAGCAAAAGAGCTCTTCAGGTAATTCTGTGACAACAAATTTACTAATAGGCTTTCAATAAGGAGTTAGGGTACTTGGTTTTAGAAATGTTTAATGACTGGAATGTTTTTTGATGTGGATGTGAAATCTCTGTGATCAGATGTTTTTGTTGGAAGGGTGGCATTGGGGCAGTTTTCCATTATAAAACTTAATGCAAATGCTTTTTCTGTATGCCAACATATTTTAGCGTTGACACTGTAGGCCTGTAGTCTGATTTTTCTTTTTGTGGAGATATGTTGACCTGATGCCTATGAAGGTCCAGGCTGTTTTATTCAGCCTGTGCTGTGATCTATATCATGAAAATTGCCTGGTTTCTTTTAAGTATGTGTTTCCTAAGAAAAAAATGACAATTTAAATACTGTTCATGCAACTGTACTAGCTTTTATGAGGATGTAGATACTGAATTTGTGTTAACACTGGTTCAGCTAGATCATTTTCAAAAGATAGATGACTTTTTTCACAGATTGATCTTGCTATTGCACTTTGACTCTGTAAAGTGGTCAAATGCTGCTTGTTTTGTTTTACCTGACTATTTCACAGAATAGCTATCCTTAACAATCCTTCTTTTGTATGTAGAATGCTTTGAAAAAGTTGTCCTTGGATTAATGGAGATAACGTGAAGGAAGGTGAAGCTGTGGGAGATGTTACTATTGAGGAGGGAACTTTCCATTTTCACTTCAAGCACACCCGGATTATGTGAAAACACAGGTCTTTAATGGGCAATGCACAGTGAACAGCGATTAGGAAATGCCAAGATTGTCCTAAATATCATTTAGGAGCAGCTTCTGTTCACAATCTCTTTTATCGTCACTTTTTTGGCTTTAGTGCGAAACCTGCAATCTTCCTTCCTCCTTGCCAATCTCCGAGACACTGCACTCGATCGCTGCTGTTGTATAGCTGAAGTAGAAGTACAAGCTTTGTAATACAGAATCTCTTGCTGTACCAAATTCCTGAAAAGCCCTTGCGTGTGGTCCTCTCTTGCTGGTAGTTGGTGGAAGATGTTTTAAAAGCAGTGAGCAGAGGGAATGTATCAGGAGCTCTAGCATCTGTGGGAAGAAGGGGGTGATTCAGTTGGATTGGTCTTGATTTGTAGCTCCCCTCTATCTAGCAGCCCATCAGGAGTCGGTTGTAAGGAACAGGATTTAGAGAGCTCCTGTAGAGAGTAAAATGTTTCATGAGAAAACACAGTCCAACCATGAATCTTGAAATGTCATCCCAGGGTATTTTCTTCCTGCAAAATCTTCAACTGCAGAACAGAGAAGTTGCTCGTGATCTGCTGAACCCTTTGAGCGAGACAGTAAATACCCCTTTTGTCCAGCCATTTGCAGGCTATTCAGACTGAAAAGTTCCTTGTGGGATTCAGGGTCTCTGATTTTTTTCAGCCCTGGCTATCACAGCTAGTTCAAATAGCATCTGATGGGGCCCCAACTCTCCCGTGCACTTTTTTCTTCAAGCATCGATAAGTCTCAAATGAACAAGGCTAAGATACTGGCAGTCCATGCAACCACTTGCTCCAGTTCCATGTGTTGCATTGCAGGTATTTCAAGCTACAGTCAGTCAAAAATGACTGCTGTTGTAAAGTGCCAAAGAAAATATTCTATCTGTTTGAATGAAAGGTGGAATTAACAATGAAACAAGGAGAAAGCAGCATCTCGGAGGATTTGGTTTGTCATGAACCTCTTTCTGGCCAAATTTGCATGGAGATTGTCTCATTCCTCAGAAATCACCTATTGGCTATAGACTAATAGGTAAAAGCATACTGGACTAAAAGCTTTGTGTTCCTCTTTCCATAACTTGTCTTAAATAAAACTGCATCTGATAACTATGAAATTAAGCATCAGAATCTTAAGTACAGAAACTGTTAAGAGAAATACCTTTTTGCTAAGTTTCTTTGGGTTATGCTCTTATGTATGACTATAGAAGAATGAGGAGAAGGAAGAAAGGAAGTGATAACTGTTCTGGAACTCAAGTAGCTCGACAAATAAAGGAGAAGTTACTTTCTTCAGCTGGAGCAATTAAACTCAGTGAGCTGTCACAGTGGTGCTTGCTAGACGTGACATAAACATCTGCTATTTACAAGTTTTGCTATTTCATATCTCTCATTTAGAGATTCCCATGGAGTTGGACCAAACAGAAATGTTTAGTGAGCCACTTGCTGAATTTGAGATATTTTGCTCAAGTGTTGATAGCTGTCAAAATGAAAATAGTTTCCAGTACTCAGTTGTATCCTTTCACTGGTTAGATGCTGCTCCCAATCTGGCAAATAGGATACTGAAGCTACTGGTACTGTAGAAGTTAGAAGAAAAAGTCTTAAAACTGTTAAAATGTGATATTTAACATAGCCTACTTATTCATCTGTGTGGTTGTTCATTCCACCTTAGACCATCTCCACATACTTGATGGTGTAGCCAGTAGGGGAAATAATGATCATAGTTGGATTTCTACAGATTGAGAAGGCCGTTTTGTTTAATTTTGTTTAATATAAATGCGTGAAGAATCTTGTTGAAGAAAACTCATCTTTCTTTAAATAGTTAACTTTATTGCAATATATCTTGTATAATACAGCTTATTTTCTGCTGATCCTCAAGCCTTTTAAGCTTTCGCAGAGGAGATGGACTAGCCACAGCTGCAGTTAGGTTGCTGTAGTAAGTCAGTGCTAAGAGCCCAAGTGCTGTTTGAACCATGAGGTTATGCCAGTGACAACCTCATGTTTCTTGGTTATTCAGCCTCTTCGTTTCCCATCTCTCTGAGTTCAGTCATGATGTGAATCTAGATTTCTGAAACTCTGAAGTTTGAAAAAAGGGATTCAAAGGACACTTCAGCTATAGGAATATGCTATTGCAGGACACTTCAGCTATAGGAATATGCTATTGCAGGAGACATGGACCCTTTGTTTGCTAGAGGCTGGCCTTTCTAGGGTAGTGGGTTTTTCAGACAAAAAAAAAAAAGTATAGTTTAGGAAAATATACTACTCATACTTTCCATAGGAAAGGCTGTTTTCAGATTTCCCTCTGTTGCTGTTGGCTATCATTCATTTTGCTGCTTCTGTGCTTTGCATCTATTGACAGTCCCTAGGCTGTGCAACAGGATACTTGATGCTTTAAAAGTTCTTGTTATTGCTGCTATCATCTGTATCCTTCTGCTTTAGTAGCCCAAGGTTGATTTTTACTGTCTCAAACATTATTTAAAAAAAAAAAAAAAAGGCAACAGCTATTTATATTTATGGGTTCAGTTTTGTTTTTAAACCACTCTAGTTTTCTGGATAGTTTTAGAAATACCTTGGCAAGAAGTCAACAATTCAAGGCTTGCCTCACTGCTTGTGTTGCTTCAGAGAAGCTATAAACCCGTTTGTTAGGATCTTCCATACTTTATTGCTGGCAGAAGGTAAAGATTTTCCTGCTTCACCTATTGCAGTAGTCTGCAAATTATTTTACTTTCAAAATTTTATGCAAGGGCTGTGGAGGGAAAAGTTTTTCTGAGTTTGTGGATCATTGGATAAAACTTTCCTCTTTTTGAAATTAAATATAAGAAAAAGTAACTAACATTTCCTTTATAGAGTTTTCTGTTCATTTTGAGCTTTTTCAGCAACAATATCTTTCGCCTTTTAGGAATGCTTCTCTTCAAAAATGAATAGTGAAATTCCTAGTGAAATGAAACCTAAATCAGGATTTCTTGCTGTCCTTAGAAGGCAAGGCCAAGAGTAGTAGTTGCTGTAGCTCGAGTTCTTAGCCCCTCGCTCAGGGTGAGGGAGGTTGCATAGAGCAGTGCAAGGAAGCCAAGACAGAGATGACATTTGGGCAGATTGAGAAATTTTCAGTAACTAATTCTGCCTAATGAGGTTGCTGTTCTAGTGACATCTACTCACTGAAGAATAGAACGGAGGGAAAAGTGTTTTTAGGCCTGTACTCGATTTCTCTTGAACAGGGAGAATACGTAGAGAACAAGCAGTAGAAAATAGAATGAAGCGAGTACACTCATCCTGTCAGTAGGACTGATTCCATATAAAAAACACTAAATTAAAAAGTGGCTGAATCCACTTCACATGACCGTTGCTAGACTGAGCTTACCTATATTCAAGCCAAAAGATTGGGATTACAAGGTGCACATCAAAATGTTCCATGCCTGCTTAGATACCCACCTTGAAACTTTCAGGACATCTGTTTTTTGGGAGAAGTTTTAATCATTTTGAATATTCTGAAGGCTTTATGTTTTCTATAGAAAACAGAAGCTTTCTGCAGAATGACTTGCACAATCTTTGTGGTTTGCCTGAAAGATTTCACTATACCATTTTTTTTTGCCTGAACCAGAATACTAGCTCCCTAAATATACAGAAGTCCAGGGCAGTCCTAAGAACTGTACTGAGTCTATTCAGCTGTTTTTTTCTGTATAGATCACTGAGCAGCTTTGGGATGTTGTACTGTCTGCTTCTCTGGTTGTTGACAGACTAGTAACTTAAAAGTAAAAGGTTCATCCAGTTTCTTAATTCTCAGAGCCCCCTCTCTAGAGGAGGAAAAAGAATGATGAATGAGTTGGGATGGGACAAATCTGGGTTTGATTTTTTGGCCATTTCATACACAGAATCCCAGAATGCTTAGGGTTTGAAGGCACCTCTAGAGATCAGCTAGTCCAACCCCCCTGCTCCAGCAGGGACACACAGAGCATGTGGCACAGGGTGGCATCCAGGCGGGTTTGGAAGATCTCCAGAGAAGGAGACTCCACAGCCTCTCTGGGCAGCCTGTTCCAGGGCTCTGTCACCCTCACAGGAAAGGAGTTCTTCCTCACATGGAGGTGGAACTGCCTGGGTTTCAATTTATACTCATTACCCCTTGTCCTGTCACTGACAACCACCGAGAAGAGTTTGGCCCCATCCTCTTTACATTCTCCCCTCAGGTATTTATAACTTTGAAGGTGCTTTTCCCCAATATAGAAGGCAGTAACCTTAAGAAGCCGACAACTTGTTATTGACTCTAAGCATCTGTGCACGCATTTCCAGTGTGTTATTTTTTTGTGCCTATGTATACTTTTTCTTTCTTTTTTGCTTCATCTAGTTTGACACTGTAATTGCAGAAGCGGCCAGCTTGACGTCCGGGAGCTGATCTCTCTCTACCCCTTCCTGTTGCCTCCTTCCTCTTCATTTATACGGTCTCATCCCCCTCTGCACGAGTACGCGGACCTAAACCAGCTGACCCAAGGCGACCAGGAGAAGATGACCAAGTGCAAACGATTCCTCATGAGCTACTTAAACGAAGTCCGCAGCACTGACGTTGCTAATGGCTACAAGGAGGACATTGACACGGCTTTGCTGAAGCTGTATGCAGAGGCAAATCACGAAAGCCTTCTGGACCTGCTGGTTTCTGAGAATTTTTGCCTTTTAACAGATAGTGCTGTCTGGCTGGAAAAACACAAAAAGTGAGTGAATTTTACTGCAGTTTTGAGATGAGAGGGGGGAAAAATGTTGTTGCTTCACTAGTCAGTAGCATTTAAGCCTAGATCCCTGTGATTTCTCTGTTTGGTCCAAAAGATGATTTGACTTGTCAGTGTTTAAAAAAAAAATAAAAAAATAAAAATGTGCACTTCAGGTAGAAGCTATTAACTAACTAGTAGCTTTAAAATGGTAGTAGCACTCAGATGAGCTTTTTCTTTTGAACTGTGACCTCCAGTGTCCTCATACTGATTCACTACAAGGATTATGCTTAGCCTGAGTGCAGATGGCTTCAATCTGGAACTGCCCAGAGGTAAAGAATTGTCTGGCAGTCATTAAGCAGGGAATGCTAGAAAATAAATGTGTTAAATATGAGCTCCAGTCATATCTAGTATCCCAATAGCTCTGTGTGGGATCTAGTTTCCTCATCTTTAAGCTGTGCACTATGCTGTTAGTGACTACAGTGGTGGAGGTCCTAATTGTGATTAGGCTTAAAGTAGTTTCAGTAGTTTTGCAGAATTCTCCTGGCACATTTACTTTGCGTGGCAAACTTTGTAGTAAATGTGAACGGCAAAACATCATTTCATGAGATAACCATTCTAGAGCTTAAACATTGTACTATACAAAGAACTCTGTAATGGCATCCTAGAAAGCAATTCCTTGTGTGACTCTCTCATTTAAAAAGAAAAACTTTTTGATGTACTCATACTAAATCACTTTTATGATATTTTTAGATAGCTGATTATCTGCTGAAATAATATTTGGTTTTGGGAGCAGTACCTAAAATACAAAGAATAGAATGGGGGGTGTGTGTTTTTTTTAATTTGACACATACAAAGTCAAGGTTTGAGATACTAATTGTAGTCTCCTTTTAGAGAAAGGAGGGTCAGATGGATCACTTGTAGGACAAGACTTCTCTCTTTTGATCGTAGAAATCGTAAAAATGAGGCTGCAGTTGCTTGTTCAAATGTGGACCTAAGAATTTACACATCACCTAAAAATCCCACCATAACCAACTATTTGTTATAATGCCTGCTATTTGAACCGTAATGAAATTGGTAGAAAGGATCTACAGACTTTAATATTACTACTTTTTTCTTCTATACAGGTATTTTGCCCTTGGTCTCCTGTATCATTACAATGGTCAGGATGCTGCAGCACTTCAGGTTAGAATAAAGCTTTTAGTGTTGTCTGTGAATTGAACCAAAATATCAGGTTACCCCTCTGAGATTAAAATCTCTGAAGTGCAGATTTTCTTTGCTTGAAAGTTGCAGGAGAGAGAAACTTGAATAAATTGATATTTTACATGCAAAAAACGAAGAATTTGAAGTACATAACAGCTATTCAGATGCCTTTATGCTATTTCTTTAGGTAGAATTCTGCATCCCTGAACATATGTTTGTACTTTTTAAAAGATGTACAGAAGCACTAAAATAACCCAAAGACCCTTTAGGTGGTTTTGGAAGGGGCATGAGGGCGTATCCTATGCCAATTGATCTGGACACACAGCATCAGTAGCAAAGTATCATGGCAGACACTGATAGCAGTTGGGAGTTGTGTCCTTTCTGTGGCTCGGCTGCACTTAGTTCACAATTTGTGGGTTTCAGCTGGCTCTGTAGCCCTTTTGGGGTTCCCCCCTCCCCTTGTCATTAGTCACTCAGACCAGCAGTGGTTGGTAGACTGCCAATTAAATAACTATTAGTCATGTCTGTAAAGCTCAGTGTGTAAAAATGATTTTTTTTCTGATCATATACTGATTATCTGAACAGCATATATCAAATACATAAAATATGCAAAACCTGTAGCAGTTTTCATTACTGCACGACTTTGAGAATATGGTTATCATCATGACTGTTAAATGCATTCAGGTCCCTTTGTAAGGAAGCAGAAACTTCCTGGGTAGAAACAAAAGGCAGTAAGAAAACAAAGGCAGTGAGGTGGGGCAGCAGGGGAGTTCTCCTTTGCCACATGTGTCTGGCTTTGTTTCAGGAATCTGTGTTTATTGCTGACCTGATCTGTTAAGTGTAGCATTTTTAAATTCCATTTATGGTTAATATAAAAATATATACTTATAGTGCTTCTAAGTTTTGCACTTTAGTTTTGACTGAAGAATTTTATGCTTAGTCTAAATTGGCATCATTTAAGTTTGTGCACTTGAAAAACAGATTTAAAATAGGCCCCACATTGAAGGAATTTTATCAAAAGCTCTCTCTGCAGTGGTTGTACCTCTTCTAAGTGCTCTGGCAGTTGTTTTCAGTGTGAGAACGCAGTGAGGTGGGTTTGGAATGTCACGAATATACATGGCATATACAAGAAAAGCCTTTAACACAGGAGTGGTGCAAATTTAATGACCAGTGAGATTCCTGACAATCTGCTTTCCTTGAAGCTCTTTCTAATTCCACAAGTACCTATGGCTGATACTAGGTGTAGTGATAGTGTGTGTAAATTCTGAGCTGGAAGACTGAGTCCATGTTTTAGGCACGATGTCTATGTAACTCTAATCTCTGTGCATTTTTGTTGCAGTTATGGGTGAAAATAGTTAATGGAGACATTCAAGACTCTACACGGTCAGATCTCTATGAATACGTAGTGGACTTCCTCACGTTCTGCTCGGACCACGATCTCGTGTGGAAGTACTCTGAGTGGGTTTTACAGAAAAACGAAGAGGTACTTCTTTCTTCTCAGAATATCACAAATAGAAGATAAGGCCTCCGAGACAGTTTGGGTATTGAGTAACGTTTGTATAGCTAGTCAGACTAGTTGCTAGCTAGTCAGACCATTCTGAAGAAAATTTAATAACTCTTAAATGATGACTGACAAAAGCAAACTGCCAGGGTGCTTCATTCTTTTTAAATCCCTCTTAGCCACCTGTCCTGTTGGTAATTGTCCCTTTTTCTTCTGAAAACACTTGGTCTTTCTGAGCAATGAAAGATACAGCATGTCTTCGTATTAATCCCACTTTTTAGAGTTTAGAAAAAAGAAAAACGTTATCCTAATGGGTTACAGTGCTGCTGCTAAAATCATCTTATCAGGATTTTGGTAAATGTAGTATCCCTGTAAATAGGCAATGACATAGCTGGAATGACCTTTGTTCAGGAAAGTCCTTTTAATTACAAGAATTAGTATAATTCCACCAAAATTAAAAATATAATTTTGTAATATCTGTTAGTGTTCTGTGCCAAATGAAGTGTCAGCTGAGTGCTCTGTGTCAGGCAGTGTCTGCTGCTGGAACCTTCCACTACCTGATGTGCATTAATTTAAAGCACGATCAGTCATCACATATAGTGACCAGATTTGTAAGTCTTGATTTTGATCACTGAAAAAATCTCTTATGTGGTGGCATACACAGAGGGGTAAGGCTGAAAAAAATCTGTTTTATAACTTGTGCTTCCTTCCTGCAAAGGACTCAAGTATCTTTCTCTGCTGTTGAACAGATTTGCTCACTTCTTAAGGCTGGTAGAAGTTCTGCCCAACAGCAGATTTATAGGCTGGGCAATTATATGGCTTACAAATGGAGGAAATGATGATGGGGTTAGGTGAAAGCTCAGAAGCACTAAGTGGTGTAGTCTTGGTGCAAGGGGTTTTGTGTTGTGTATCTTAATGCACTAACTGATGCTGCTGTTAAATAGGTGTTTAAAGTAAAAGCGTTGCCACTAACTTCCCAAATGCAATTAACTCTTTCTAGGTTGGAGTACAGATTTTCACTAAACGGCCTTTGGAAGAGCAGGAAAAAAACAACATTAATCCAGATGATATCATCAGTTGCCTTAACAAATACCCTAAGTCACTTGTTAGATATCTAGAACATTTAGTATTGGAAAGAAAAATAGAGGTAAGTCCTCCAAGAATAAAAAGCATAAGTTTCACAGCGCAAATTGCGGTCATTTGAAAAATGCCAATGTTTAGAAGAAAGTAGTATAACTTCAATACCTTTAGATACACTCCTGATAGCTTAAGCTTATTCTCAAAAATCACTTCTTCCCTACAAGATCTGGATTTGAGATTACATTCTGTTACTAACTTTTCAACTTGAAAATGATGGTAAGGCAGGAATTGATGGTTCATTAGCTCCTCAGAGTTCTTCCATACCACTATTGCATGCTTTGGTTTAAATTACAGTCTGTTTTGAGACTGAAGTTAGAGTATCTCCGTGATGCCTTGTTACTCAGTTACACTTACGAACTGTAAATCCTCAAGTAGGGAGCTGATTAACACAAAACTTGGTAAGCCACCTACAAAGTGCATAGGGAAAGATGAAAAATAGGGATGTTTGGTCAGTCATAGTTGGCTGCATATTGATTTCTAGAAAACATGTTTAAGTGTTAGTGTGTAAATCTTAACTGTTGTTTTAGAACACCTGAGGCTATCTGGCTATAGCTTCTCACAGTAGGTAACAGAGCTAATGACTTGCAGTGCAAAAGAAAGGTCATCCTCTGGTAAGGCCATAGAAAAATGGTTGAAAGATTGCTAATCCTGTTGCACTGTGGCAGTAAGACACTAAGCCTGCTAATTCAGTGTTTCACAAGTAGATGTGTGTTCTGTCCTGGAGAGATTTATAGAAGAAGCATCAGAATTAAGACATGTACAACTTATGTTGTAGGATTCCAAACCATTCAAAGTTGAATGACTAGAGTGCTCACAGTTCATAAACACCACTGTATCCTAGCTTTGGATTTTATCAATATGTAAAGCATAATACAGAAGAAGCAACACATTTTGGAGCTTGGAAACGAGGTGCTTCAAGCACAGGAGAATATGACTTTAAGCTGTAAATAAAGCAAAGAAGTGAATTGTGAAAGAACTGAGCAGATCTGGTGGCCAGTCCTCTAGCTTGCATTCTTGAAATGTATATGCTAGATCAATGGTTTTCTTCTGTTGTTGTTAAAGTATATTTATATAATAATGCAGTAAATATTTTCAAGGATCTGGTGTATGGCACCATGACTAATAATAATCCTAGTTTCTAATGTCATGACTATTTGCAGACAAATACTAACGGCTGAACGGTGTCTTTGGAATGAAAAAAAAAAAAAAACCCACAAACATAATTAAATTTATTCTACCTGCAGGTAAAAAGCTGGATTTGAAACTGTCCTCTTCAGAAAGTGCTGGGTCATTGTGAATGCCTTTGTGGGAATGTTTCAAACAATAATCCAATTATCAACTATTTTTTGCTGAATATGTGGTGGTGAATAGTATGAAAGAGCGCTATGCTAGTACATATATTGCTGTATTTAGATTTTATATAAATTATTACACATATTGCTCCATTGATACATTTTTGTACTGGTTATATACTTCTGGTGACTTCCTTGCAATATATTGCAGCAAGAGAAGAGGTCAAAGAGCACACTTGAATATGAAGAAGAACGAATTAAGTTAAAATTACTCATTTTACAAGGCGAAAAAAAACACAAAGGCACAGTATAGGTTATATTCGTATGCAAAGGAAAGATCTGCTTTATTGCTTTAATTTTCATTAGCTGAACATCTGAAAGGAAAACTTTTGCCCAAGAACCTACTTATTGAGCTTCTTTATTTAAGGCAAAGTATGGTTTAGGACTAAGTGGGTTTTTTTTCAATATCTGTATTTCAGAAAAGTCTATGAAATTAAGATAGCATACAGAACTCAGAGCAGTTGTTTTGTGATGTTCATTTGAATAACTTGTCATTTGAGTAATTTCTCAATTTGCATGAACAAAAGATTTTTTTCTGACTGATACAAACTAGGTGAATGTATAAAAACACATTTCTATGCAATTATGTAAATAATCATCAAAATATTATCGGTGGGAGAAGAGGTTGTCTTTGTAAACCGAGCTAACACTGCCCTCTTTATCTGTAGAAGGAGAAGTACCATACCCACCTAGCTGTCTTGTATCTGGAAGCAATACTTCACTTGAAATCTGTGGCAACAGATAATTGTACAGAAACAATTGAATTGCTGTCTAAACTGCGCAGCCTTCTTCAAAAATCTGATCTCTATAGAATTCACTTTATTTTGGGTAAGATGTGTTTTCTCTATTATAAATGCTATATATCAGTTCTAGGAGAAAGTAGGATAAAATCTTCATAAGGATAGAAAACTAAAGATTTGAGGTTTCTAGGTGTATAGGGCTTAACCTGCTGCTTTCAAATAGATAGAAGTTGCTAGAAAAGGCCTATCTGTTACCACTGGCTTTGGTCTCACACATTTCATGAGTTAGAGCAGTATGTTTGCTGCTGCCCCAAGCACAGACTGCTATAGCGGACTGGGAGAAAGATCATACCAAAAAAAAGTTGTTTCTTTTTGAGCTGTAACTTGTGATGGTCTTTTGCAAATGCAAGAGTTAAATTTTTAAGCAGTCTGCCTCTCAGCGTGAAAGATAGCTGAGCATTAAGGAATTAATTCCCAAGGACTTGTGGATCTGTCTTGGTTGTTCTCCACAATTACTTCCCCCCCACAACCCTGAAAACTGGGATTTATAGTAGGCAAAAATCTGAGTGATTTTTTGTGTAAAAAAGGGCAATATACATCTTGGCGTAAGGCAAGCAACAATTTAACAGCTGAAATTAGTCCTTGGCCAGTGGTTATAATGGCTGTTGCCAACAGCAATGGCTGTTGCTTCCCGAAGGATGAGAGGGAAATGACTTGTTATTATAATGAAATAATGAATTGGTTTTCTGATCTTTCTCTGAAAGAATTGGTACTTGAAAGGAAAATGGCTGAATAACTAAAATAACAGTACTTTCCATCCACTTGCCTTTCCAGTCAAAGCAGCTTAGAACAAATAATTTACAAATATCAGTCATGAAACTTTTGCTCTTTATGAACCTTGTTCTTTTTAACCCATTTTTTTTAAAGGTAGGAGTTACAAGCAGGATTGTTCTCCTGAAATCCTTGTCCGTATGCTGTGGATACAGGATATCTTACGTGAAAAATTTTATCTTATATGATGATGAGATGAGTGCATATGCTAGTGCATTCCTCCTTGAGAACCAAAATATTTAAGGGGGAAATAAAATTACTAGTGTTTTACAAAACACCATACTTATTTTAACCCCCGTTTACCACTTTTAATAAGTAAGAGTTTTTACTTTATCCTGAAATTCCTGATGAACCTGCTATCATTCTGTTGGCCAGTTGCTAACACTTGAACTTCACAGCTGCCAAAGTGGATCGAGGATTTTGTATTGTCCTTAAGATTGCGCTGTTTTGCTACCAGTGTCTTCTATAGACTTTCAAAATGTTATTTTTGAGGAGGAGAGGTTAAAAATACTGCAGCTTTGTCTTGTGGCCGATCACAGATGGGAGCAGCGGGGGCAGAGGTAGCAAGGCTCAAGCTAGAGCTGTGGAAGGTATCAGTGCCATTGGTTTTGTTATTGTCACAGTGGTTTAGTGTTGCGGGAGGGTGTTCCTATATTTTGTGGTGTTTTGTTAGATGGTTATGTATGCTTGGACATCCTTCTACTATTATATCTGTCCTCTATATAGCTGCCAAAATCTCCTCAGAGATGATGAGAATCGAGCTCATCACATGGGGGGTGTTGGTGTCAGCCCTGGGAAGGGAGCAGCGCTCTCCTCCGCTGAGCAGAACGTTGCACCCGTCTCTTCACAGATAAAATCCAGGGCACCGATCTTCACATGGAAAGCGCCATCTTGTACGGGAAGCTCGAAGAGCACGAGAAGGCTTTGCACATCCTGGTGCACGAGCTGAAGGACTTCCGTGCCGCCGAGGAGTACTGCGTGTGGAGCTCGGAGCGCAGGGGGCGGCGCTACCGGCAGCGGCTCTTCCACATGCTGCTCGGGGCCTACCTGGGCGGCGACATGGCGGACGGCGCCCTCGTGGCGCCTGCCGTGGACCTCCTCAACGGCCGCGCCGCCGAGTTCGACGCCGCGCTGGTCTTGCAGCTGGTGCCCGAGAGCTGGTCCGTGCAGCTGCTCTCGCCCTTCCTGGCCGGAGCCGTGAGGCAGAGCGTCCACACGAGGAGAATGACCCGCGTTGCGCTGGGCTTGGCGCAGGCCGAAAACTTGATCTACAAATACGAGAAGGTCGGTTAGTCCCGTTGTGGTGTTGGGTTTTTGTTGGATTTTTCTTTTTTTTTAATAGAGGCATTTTGAAGTTTCGTGCTTTAAAGGGCTCAATTGCAATCTAATGTTAGAAATATTAGGACAGAGTTGTGCTGTCAGGTTGCAAGCAGTTCTAATAACTGTATGTATTACTATGACTGCTTGATTCAAAATTTATTTTACCCTTTCCTTATAAAACAAAAGGGTTCCTTAAAATAGGAACCAGCTTTGTGGGCTTTTGGACTGAATGAAAATGAATCTGGGATTGCTAGTTTAATCTTTGGCCAAATTTTAACAAACTTGAACTAACATTTCGCTTGGATTGAGCCTTGCCAGAATTTGCAGTTAAGTTTACGGAACACCTGGCAAAATTCCAAGCTTACCAATAGCTTTTATAAGTGATAAGTTCACTTGTGAAGCTTTTCGTCTTGGAGCTGTTGCTTAAAGCTCTCAGTGGATTCTTACATTTATTTAATTCTAGCAACAGTTTAACCTGCAACATGTGCTAATACTCACTTTCATTGAGTTGGTTAGGAAGTTGCATAGGTTGCATGGGACATGTGAGCACATGCACTGTACACCACCACCACCAGCAAAAACCAGTACTTGGGAGGAAACAAGGAAACTAGTATGAATGTGGAAATGGAATTCAAGTTAAATGGTTCAAATGGTCTTTTCCTATGACCTCAGTCACTGACAGAGTTTGTCCACCTGATGGAGTTGCAATAGTACATACTTGTATCCGTTAACTCTTCTCGTACTCCCTCCTAATTTCCCTGCTTTTCTTGATAGATTCATGTTTGGATTCTTTCTTCCTTTCAGGTTAAACAAAAAGGAGCTCCAATTTTTCTGTCGGATAAGAAGGTCTGTCAGGTGTGCCAAAAACCCTTCTGCGAGCCTGTGTTTGTGAGAGACCCACATGGGGGCATGGTCCACACGCACTGTGCTGCAAACAGACATCTGAATTCAAACATGACTCCCCACTCTTCCAGCTCCAGCAATCAGACTTGAAACACGTTCCAGGTCCCACATGTTCCTGTGACTTTTTACCACATTGGAAGTGGGCTGGAAAAAGAACGAAGTGCAGCTACTCTAGGTATCAATCAAGGCAAAGGTAGCCCCTGGGTTAACGGGAAGACTTTAGCAAATACGAAATACGGCCACTTATCCTCTTGTTTTCTAATGAATGTAGCTAAAAGATAAAAATCACTACCGGAAATGGAGAGATGCAATTATAGGCTCATCTGTACATACTAAGAAGCAATTAAAGAAAGCGAGCCATTCCTTCACAGTCAAGATGAATGTTAGGGAGATGAGGCAAAGAACTCTTTTAAGAAATGTCACTTCGCACTGGATAGGGTGTCGACAGGTTTTTACAGGTGGGGATGGTCATCTGTGGCAGGTGGAGTTCCTGGAACGTTACGTGTCGAGACTGGCACAATGCAGTTCCTTATCAAGACAAAAACATGCATTGGTTATAATGCTGGCTGCAGTGTGTCCTCCTTCGGGCTGGATTCTCTTCCCTGGGATCACATTATGAACTTGTACTTTGCGCTACAAATTGTTGGCTTTGCACATTTTAGTTTTTTTCTGTTTTTTTTTCTCTCTCCCTTCTCCTCTGCTGTATAGGGTTAAAACAAACTTAAGCACTGGTCTCTTAGGTTTCTACTCTTACAGTTAATAAACTCAGTGGGAACTGATAGCCTCAGTCACAGGTGTGCTTGAAAAGAAATGGAGTTGGATTGTCTGGTCAGACTGTAGTCACTTTTATATGGGAGAAGAGACTTTAATATTGACTTATTTATTAATATGCAAATATTCTGTACATACAATTGAATAAATTGATCCTATCATAGAATTTTCTTGGTGCATAAAGATGTAGCTGATATGTGTGCAGGTTGTGACAAATGTTTGCTATAACATAAACAGACTCAACAAGAGTCTCAGCAGGATTCACCAAGAATTGATGTTAGTCCTTGCAGATGACTTCATGCAATCGCGATCCCAGAAAGAGAAGATTTAACTGGGAAGAGACCTGGAAAGGGGCACTCCAGTGTCACTGCATTTGGTGTATTTTACTAAGCATTCTGTAAATTAATACCTCTCAACAACTACAAAATAATTTTACTGCTCCCATAACTATTCGAGATCCTGTTTAATCATTTTAAAGTAATCAGTTTAAATTTTAAAAGGCAGTTTCCTTCATTGAGAGGATTAGAAACAAAGTTTTTTTTTTTTTTTAAAAAAAAAGAAATAACCCGAGTATTTAAAAGTCAAAGTATTTCTCCTAATTCTGTAAAACTCTAATAAATGTCAAACTTAATGAACAACACGTAGTTGAAAGAGTCTGAACACAGAATTGAAAGATGCTTCCTGCTTTCTGTTTTAGCATTACAAATTGGATTTCCGGATTCCAGCAAAAGGGGGTAGGTGCCCAGTATGTGCTAGATGCGATCTTGGTGCAGGTCGTCTGCTGCACCAAGGAGCAGCCTTGTAAACCTAGCGCTGCATCCAATAAGAAGCAACCAGACTGCATCAGGAAAAAAAAAAAGGGTCCACAAAAGCAAAAGTTGTTTGTATCTTTCCTTCCTTCTGGAGTTTGATCTTAGAGCAGTTGTGTAGGGTTTAAAAAAATATTTTAAAAAAGTAAGGCCTGATAGTCCTTTCTACTAAGGCATTAGCTATGTTTAGTGAAGAGAGCTCCAAAAATGGATATTTGGGGGCATTTTTGACTCTGGCATGATCACTTCTGGCATGAGTGATTTTCCTGTGTTGCGCTGGGATGAACAAAATCTTTTGCCTGTGTTCAGGGCTTGGAAATGTTGTATCCAAACAGCAATGATGAAATAGAAAAATTGCAGTTCCCCTATACTCAAAATACAGACTGATGGTAAGGAATTGACTTTACAAAGCTCTGAGTCTTTTGTGCATCACAGCATGCAGTTCATAGGGAGTAATTTCTTTTGCAGCGTCACCAGCATAACCTTGTACCTACCTGGTAAGGACATAATAAAGCAAACATTATCTGTGGTTAAGACCAGTTCTAGCCACTGGGTAGTGGTCACCTTATCGACTAGTACTGCAGCTGAACAGAGCTCCTCTTGTCCCAGAGTACAAAGTAAGTTCTTAAATTGTTACTGCATAAGAAGGTGTGGCATTAGTATTTCATGTTCTCCAAACAAGCATTTCGGCTAAAAAGCAGCAAAAACTTATATCTCATTATGCATATAGCACAAATATCAGAATAAAGTAGCACCCTTGTGTAATAGCCATCCTTTTGGATATTTAATGTTAAACATTTATCTGAATTTAAGGGATTCCCCCCCCCCATTAATTTGGATTAAAAAACAGCAAATCATAAATTGCTACCTATTTTAGTTAAGTTTTGTGCTAGAATTGATTTGGCCTGCAGTAACAGTGACGAGCAAAGAGCAGGTAAGATGAGAGCGAGCAGGAGGATAGAGCCCTTGGCAGGAGGGTGCAGGAACGGGGCTGCTCCAGCGTTTACAACGTGTTGAATAACCGGGATCAAAGCCTGCGGAGGGCAGTGGCTGCCCACGAAGACACGTGTGGTGGCCTGCGTTTTACCAGCAGAAACCTTATGGACATCCCATGCCCTTAGGCAGGATAAGAGCAACACCCTTTGCATAAGACTGTCTTCAATGGAAGAAACTGAATTCATTCCATTCTCCCCTCTCCCTTTTTTTAAATCTTTTTTTCTTTTTCCCTTAAACTCAATTGGCTGGTTTGTATGTTGGGTGCCTGTAGTCCTGGTCACCATTGCTCCTTAGGCGGCTTGTTTTGATGTGCCTGTGGCTGTAGGAACATGACAGTGACTTGGCTATTAATGGGCTGGTTTCTTGCAGGACAGGAGGCAGCAAAGGAGGAACATTTCTTGCCTAAGAACTCATCGTGTTCCGAGTCTGAAATGGACTCGCACATCTGGAAAGCTCCTTGTGCTCTTTTTTTCTCTAGGTAGGGTGTGTTGCCTCAGCCATGCCCTTGGGGAAAAGGTTCAGTCAGAATATTTCTTCTTAATTTAAATTTTACTGTAGTAATTTCATCTGTCTATCTTTTATGCTGCTTAGTTCATCTCTCACTGAGATTTTCCCGTGAGTAGCCTTAACTTTGTTGCCCAGAACTACAGTAGAGGAGCGGGGTTTGTTTTTAATGTGAGAGTCCGTCTGATTCAACATGTGCCACGTGAGGCTGCTCTCTCCCACATCACATTTGCAGGTGTTGAGAGAGAATTTCTTAACCTGTAACTTCTAATTACAGAAACATTGCAATTGAGCACGTTGGCTACCACAACGCGGGATGGCCAACACATGCAAAAAGCGCAGGCTAAACAGTTTTCTACTCCCCCTTTCCCATCTCCAATGTGCCTGTAGTAAAAATTTACCTCTAAGGCACTTATCTCCTGTGGTTTTCTACCTCTCTTTAAAGCAAAGAGAGAGGAAAGATGCAGCAGATGCTGCTGGTGGGGATCTGCCAGGGTTCAAACGGCGAGGAACAGCTTCAAGCGTGTGGCGATAGCTCCTAGGATCTTCCACTGATGTAGAGACAAGCACCATGTCGGCGATGCTGCAAGCATGACTAGCACCAAGTTAGGAGAAAGCAGCGGGGGTTTTGCTCGTTAGAGAACGCACGTAATGCATGAACTGGCTTCTTCAGGCAACCTGTGCTGTGTGCTTTAGGCTGAGCACAAAAATCCTGGTTACTCTGAACTTCCCTTGGCTCCCCACCGCTCCCAACCTGCAGAAATGCCTTCCCACTTGTTTTACCCAATTTAATGTCCCTTCTTTATCACTTACTTGGCCTGAGCCTTGAATTCTGGATGAACTTCTCAGGCCTGTCCACCTCTGTTCAGCAAGATGTCACTCTGCTGCCTGAACAACGTGAAATCCCAGCACTTTTGGCTGTGGGAGGATGGTAGAGGTGGAGTAAGGATATGTTTCCTGAGATCCCTATTACATATTTGAATTCACACAAGCATTATTCTGACCCCCCACTTAATGCTTATGACAAAATCTTTTCTTGGCAAGATTATTATCCTGAATGGCTTTAAGAAATATTATTTTATGCAGTTGTGTTAAGAACTAATTTTTTATTGCTCTTCCCATTTTGCTTTGGTCTCTATTCAGTGTAGATCTGTCTTTTTTATGGAGCTACTCTTTATAATACTATAGGCAGTATACATTTTCATTGAGCTGTTTTCCTGTTGCCTATATCTGCTAATTAATATTTCTCTTCTGCTATAGAACACTTCAGGGCTTATGCCCTGTGAACACTGATGATTAAACATGCTGCTACTTTTTAAAGAGAAAAGGAGGAAAAGGAGGTTAATGCATTCTGTAATGTGTGACTCGTTATGCAACCGAAGCTCCCCTGCAGTAAATTAGTTCAAATGGGAATCTTTACTGTGAATGCTCTCTGACTTAATGGTAATGTTTGTGAACATATACAGCAGTATATGGAATGTATAAATATATAAATATGTTGATTTTTAATAAAAAAATCTTTTAATTACATTTTTGTCACTCATTCCTGGGTAAACCCTGGGATGTGCCTGGCTATATGGAAGAGTAGGAGATTCTTTATGATAAAGTGTTTGACTGACATCGTCAGGGTTGGCAGGTGAAAGGGCTGAATTAAGCAGCTACAGAGCAATAATGGAGTTTGAATAATGTTTAAGAACATTTGTGAGTTTGTTTTTTTTTTTTCACTTCTGGAAAGTTTGACTTTCCATTTATCTGTTTCTCAGCTGAGTTTGGGGTTTTTACAGATTCAGGTGGCAGCAGCTGCTGCCGTTCCCGATCTGGAACATCTCGCTTTGCCTCCATGTAGCTAAGGCAATTTCTTTGTGGTTAAAGCCAGCAGCTGCCTTGGGGGACGGGGACTGGGCCTCACCCCCTCTCTTCGGTGTCACGTTGCTGGAGGGGACGCACGGAGGAGGACGCAGCACGGTGGAAGGGAAGGGTCGTCTCTGTGTCAGGCAAGAGCTGAAAAACACGGGATAACAGAGATATACAGATATTTACGTACCGCAACTCTACTGACGTAAAGCAGAAGGGAAACAAGTGAAGGAATCGGCATAAAATTTCTTAGTAGGAAATTGATGTCATTTTAATAATTTATTTCCAATCAAGTTCCAGAGATGAGGCCAGAACCTGCTGGCAGAGCAGGGAAAGGAATAAAGCCAAATAAAAAGAAAAGGAAAAGTAGAGGAAATGTAAGATCATACAAGTATCCATACTGCACCCACTCGGATTTTAGGAGGACCTTTCCAGCTGGAAACACACAGGATTTTTGAGGAATGTTCCCTCCACCACTGCTCTTTTTCTTGCTTGCCCTATTGCCCTTGGTCTACCCAGGCTGCAAATCTGATACTACTTTCTTGAAAGCTAAGCAGAAAGCCTGAAGAGGAAACACAGAAGGAGAAAATAATGATTTTTTTTTCCATTTAACTCTCTGAAGCTGAGGTATTGTTTTCTTTCCCATTCTCTTTTTCTGTAGTAGTGTCATTGAACCCAGATCCAAATATTCTGAGTAGAATGTAAGTTTCGAAATATAACTCACCTGAGGAGTTGTTTTCAATTAAAAAAAAAAAAAATTGCCCAGACACTTGTTTTCTAAGAGAAGATCTTAGAACTGACAGCACCTGGTCCTACTCTCACTGGTGACTTTACGTCTCTTCTCTGCAGCATATACTCCAAAAGAACAACCGGCCAAGTCTGTAATGTCTAAGATTTTCTGTTAGGAATAAAACAGCACACAGCCTTTATTTATTTATTTTTATTATTTTCTTCTTGTGCTAAGTGAAGCACAAGTAGCTGCGGTGTTAACTCTGGAGTGTATTAATATGCTGGACTTCTAATATATTCTAACCTCAAAAGATTTGCTAAAAGCTGATATGAATATACCTGCTCTGCCACTCTCTGCTGATGGCTGGAAACAGCCAGGGAATGTATCTGACTCAAGGTATTCCCTAGTACAACTGCAGTAGCACTAGCACAGTGGTAAAGCAAAGTTTTATCAAGTGAATTCATTAGAAAGGTGATTTCTTTGCAATGTCAAATATATACAAAAGGGATGAGAACAAGTCTACTTAATGAATGTGAAACAGACTAAATATCACTTAATTACCGCACCTGTACTAAAAGGCAGAGGGAAAAATATGATTAAGTTCCAGAATTAGAAAGAGGGGGAAAAACAGTCTGATAATAGGAACTTCTCCAATAAATGTAAAGGTTATGAGCGGAATCCCCAGAATTTCAAAGTCGAAATAAATTCATAAAAGTGAAAAGGTTAGAAGCAAAAAAATAATAATCAAGCAGCAAAAATGTAAACAATGCATTAATTATGCACATCTGCCGAAGCTCCAGGAAAGAAACTACTGAGCAAAGTGACGATGCTGGTCAGCGTGCGGCGAGGGCAGCCCCATCCCGACCCGCAGAGCAGCTTCTGCCGTGGGCTGCACACGGTGCCTTTCCCGGAGCCACGGCGCTGAAGCGGCGTCCGCTCGTGCTGCTGGAGACCACAGGCCCAGGGTGCTTGAAAGCAGTTCCAGCTCCTATAGGAAGGGAAAGGGATATGGGAAGGGACCTGCTTGGCAGGGTAGGACTATCTTTACTGCCCATGGGAAATGAAGCATAACTGCAATGGTGAAAATGGTGCACGCAAATGAGCGCAAGCCAGCTTCAAACCTTGGGCAGCTATCGGTGTCCAGGTTTATTCAGCCAGCATATTCGCCTGGCTCTGAGAGATGGTGACACACAGACCGCCAATGCCTTGGCCTTGGGAGATACCACAAGACCACCGAGTGCTTCCCTGAGAAAGCAGAGTTCTTGTGAGCTTCTAGACAACTCAGGCTGAGGAACAGGAAGTGAAAATCAGATCAACCCCGTGAAATGTTGTTCACTAGGTCTTGGGCAATGTGTTTTGATGAATTTCAACATATTTACAAAATGTATTTCCTTGTGCCTCAGAGCCATACTTTCTTGACCCCAAATCATGACTTTGTAGGAGTTTGATGCAGACAAGCACCGCGAGAGCTGGTTCAGCGGAGCGCTTGCACACACGAGCGGTATGAGGTTGCAGTGCTCTGCGGGGCACAGCCTCTCATGTGGACAAAGCTGCTCATGGAGATGTTGTTCTAGGGGATGTAAAGATCTGGGGAAGAGGAAGAAGGCGGGGAAGGCCAAGGAAAGGCCTCAGCCAGAGGAGCAGTTAGTGTTTATTCCTGCAGCAAGTTTGCAAGTTTTCAGGTAGTTTGAACAAGGTAAGATAAAACTACCTTTTTTCCCTCAGAGTATCCACTGAACTCTTGAAATATGAGAACTATAAGGATGTTTTTTTCACCTAATCACTCTTCTTGTAAGGCACATCTCTGAGGGAACCATTCTAGAGTTGGACTACAAAGTAATCAAAGAGAAAATCAGGTTTGTTTCTGAGGGAAGGAGGAGTTGAGTACTTTTCCCTTAATGCTAAAATGGTAGAGATGCCTTCCTGACTAAAAACACCCCTACGGCGCAGGATGGGAGGCCTGCGAAAGTATCTTCAGAAGATCTCTAAACTTTCTTGTGCTAGGACTAAAACAGTTTGCAGCTGGGCCAGATTAACTGATGGTGGCTAATTAAATTCCCCTACATTGATATAGGCACTTAGTTGTTCTCACCCAAACTCCTTGGTCCTCATTCTACCAATGCTTAAGGGAGACCAGGCTGTTGAAATTGAAAGCTAAAAAGAAGCCTCATTTCTGTTTTTTTCATATTAAACAATAATAAGTAACAAGGAGGTAGCTGCATTTATTATTATTTCAGGTTCAATTGCAATGCAAGCAAGCTTTCCTAATTTGTTTACAAATAGAAAGAAAAGAGCTGATGTAGAAATTGTAATAGTGAGCTATTTAAAAAATCCCACAAACACTACCTCAAAACCCAAGTTTCTTGGATATTTTTTCTTTTCTTTGATAGTGGTATTGTTCTATCAAGTCAGATCTCTTATCCAGAGGTGTGAAGTTATTGGCAAGTTATCATTAATCAGAAGCAAAAGGGTTTTTGCATAGAAGATTCAGAATAAAAATATCCAAATCCATTCTCAAGTGAAGAAAAACAGAACTCCTAAACAGTTATGCTAAAAAGGCTAATATTGCAAAGCCATAGCTTTTCAGCGAGTTGCCTTTTCACATACCTCAGGATTTAGTATAAGCCAAAGGACACAGGGCTTTTTTCTTATTAAAAAAAAAAAAGTTTTCCATCTTTACGCCCGCATCTCAGAAGCAGTTTATATCAGTAATGCCAGTGTAGGAGAAACTTGTTTCCTGAATGCTTTATTGGCATTTACCCATTACTGTTTTACTGTGTAACATTCCTAAACCTACTCCTCTGTGTAAATGCACAGCAAGTGGTTGGGCCTCTCCTAGCATCATTACCTTTATCGGCTTTTTAATCACTTTCCCCCCAAATGCTTTGGCTTGGATGCAAATAAATCCCAGTGGGAGATGACCTGTGCTCAAAATTGGCTTTGTTTTACTGAATAAGGTTCCACTCAAATTAGGTGCTCGGCTGAATAAAATCCACTGCCAAATACCAGTAAAGTGGTATCATGGAAATGGACCCACGTAATCTGTCTTTGCTTTTACCCACAACTTGTCAGACATGATTACAACAATAGCAAATTGCCTTAAAAAAAAAAAAAAAAAGACAAGGCAAAGATACTCAGGCAACATTCAAATGAACCACTTAACCTTTTGGTACTAACAGCTTCCTGCAATAATGAAACATCAGTCATTACCTAAATGTGCTTTGTTAAATATTAGACAAGAGAACCCATTCAATTTAACATTCACATAGACTTAGTGATAAAAAGCCATCTGTGTTGAACAGGACAGGAAGTATTTGGTGAACAGCACTGCAGCCTAGGAAAGCTCTGATGTATGGGGAAAAAATGTGCAGCAGCCAGGACATCATGGAAACACGTGAGCCAGAAAGGAAAATAAGCCCATCACAACCTGACGTTATTCCCCCCTCAGTGCTGTCCATCTCATGCAAACATGAGGAGGAACTAGAGTAAGAGCACACCACGTAGACAGTGGGTAGACAAAGAGAAAGACTATTTGAAAGATGGTCTTTAGGCTGGATCCTTCTCTCTGCTTTACCTGTTGGCTAGTTTTGTTAGTCCCTGCTGAGCATGTTCCGCTTTTGTGAATCCATTGTGAATCCCCGTGGTCCCTATTCTCCCAGAATGCTGTGGAGTCTATGAGACTTCCAGAATTTGTGTGGGAGAAGAAGAAAAAAAATCAGATAGTTGAAAAATAATGTTTCTAGTTAACATGTTTGTTTATTAATATGTTTATTAATATAAAGGTTAAAAAGGAAGGAGTGTAGTCTGCAGGCCTATCTCCAGATCACAAAGACAGAAGCATCCCAATATAATGATTCAAATTTAGATAAAGAAATTTGGATCTCGCCTGTTGTGTATCTAGGCCTTCCTTTTCTTCTCAGCAAGGGAAGGTAGCTCACAGTTGTCTCCTGGAATTTTAAAAGGAATTTGTGCAGTCTGGTTTGGCGTCATCTTACCTGAATGCCATCACTGATATAGGCCAACGTGCAATTTATTTGTCATAGTCTGGAGAGTCCACAACCTCTCTGGGCAGCCTGTTCCAGATCTCTGGCACCCTCACAGGAAAGTTCTTCCTCACATGGAGATGGAACTTCCTGGGTTTCAACTTACACCTGATACCCTTCGTCCTGTCACTGGCCACTGCTGAGAAGAGTTTGGCCCCATCCTCCTCCCCTCAGAATTTTATACATATTGATCAAATTCCTTCTAAATTGTCTTCTCCAGGCTAAACAGGCCCAGCTTGCTCAGTCTTTCCTCATATGACAGATGCTCCAGTCCCTTAATCATCTTCGTCGCTCTATGCTGGACCCTCTCTAGAAGCTCCACGTCCCTCTTGCACTGGGGAGCCCAGAACTGCACACAATACTCCAGATGCGACCAGAGCTGAGGAGAGGGGCAGGATCCCCTCCCTCGACCTGCTGGCAATGCTCCTCCTGATGCAGGCCAGGATGCCACTGGCCTTCTTGGCCACGAGGGCACATTGCTGCCTCATGGGTAACTTGTTAACCAGGGCTCCCAAATCCCTCTCCACGGAGCTGCTTTCCAGCAGGTCAACCCCTAATCCATACTGATATCTGGGGTTATTCCTCCCCAGGTGCAGGACCCTGCATTTGTCTTTATTGGGTATGTGAACCTCATGAGGTTCCTCTCTGCCCGACTCTCCAACCTGTCTCGGTCCCTCTGAATGGCAGCACAACCCTCGGGAGTGTCAGCCACTCCTCTCAGTTTGGTATCGTCGGCAAACCTGCTCAGGGTGCGCTCCGATTCCTAATCCAAGTCATTGATAAACAAGTTGAACAGCACTAGGCCCAGTACTAACCCCTGGGAGACACCACTGGCCACAGGCCTCCAACTAGACTTGATACCATTTAGCACAACTTCCTTAGCTCTGCCATCCAGTCAGTTCTCAATACACCTCCCTGATCACTCATCGAACCCACATTTCCTGGGCTTCGCCATGAAGATGTTATGGGAGACCGTTTCAAAAGCCTTGCTGAATTCAAGGCAGACAACATCCATGGCTCTCCCCTCGTCCATCCAGCCAGTCATCCCACCGTAGAAGACTATCGGGTTCATCAAACATGACTTCCCCTTGGTGAATCCATACTGACTACTCTTGATTGCCTTCTTTTCCTTGACATGTCTAGAGATGGTGTCTAGGATGAGCTGCTCCATCACCTTTCCAGGGACGGAGGTGAGGCTGACCGGCCTGTAGTTTCCTGGGTCCTCCCTCTTGCCCTTTTTAAAGACTGGAATGATGTCGGCTTTCTTTCAGTCCTCCAGCACCTCTGTTGTTCCATGACCTTCTGAAAATGATAGAGAGTGACTGGGCAATAAAGCCCACCATTTCCCTCAGCATCCGCGAGTGCATCCCACTTGGGCCCATAGATTTATGGGTATCCAGTTTGCCTAAATAATCTCTAACTCAATCCTTCTCAACCAACGGAAAGCTTTCCTCTCTCCTGATTTCCTCACTTGTCTCTGGGCTCTGTAGTTCATGGGGACTAGCCTTAGCAGTACAGACAGAAGCAAAGAAGGCATTTTGATAACTCAGCCTTCTCTGCATCCTCTGGCACCAAGGCATCCACCCCATTCATCAGCAGATCCACGTCTTCCCTAGTCTTCCTCTTGCTGCTGGTGTATTTGTAGAAGCCCTTCCTATTGCCCCCGAGATCTCTTGCTCACTCTAACTCCAAACGGGCCTTGGCCTTCCTTGATGCATCCGTGCATTTCTCGACAATGTTCCTATATTGTTTCCATGTGGTCTGACCCTTCTTCCACATGGTGTATGCTCTCTTTTTAAGTTTTCCCAAGAGCTACTTGCCCATCCACACAGGTCTCCTGTCCCCCTTGCTTGACATCTTTCTTATAAGAATACAAGGATCCTGAGGTTGGAGAAAGTAGTGTTTAAATATTAGCTTCAACTCTCCTAGAGCCCCCTTCCTTCTAGGGCCCTTGTCCAGAGGATTCCTCCTCGTAGGTCCCTGCAGAGGTCAAAGCTAACTCTCATAAAGTCCAGGGTTGCAATTCTTGCCCAGCTTCTTTCTCGCAGGATCCTGAACTCCAACACCTTGCTGCAGCTGAGTGCCCCCAACCTTCACATTTCCAATTAGACCATCTCTGGTAGTATCAGGTCCAGTAGTGCCCCTCTCCTTCCTGGCTTTCTACCACCTGCCTGAAGTTATCTGCAATGTTCTGCAGGAACCTCCTGGACTACTCCTCCTCCTGGACTGTGCAGGGATCAGGGTGGTTGAAGACTTCCTATAGGGGCCGCAGCCTGTGATCGTGAGGCTTCTTTCAGCTGCTTATAAAAGCAGGTGCTCCCGTCCCTGGGTGGGCTCGAACCACCAACCTTTCGGTTAACAGCCGAACGCGCTAACCGATTGCGCCACAGAGACTGTGCTGTGTGGAGTCTGCCACAAATGCAGACCAGGAGAACCAGGTACCAAGAAACAAAAAAAATCCCCAAAATGCACCCGACCACACTTGAAATAAATCAAAGATATAATTAAACAGATCAATGAGATCATTTTATTCATCAGACTTTGCACTTTTTTCCTGCCCATGACTGATCCATAAATTGATGTTCAAGGTTTCCTTTGGAACCATGCCATCAGTACTCCGTATGTGCTACCTGTGTGCTTCCATAAGCATTTTAAAAGTAGTTGACTACACTGCCTAGGTAGCTGACAGACAGAATCCCCTGGCTAGTGTTAGTACTGGCCGGTACAAGCATCATGCGCAGAAGCGGTGCCTGGCTAAGTCCTTGGAGCATGGAGAGGAATATGACGAGAGCTGCAGTGTTAAAGTCGTTGCTCAGTTATACCACTAAGGCTGTGTGCCTGGAACTGCTGCACAGTGTGCGAAGCTCCTTCCCGAGCAAAGGAAAAGCAAAGACTAGACGTGTTGGGCCAGTAATAAAGAGCTGTCCTAAAAGTAACCAGCAAAATGGAGCTATGAGCCAGTTTCTATTTATTCTGTTTTCTATTTATTCTCCACCATGCTCTGGATGTGATGCCATGCTGGCAATGTTGCTTCTGAGGCCAATCCAGGCACGAGGCTCAAGCTCCATGAGAAGTCTCTGTCTGGCACTTCCTGGTTCCTTCCTCAAATTCCTATGCAAAAGTGTAGGCTGACATTAAAATTATTGCCAGCAGATGCTTAAAATGCTGATGTTATAATTGCATCACCAGAACAGTGGGAAAATAGCATGCTCCAAGGAAACCAGGACAGCTGGGCAAAAAAAGCAAAGCTACTATGGCTTACTTGCTAAGTAAAGAAGGATACAGACTCTTCCATTCAGTCATCTGTGTATGCTTGCAGGGGACCAAGAAGCAGCTCCTTTGACATCTCTTACCTCAGCGTAGGGTCAGTGGAGGACTCAGGTGACTGCTGATGGAGGAAGACACTACTACTGCTGAGCAGGAGCGCTAAGGTGGCCCTGTGTGAGGGACAAGTGAAGTGTCATGTTCCAAAGGGAGACCACATTCTGCTACCTGAACTCACCTACATTGCAAATATCTTAAAACCCTGGTCTCAAATGCAGGAGTTCAAGAAGTCATGGAAGCCTGTCTGCCCTTCTGAGGGCTCTCCACGCCACACAGTTTCACTGAGGTTCAGGAGATGGAGATGGGATTGAGCTGTGGAGCCAGGCTGGCCTGGTGACAGGACACACAGGTTCATCATGTGGTTACCACAGTGTGTGGGGCAGTGCAACAGGGCTGACCGCAGCCTTGGCGTTTGGGGATGAGGCTTTCCGTCCCTGGTCTGCAGATGCTGAGTCTGGAGGGCTGTTTCCACTGTCAGGAAAAGCAATCTGCGCACACACATCTACCTGCATGGAGTTGCATTTTTACACACATGATGGCTCTAAAGGCTTTCACCCTTCCCCTGGGGACGCTTGCGATGCTCTTCAAAAAAGAGTTCAAAACCAGTATTTTAAGAGTTGAATGGGTTTGGCTTAAATATACATTACACAGTTCATCAATGCATGTACAATACGTACGTTTGATATTTAGTTTCATATTTGTGTGCATACATATATATATATGCGTGTATATATATACACACATACATAGAAAAAACCTTAATGACTGATTTTTACAGACTGCTGAAATAGGCATCATGTGTTTGTCTCATATTATTATAACCATCTTCTTCCAGATTTGGGGGAGCGGGAAGAAGGAAGGAAGAGAGAAACTGCATGTGAACATTTTTGTTTGAGGGGATTGGATGCATTTAAGGGACCTTTACAAAAATCACATTTAAGAGACCTCTTGTTCGTCTTGAAATAATAGTACAACAACAGCTTGCAGGAAATGATAATTATGTGCTACCACCACTTGCCGGTATCCTATAAAATATTCTTTTAAAATATCTAATGCGTTGAGGTGTGTCAAGTAGCTTTTTCACCACATGATGTGTGATAAACAGGATATCTCTCGTAATCAGAAATGTAAAGCATACGGAATGTAAAGATTAAAAGAGCAGTGTTTTTCTTTAAATGAATGTAATCAATGTGCTTATTAGTTTGCTGCGGCAGAAGGAGAGAGTGGGTGGTGTTCAGAGCTGGCACATGTCTATTTGGCAACAGTGAATAGCCTGAGTGTTTATAGAGAGAGCTCTGTGGAATCCCTAGATTCTGCAGATTTCCTTACCAATTTTGTCTCAGATAATTAAGAATTTTAAATAATAAAAGAAAAAGTTAAAGAGGAAGTACAAGCTCCAGCTGGATCAAATAAAAAAAAAAGAAGGGTTTTTAAGTTCTCAATATTGCCTTAAAATTAAAAATCAGCACTAAAGCACATTTTGGCTCTTAAAAGTTATTATGGAAAACTGGCACCTGCTTCCTCAACGTATGTACCCCCTAGATGTATCCAGAGATATATCTCCTTACAGTAGTAATTAAGAAAAGGAAAAGTTTCTACAGCTGTTGAACCTGCAGACACAAGCTGTGAATGGGGCCTATGGGAGCAAACTTCTGGATGCAACAAACTGGCCGTAGTCTCATTGCTTCTGACATGAGCTAAGGTCCTAGAAAGACAGGGTGGAGGTGCCATCGAGGAGGAGGTGGAGATACACAGAAGGAACATCACTCAATTTTGAGGAAGGATTGGTGTCCCTCAGAAGCACCAGTCACTCATCACACCTCTCCACTCTTGTTGGCAGCAGAAACAAGAGGTCTGACCTCTGCTGCTTCAGCATTTCTCCATTCTGAGCCCAAACCCTCATCCTAGAAACATAATTCAGCTTCACCTACACTGCTGAAAAGCTGTTTTGACCGTAAACGTCTGTGTGCCTGTGTGAGGTTCAAGAAGTTCAGAAACCTCATAAATCCTGCTGAGGAGCCCCTTGGAGGGCTGGAAGTCAACTTGGAGCAGATGAGGAGGCAGTATGGTCCTCCTTTGCCAGTAGCATCTCCAGGGTTATCAGTCTTGAGGACTTGACTTGAGGATGGACAAACAGTGTTTTAGCAACCATGTGAAGTGTCAGCCCACTCTCTTTTTTTTTTTTTTTTGGATTCTCTACTGGAAGCTCAGAAAGGACGAAAGCTAGAGAGATTGCTGGTGCAACTCCATTTATACTGTTAAATAAAGTTTTGCAATGATTATTACTGAATTCTTGCAGTGTGTGGTTAAACCGAAAGCGATTTCTCTGCAGTCACACAGGAGCTATTTCCGGTGTCCTAGACCATAAGGACTTGCCAGTTGCAATACTGAGTCTGAACTGCTCCAGTCCATGTAACTATATGACTTTCCCAAGAACAATAGCATAGTTTTACTTCTTAGATCAGCTCTGGGATTTTTTTTCTAGGGGAACTATTTTCCCTAGTTCTAATCCTTAAAATACATTGATCGAGCACTACTTTACCATCAGGTTGTCCTTACTAGTTGTCTGAAATCTTTTTCCTACTATTCCACTACTCCTCTTACTATGACTGAAAAGAGTTCGATGCTCTCATACAATGTGTTATTTTTGCCAATTATGTGAAATAATTAAATGTTAAGGAAAACCAGCAGCTATTTAGAATGACAATTCTGTGGAAAAACCTACATAATGCACAGATGTTATGTCTGTTTATTCCCGTCAATAGTCATTGATGGGAAATAGGTTCAGCAAAACAATATTTGGAAAAAAAATCCCCTAAATGCATCCATAATAGGTGAACTTTGTTCTTTTTTGGTTTTAAAATGTAATAATCAGAAAGTTACACTGAGCCACTAAAATCTGGACCAATATCATGTACTAGGTGCAGTCAAAATTCCCAGAGCACAGCTCTGTTGAACCTCCATCCACCCTGGCAGCTCTACTCTCGACAGAGAAATCCGAAGGTGGCCAGGGCAGGACTGCAACGTGTGCTCTGCCATGAGCACCCACTACATTTCCCAGAAGAAAAAGGAACAATCCCTACTCTTACAAGCAAACATCAGGGCCTCATCCAAAGACCCATAAGGTCCATAGGAAGATCTGCACCAACTCTGATTCTGATCTTGAGTCACGGCTCACATTTGGGCAAGGGCAGAAAAACGTCAGCAGGATGACCCAGGCTTTTGCTCATCCTGAGCTGGGAGATGCAAAGCCCCATTCCGCATCCTTCTCCTGTATATATTTTGTCCGGGTAAAACACTTATAATCCTATCCTTCGAAGCTCTTTACCATCTATTCTGATTTGGCAGTTATTTTCTCATGCCACATTGATTACTCACGCAATTGCTGTGACCATCAATTATAAATAATGGCCACGCGCAGCACTGTGTAGGTGAAACGCATTAATGTAGACACCATCCCGCTCTCGGGGTATGCGAAGATGCTGGTATGGGGAGCTTCCTCCCCCTTCCCATTTGGGTTTTTCGGCTGCTATACTTGATGACTAGCAATAAAAACGGGTAAACAGAGATCCAAGGGAAATGAAACTACATCTGCTGAACATTCAGAGCCAAAATACACAAGGTGGATAATTTGCATGCTGTATGTAAAAAGTAGTTATGCAGCTTGCTTCCTACTCTTTACATCTCCATAAAGCATAATAATGGATTTCTAATTATACATCCAAATAATAGGCAAGCTGCAAGATGCTGGGAGAAAATTGGAAGAGGGGAAAGGAACTAACCAAAGGTACAGATGCAACAAGGATAGTGACATTTCTATAAAGATGCTTTAATGGTTGTTAAGTAGTCATTTTGAAACAAAAAAATTTTTAAGCCTCTTAGGAAGGGTTTTAATTTTCTGACAATTTGCATCACAGTTAAAGGATGACAGATGACAATTTCTAATCTACTACAATGGCCAAAGAGGAGCTCTTTTCATGCCTGTTAAAATAAATAGCAGGTTCCTACACTGGCTTTGTACAAAAGAAGCCAATCGGATTTCTGTCAAATTCAGAGAGTGGATAGGGCACTTTTGAGTTTTAGTGCTGAACATTGATGAACTTTGTATTAATGTATTATGTTTGTAAATGATAAGCTCATTTAAATAAGAAAAAAACTCAAACAAATTATATTGGATTATGAAATGCAGCTACCACCCCCTTTTTGTTGGCAAATGACAGAATCCGAATTGGCCACATTGCTCTAGGGCGGGGGATTTGGGGATTGCTCTGAGCTGTCCTTGCTCTGTCTTCCAGCTACGTCTTGTTTCTTACCTCGGGATATCCTTACTGGGCAACAATTTTGCACGTGTCTGGTCCGAGGTATTTTGTGGCGCTTCCTAAAGGAGTTATGTAGGCCCCGTACGCTCAGCCCATCGACACCAAGTCTGGCCGCCGGGCTGGGGCAGGCAGCCCTCCCGGGTGTGCTATCCAGGGATGCTTCTGTTATGGAAACAAAGCAGCAAATGGCTTTTCTAATGGTGTTTTCTAAATATTGCTTTTCCGTTTTGTCTTAGTTAAATAAAATCATTAAGTATCCTTGGCAACCTGAGTAGAAAGAAATGCTTCAGCCCTGGAAGCGTGTGCTTTGAGGGGAAGAATTATCCGCCCGCTTACTTAACCTTTGGAGCAGAATGAAGCTCAGAGGTGATGCTGGGGAGCGGGTGGGACTTGTGAGCCTCAGAGCAGCTATTTCACAGGGAAAGGAACTCTGTGAAGGAAGACGTTGAAGCCGATATATTGACCTCGTTAGTTCTCCTAGCAGAAGTAATAGCTCCCAGAGAGCTGCCTGAGGTGAAAGATCCAGGAAGGACCCCTGTAGCCTTAGCTCAAAACATCGAAGAGATGTCAAGACTCATGTCAGGGTCTCACTACAGAAGAAAACTTTACATTCTTAGTAGGAATTTAGCTGCAGCTGGATGAAGGGAAAAACAAATTCCTCTCTACCTTTTAGTGAAATAATTGGTGGGCGAGCTTTTATTAAATAACAGATCCCAGTTTTGAGGTACCAGAGGAAGTGAGTGGAAGTATTTTATCTGTCTATGACATGAAGAAATGGTCCACTTGAATTTATACAGCAGCTGGTTGGCCACCTTCTTGGTGCTGATAAAGGTACCTGTTGCAAGAAAAGAGTAAGTCTAATGTCCTTGTGTGAGGAGATGCAGCCCTTGCTCTTGGGATGCTGGGGTCCATCCCCGCCAGAGCTTTATAACCCTTAGTAAAATCTTTGTGTTTCTTATTTTCCTCTTGCGCTAGGTGCAGACGGTTCACTTGCCTGCACCAACTGGCACTGCTGTGCACTGGGTTTTACACAGCTGTCCCCAGAGCTACCTACTGAGGCGAGAAGGTGGCAAAGCAGCTTGGGCAGGAAAGGGACATGCAGCAAAAAGCTGGAAGTTTCTGGCAATCCAGTTGCTCTGTAAAATCCTTTTTTACAGCCAAGGTGAATGAAGCACAACTTTTGTGCTGAACCGTGCGCATATGGAAGTGCTCACATACATTTGCATGCCTGTGCAGTAATCCTTAGCAGGAATTTTGTAGATTAACCCCAGACTTACAAGGATGGACATGCGGCACTCACATGAAAAACAGCGTAAAGGAGACAAAGTCCTTTACAAAGCAATGACACCTTTTTTCCCTCTGTTCTTTAGTGTTATCTAGATAACAAACAACATATATTGCTCTTGCTTTGCACAATATTTCTCTAAAGCTTCCGTTACCTTACATGTTCACACACACATCTGTTAGTCCAAGCTGCTCGCAGGATCTGCTAGCCTGAGCAGGACCTGCGGTGAGCAAAAACCACTCGGTTTGTATGATTTATTATGCTGGCGTTGTCAGCACCTGAACGTGACACCCCTTGACATTGTGAAGAAGTGGACAGCACATCTTGGATGCCTCTGCGGAGGCCAGAGCATCTGTGCCCTGGAGAGCACGAGCTCCCAGCTGAGCAGAGGAGCTCTGGTTACTGCCAACTTGGGCAGCAGCTCGGACAGAAACGGCAGGTGGGGTTGGAATGGCACCAGTATCTAGTACCTTCAGTTATTTCATACTGGAAAGTGAAGAGTGAAGGTGAATGCTGACAAAGTAAGTGGTACAGGGCGATTTGCTGAACATGCTGCTCTTCTGTTTTGTTTGTATGTGCAGATACATGGGCAAGAATTCCTGTAGTTCGTAGGACATTTAGTAAGACGAGACTTCCCCTGGTGCCCACTGGGTGCCAACAGAACATAAATAACATATTTGCTTTCAATTCCAGCCCATGAGTTTGTATATACCTAGAAGAATCACAGAAAAATGTTGTGAAAATGAGTATCTGTATGCACAAGGGCTTAATGAAAATAACTGAAATCTGCTGAAATGCAGATTTCAATGCAAAATTCCTCTTTCTTTGGCCAGAACTAGTAATCTTATACTAGTGACATACAGAAGTGATACATTATTGTTTAGATAGATTGCCAGAAAATAGGATATCATAAGGATTGTTTTAGAACATGCTTGCTTGACATTCATGTCAGCAATATTGCACAAAACTCTCTGTTCTCTCAAAACAGGTTCCAAAATGCATTAGGACTATGACTGTTCACTACCAGGGTAATATTGGAAGTCATCAGTTTTCAGAGATCCATGATTTTAATGTCCTGCTGACTGGCCCAATGTTACAGCCCTGATTTCAGGTTCCACACACCAAGTGAAATATCCTATCATCCAAAACGTGTATTACTTATACACTGAAATCAGACTACTTGAAACTGGCATCATCTCACATTTATTTTTCACTGAATTTTGTTTTTTTCAGAAGAAATACTTGCTGAAAATAAAATGTGAACCTACCCTTTAGAGACCTTACTTGCCTATTTACATTCGTATTCATTTGCTGTTGTAAAACCAGCATTTATTTGAAAATTTCACCACCATTTCTTTCCGAAGTATCTGGAGGTCACTTTCGGAAAAGTGCCGGTTTCATTAGATTGCCAACTGCTCCATCTTGTGGTCAAATACCAGCATTAATACAAAGCAGAAAGACCCTTAGTGCTTCCCCTCCCATATAGAAACTCCCCTCCTCTGGGATTATAGGTTGCTTGTTAATAACTAGTTTTCTAACTGCTCTTTCTATACAGTTGCTCTCAAAACGGAGGGACGGGATGGGTTATTTCAGTGCAATAACCCTGAAAACTGCCTGGGATTGGCCCTGATGTGGCCCATCCTCGCTGGCCACAGGGCACTCACTTGGACCTGTGCCTCCACCAAGGAAATGGTGATGGGACCCTTACATCGAGACAACGGGAGGCAAATGTGAAGTGGTATGGTCACTGTTCTTAGACTTGCATCTTTTTTCCTCCTATATTTTCTTTAGGTAGCACCTTCATTTAAATTTGCATGTTTACATACATGCCTTTGTGTGTAAGCACATTTTAAAAACATCCTTAAGTGTCCATTTCAGAAGGGAGGGGTTTATTGAATGCTTTTATCACTCGTCACAGTTAGCTTTTATTTCAACATAGTACCTATAGGATATATCAGAATGATATATACAAATATATTATACATAATATACATAATGTACGTATAATATATACACTGCACACTAGCTATTCAGGGTTATCAACAGAAATTCTAATTAAGCCATTTTGTATTTTCCTTAGTGCAAAACACCTCTCATGGAGCCCCCATTTGCCTTCGAGCCAGGGGAACCGTCTCAGCTGCCTGTCAAGCGCAGAGTGAACAGGCTTTGCATTTTGATACTAAATCCCTGAATTTTAGCCATGCTAAAGCTACCAGTCTTACAAGACAAATATTGTCCCAAGTTTCCTGAGTTTTCTGATCCTCCAGAAACAACAGTTAAAAGCCGCACGGAGTGGTCTCAGGGAATCAGAAACGTTAACAGTGAGGGACGCACAATTTCTGATCCTGTTTTACTTAACGAGTCTCCTGCATTGCTTAATGACCCCTCTTGAATGGTGCTTGGGAATCATGACCCAGCGAGGTCACTCCTAGGCACCTGTGCAACACCTGCAGGGACCTGCTAGCATGTTTTGTTACCCAAGAAGCGTATTGTATTTAGTATAATCTATGGCAAATATAAATGATGAACGGCTGTATTCTGGTGCCTAGGAAACTCACCTGGAAAGGAACAATTCCTGGTATTGCAGTCCTTTAAATTAAAAGGAACCCAGGATTTCTCATAGCTGGGCGGGTACCCTTTCAGAACTAAGGAGTTGTATTTCCTAGAATTGCACAACAGCCGAGGTAGGAAGGGACCTTTGAAGATCGTCTCATCCAACCGCCTGCTGAAGTGGGGACACCTGGAGCACGTTGCATAGGATGCTGCCTAGGGAAGCTCCAGGGGTGCAATCTCCACCATCTCTGGGCAACCTGTCCCAGTGCTCAGTCACACTCACAATAAAACGGTTCTTCCTTAGGTTCAGATGAAATTTCCCGTGTTGAGTTTGTACCCATTGCCTCTCATCCTGACACTAGGCATCACTTAAAAAGAGTCTGGCCCCGGCCCTTAACACCCTCGCTGAGTCTTCTCTGTGCTGAACGGCCCCAGCTCTCTCAGCCTTTTGCCATCTAGGAGAAGCTCCAGGCCCCGTCGCAGCCTGATGGCCCTTTGCAGCTCTGCGTCTCTCTTGCACTGGGAAGCCCCAGACTGGACCCCCCAGTCCAGGTGTGGCCCCTCTGGGTGCCAGCACAGCCCCCTGGTGCGTCAGCCAGTGCTCCCAGTTTTGCAGCATGTGCAGACTTGCTGAGGCGGCGCTGGGTCCCTTCACCCAGGTCACCAATGAGTAGGTTGAGCAGGACTGGACCCAGGGCTGACCCCTCACCACCGGCTTCCACCTGGACTTTGCAGCTGGGGAGCAAGGCTTCAACCAACCTTACACTCCTTTCTGCTGTTGCCCAGTTTCTACAGAAAGGGGGAAGGATGTCTTCCTAGAGCCTATAGCACATTTTTCCTGGGCACTCTATATTTACCTCTCTCTCAGGAAGGAAGATAAAAATAAAACAAATTTTTTCACTTTTTGGATAAATGCTGTAAGGAGGAATCTATTTTGGAATGCTACAATTATAGACAGGCAGTGGGCAGCACTGTCAGCACCTCCTGCTTCTGATTTTAAATAAGAAAAGTCATGACTGTATTTGACAGAGTCCAATGCTGTCTGCGCATTAGCCATATCCATCAAATATCTCCTTGATCAGACCCTTTGGGATTTAAGAAGTGGAGAAGCAGACTATTTGGAGAGATCAACTTCAGCCTAGACCCTCCAGCTCTTTCCACATTTATGGGGAAGAACAGAGAAACTGACTCCTCCAGAGGGTGATTCAGAGCACCTAAATTAGGTGTTTGCTCTGAATCACGCTCTGCCTAACCTAGGGAGGGATCCTGAAGACAACAGATTTCACAGAAAAAGGTGAACTCCTGTTCTCTTTATAGCCCTCAAATGTCAGCACCGTTCTCATTAGCTTCTCAACTCTACCACAGTTTAGGCGGGAAATTGTCATTTCACCTCAACTTCCCGTGGGGGCGCAGGCACTTCAACATTGTGGTCTAAATACCTGGAGCTGCCTGGGATTTAGATAGTCAAGTCACTAAGCAAACAGACAGATTTTTGAAAAGTTATAATGCACCAACAATAAATTGTGATTGACTTCAGTGGAGCTAAAACATAAATCTGGCACTCACGCTGTGATTCCAGACCTGGAACTTCGACAAATCATGCCACAATTTTCAAATAATTTTTATATAAAAAACTATTTGCTGCTTTTTAAATACAGAAAACACAGTAGTCATAATGGAAAAAATATTTATTATTAAATATATTTTTATAACAGATTTATATCATAACTAGGTACGTTCTGAAATTCTTGTAGTATTCTGCATTTCTTTAATCTATTCAGACTTAGCGCTTTTTCCAGGTGAACTTCCGTCTGGCTCCCTCCTGACCAGGCTTTTTTCGTTCCCTCAAACGCGGGTCAACTGTTAGTAGTCCAGCTACAGAACACAGAAAAACTGCATTTATTTACTGTTAATAGATTGTACTGGATGTATGCTACACATGCATGCCAACAGGGGCATTCAAGACAGCCAGTAATTTTGTATATGAACTGCAACATCTAGAAGAATAACGGTTCAGTATAAAAAAAGCTAAATAAATAACTGAAACATTAGCTTTTCTTTAATAACTAAACTTACCCATAATTTGTTTTATAAACCCTAAAAGTAATCCAGATTATTGCTTTAAATATATTTTACTTAAACCTTCACAATCTACAAACCTTCACAAACCTTCATCTTTTGAAACACAAGTGTTTCAAAAAGCATATTTAGCAATGTCCCAAATCTGCTCAGCGTTATGTTGATCTCATTATATATACTGGATTCTTTAAAATGTCCATTTACAGGAGTATTCCCAACAAGGAACCCTTGTCAATACTGAAATACTGTCATCAAAGAAACCTGATACAAAGATACTGGCATAAGTACACACAGAGGTGTATATATACACACACCTCTGTGTGTGCATATATATATATGTGTGTGTGTGTGTGTGTGTGTGTGTGTGTGTATGTAATTATCCTCCCTACTAGTAGTAAAAGCATAACTAAAAGCTCACAGTTCATAATTCTGCAGCTGCTGCAAGGCTAACCATTGAGAAGCATTAAATACTGCAGTTACCTAAGCACCTGAGTAGCCAGTTTGTGAACTCTGAATTAGCCAACAGAGGAAAACACTCCTCACTGGCTTGTTTCATGCAATCCATTTGCTCATTACTATCCTCTTCAAAACTAACTCACCAGTGATTAAGTTTAAAAACAAAGCTTTTAAAACATGAGCAATGGGAGGCTATCCAAGTGAAACAAAATACAGTATAACTAGCTTAGAGCTCACAAAATTCCTGGTCCAGATTTCTTTGTTAATGAATATATACTCATGCTTTGTGCGTCTATGCAGACACAATACAAACTGACTTATAGACCTAAGACTAGTCATCTGAAATGTGTATAGAAGATGTTAGGAAACAACTGAAAACTTTTTTATAGATAAATTTAGATCCAATTCATATATACACAGAAGATTTCACTGGGATTATTTACTCAAATTTGCACCATCTGGTCCTTCATCATTGTATTAATTCGGTTATTTCCAAAATAGAAGTTTGCCCTCCTACCTTGCCTCATAAATTCCACCTCCTTCTCAGTGACAAAGCTCCTCAAGGCTTTTGCAGAGGCTAAACGTATTGCTCCAGCCTGTGCAGACCTTCCTCCACCAGACACTGTGCAGATCATATCATGTTTTTCAAGTCTATCAAGAAACTGGAAAGGGAACAACAACTGTTCTCTTAAAAAAAAAAAAAAAAAGAAAAAGAAAGAAAAAGAAAAAAGAAAAAAGAAAAAAGCGTATACAGTCACATCAATTGCATAGTATATACATTCCCTATCACCATATAGGCAAAAAAATCAGTTAACTTTCAGAGAGCTTCAAAAGGGCAATTAGGTACCTAACTTCCACCGAAAACAACAAAAACAATGGGAAATTTATTGCTGAGACCATGTACTGAGTGCCAAAAGTAAGTGTTTTAAGTTCAGTTTTGCAGTTATGTTTTTATCACTCATTTGGCAGCTCTGGATACTAAGGCTGAGCAATCTCTGACTCTGCTCTATATATATGTGTATGTATATAAAAATCATATACAGCTGATACAGGAAACTTTCTATCCCTTATGAGAAGCCTTATCTATAGAAGAATATAAGCTCTGCATATCCTTCAAAATCTGAAGCTTTTTACAAAGTGCCTCACACCTTGTGTTTCCACTACACAACTGTATTATAGTAATCACACATGAGCCTCTAAGTCTCTCAGGAAACATATTTTAAGATTTTTTTTTGTTTGCTTGTTTTGTTTCTTTAAAGTAAACTGCAAACCTTTTCTAAGAGGACTAAAACTTGAATTATCCACTTAAGGCTACGTTCTTGATTTCTGCCCCCATTCGAAAAGGGAGAGGTGAGAGGCACCGAGAGCAAAGCTTAGCTGCCAGGTCCTATGCTACTAAGCCTAGGAGGAAGTACTAGGAGGAAAAAAAAGCTAGTTTTCATAAAGCAGATACTTGTGGGGGGCAGGAAGAAGAGAAGACATAACCGCAACTCCACAGAATACAGTACCAGAATACAATTGTATGGACTGACTTTTGGTGAAATATTTCCTGTACAGTAAGAATGTAGCATTTCATAATGCTCTCACCTGTCCTGTAGCACTGGAAAATAATGTAAAACATCCACTCCATTCACTGTGATTTTCCCACTTCCATTGTCATAAACTACCACAGTAGCTCTTGCAGTTTTTCTTTGACCTTAAAGAAAGTTAAAACCAGTCTGTAATGTGGCTTTAATAACTTGCAGGATTTCAAGCACTCAAGAAGTTAAGCAAATATTAGTTTTTCCTACAGTACCAGAGGTTGTGGGTTTTTTTTTTTTTTTTGAATGTTATAATAACGGACAGGGAGGCGAAAGTAGTAAAAAACAATGAAAAATCAACTTTGAATATATTTTATTTTATATATCAATATGCAGGCTTGTCAACGAGCCAAAAAGCTCCTTCCTGTTTTGAGCTATGGAATCTTTATGTATCTAATCTACTTTTATTAGTGGAAAAAAATGAGAAGAAGGTGAGAGGGACCCTCCCACAGCTTTAGCAGATCAGGAAATTTTCTTATCTGGTCACAAATGTAAGGTCACAATATAAGAAAATAAACAGTTTGTTGAGCATCTATGGTTGTCATAAATAGGACTTCTAAGACAAATATTAAAATATTTCATAATAATCACCTAAACATTACAATAGCTTTAAAATACTCACATGGAAGAAGGTTAATGCTTTAATTACAGTGGTATAAGCATTGCTTATGCATGATTTAGCATAGTCTCCTCAGAAATTTCCTGTTTTAGCTCAGTTCTCTGTAAAAACCACAACAGACTCTCTACCATAAAGCCTAAAGATTGATCTTCTGTAACACAAAGGAAATAATCATTTTGATAAATGGATTTTGAAACAGATTAGCCCATTTATTTAATTTAGGAAGTGATAGAACACAAACAAGACTGTTCTTGAACTTGTCTTTTCTTAAACTTGGCTTTTCTTCAATAACAGGTTTTGTGTTTACTAACTTCAGCAACAATTATTCTGAACACACTATTTAAAACTACTGTGGGTCAAATCTCTGTCTGGCTCTTTTACATCTCCTTGACTTTACCCTGAAGTCAGCCCAGCCAGAGCAGAGCTGTTTTGCCCCTCAAGTTCTCGGCTACCTTTGTTCCCAATTGTCATCATTCTCTCGCTACTGCTTAGGAATATGTTTCATCTTTGACTCAGATGCCTCTTAAAAATACAGCATACACATAAAGTGGGGCGGGTATGTGTATAAGCACAAACTTGCATGCAATCTGCCCAGAAAATCTGCACTTTCCTATCTATTTTGTTGCTATATTAATTTTTCTAGTCACTCATATTATATCATTACGTCAATATAAGTCCCCTCGCTGAAACTGCAAAATAATCTGTGCTTATAAAATGCAAAAATCTCCATAGCTTTGCTCTGACAACATCTCTGCCTCAATACAAAATGACCCATTTCTGTCTCTAGATCTGCTTCATCTAATTGTTTGAAAATTTAACAAGTCCTCTTTTGCTTTTTCCTGGACTGACAGCAAATATGTATCTGCCTTACTGTTTTTTCTTCACATCCCCTTCAAACTCTTCCTTTTTGTGACTGCCTAGAAAAGTCATGACAAGACATTACTCAATGGTCTAGGCATGCCACTTCCACATTAAGTCATAACATTTTGTTTTATCTATGAGTTCTTCATTTGTATTTCTACGTTTCCCCATTCCCTGCCCGTTCAAAAGTCAACGTCTGGGGGCAAAGGAAGTTTTTAGCACTGTACAGTGTGTGACACAAGGGGGTCCTCTCTACAGTACAGAAATACAAACAAAAGTGGGTATCAGCGGATAGACTTTGTGCCAAGAATTCCACGTTTGTTACCTGGCCTATGACAACTTTGAATAATGTAACATAATATATAACTAGATGGTATATACAGTGTACAAATGAGCACGTAAATGAGGAAGTAAGACCATCAGCAGTGTCCTGCACTGGCATCACAGAAGCCTGGAGAGGAAAAATGAGGCATCGTTTCCAACCAACTTCACAGTCTTACCTTCGGCAGTGCTGAAGGCCACTCCTCGCTCATCGTACTGCAAGGGGTCAATAACCACTTTTTGTAATTGCGCAGCAATTTCTTTGGAAAACTTCTGCATATACTTCTCCTCATTGGTACCATATGGCAATGCCACCATTTTTTGCAGCAACTGAATAAATCTTGAATACTGTAGACAACAAGAGTTCGTTAAGGGAGGCAAGTGTAATTGCATTTGCTAAAACTTTCTATTTTTATATACTTGATCTTTCCTACTTTGCTTTTATTGATGATTTCTGACAAGATGACACTTTTGCACCTACATGCTGACTTCAGAACAGCATGCAGATGCATCGTTTTGTGTGACTAAAGATACCTAATCCTTTCTTTGGGCAACAATGAATCTTTAATTCGAAGTATAACTAACTCCTTTGTAAGGCAGGCTTATTGTATTAGAAAGAAGGTCATCTCATTTTTCAAAATGAAAACATTCAGGACGTCTTCAATCTTTTATTATTCTTTTATTAAAATGACAAAAGGAGAAGATTTTCTCCCCATTTTCAGTAAGTCAGCATATGTTCATTGACATGGAATTAATTTTATTGCAGTAAACTGAACCTCTCAGATGATTATATTTTATAATATATACAGGAAATACCTATCTATCTATCTTTGGCTGTTCAAGCTGAGTTACTTTAATGTTTATGATTTCCTTTAAAACTGAACAATCAAGCCATTTAAAAATTCAAGAGATACTTGACTTAAAGGGCAACCTCTTGAAATAAATTATCCTTTGCTGCTGTGTGGTTCTCCTTCCCCCTTGCACTCCCTCCCCAGTTCTTCAACATGTGATTGAAGCCTGAACACCACGGTGTTAGTTAACCCATTTGTGCTTAGAGCCTGGCCGTCCCAATAGGAAGTGTCGCTGGCAGGAGCGCTACGTAGCAGGTCACAGGATGTAAAGGTATGCTCACATCTAAAATGCATTTTTCCTAGAGATATCCTAAAACTTTATCTTTACTTACTGTTACTAAAATTAATTTCAAGGATATATCTCTTTTTCATTTCCAGAATATTCTGCACAAAATTGATTCTCTTCTCGTAACAGAGCAATAGCTCTTGTAATTCTGACATCACTCAGAAAGCTACTTCTGTCTAATACTCTGTTAAAGACGTGTGGTAAGGCCTTTAAAAATTAAATCTGTAAACATATAAAAATTTTAATGATAAATAATGAAAGCCCCCGACAACTTTTATTTGCAAAGAAAATCATTAACTCTCGCTTTAATAATGTACCACAGAAAAATTTGTTGTGATGCAAAACCAGGGAAAAAAAAAAAAAAAGGGATAATACACAAATCCACGCAGTAAGACGGATAGCTGATAGCTCATACCTAGATATTTCAAATACACCTAAGCCTTAAAATGTGCATTCCTGCAGTACAAGGCCTCGCAGTTTTGCATGAGAGGTTTTTTTTCATTTTTTCTTCACTGCTATTGTTCTTCCAGTGCTATTTTACAGAACTGTAATGTTAAAAAAAAAAAAAGGCAAAAAAAAAAAAAGCAGCAGCAAGCAGCAAAGAACACTTGTGCTTATGGGCAACAATCTGCTCAAGACCTTTTCACATAGTCTGTAGCCAAGGAAGCCGTCACATGTTGCCATTTTAGAAGCCATGTGAATGGGGTCATACAGGCTGCTGCCATGCTGTCTGCTCAGTAATGTTGTCCATACGGCATCATATTGAGGAGCGTAGCTTCTATGTGAGAAAATACCCGACATTCCCAGCGTCATATTCTCTGGTACTACCGTAATTCGAGTTTAAGCTTCCAAAATTTGCAATTAAAGTTGGTCATACACCTGAATCTCCTGTCACTAAAACTAATGCTGGATTCCAAATCTAATAGATTTGGATAGAGCGTGTTGATATCGAGAGGGAAAAAAAAAAAAAAAAAAGGGGGGCCCTATGAGGAGCTGACCTGGTTTAGACCATGGATTGACCCATCTAGCTTTGTGTTTGGTATCTGGCATTTGATTATGTAGCCAATACTATATCTATGACGAAAGGATTTCTTATTTCGGAATATCTTTAATTTTTCTATCGCTGTCACTGCCCTCATCTGTGCAGGTTTACCAATATAAAAATCCATCAGGTTTCTTCTTTTGAACATCTAGCCCATCTTTCTAGAACCTGTGCACGATAAGCAATCCAAAAGAGTGACCACCTTCCTACTACCATCCATTCCAGACTACATAACAGATGACAAGGAACAAGTTCTTTTACTCTAGGCCTTAGTATGTTGCGGGAAAAGCTAAAGTAGTTCGGTGACAATGTAAAATTTCTAATAGTTCTTTACTGTTCTAGATAAGAGAGAGGGGCTTAGGGTACTTTCAAAGACACTATGAAACCAACCAAGGAAGAGAAAAATTCTTTATAAAAGTACCTGCCTCTAAATAATACCTCTTTGATATCTAAAAACGCACCCACAGTTTGTATTTTTAAGATACAAGCCCCCTTAAGATTAGAAAGATTAATTACTTACATCATGATCTGACAGTTTTTCCAACAACATTTCTTCCAATTCCATCTTAGTCAGCCATCTGCTGCCAGGCAGGTTCCTGTTGAAAATATCACATACAGTCTTCCTTTAATTAACTGTGCAATTAAGAGTTACATCACAAAGGACCACACATACAGTCTTGGTTCACAAGTACCTTTTCCATTACAAATAAATACAAATCACATTCCTATAGTAAATACAACAAGGCCTGTGTTGATTTTAAAACACCTATCTTTTGAAAGGAATGCCAACTCCACCTGATGCATTAATTCATTAAACTATGATTTGCATTTACAGATTATTTATATTATTAAAATCCAAGATCGGTGAGCATAAGTGACCTTCAAATAGCAAGCTAGTTTCCCCACTGCTTAAAAATTATTTTAAAAACCTGCTGCTAGGTATGTCAGCTGAAAAGAACAAAACTGAGGCAGAACATTATAAAAAAATCTTAATGCAACAGTATTTTTTGCATTTGGTATTTACTCTTCTGCTCATTCATGCAACACCACTAGCATAGTCAAAGCACTAATGCAGCAATGAAATACTGTCTTTTATCTGCTGTATCATCTGGATCTGCTCCGTGCTAGATCAGACAAGCAGCAGAAGTGGGCATCCGTACTACTCCTGCTCTGGATAGCAACACAGAAGCTGCACTTTCAACAGCAACAGCAGAAATCTGTAAGAAAACAGCCTTGTATGGAGATGTCAATACAAAATAAAATCAATGCCTGAAATATGTCTTTTTGAAATACACACATGAAGACAAAATAGAATATCACCACAAAAACACATGCCAATATTACCAGGTAAGTTAAAAGCAAAGATGCAACATTAGTTTCTTAACTACTACTATAATCTTAATATAATTTTAATGAATATTTTTCAGGGGCATTAAGGAAGATCCAATTCAGAAAATCATCTGTCCCCAGGATGATTACATAGTACTTCTTTTTAAGTACATATTTTAAAGCTTTTTTTGAGGCAGGATCTGAGGAATATTTATTTAGAAACACTGCCATTTTTACTGGATATCAAAGAAGGACCTGATCCTGAAGGACTTAAGCTTAGTGCTTTATATGTTTGAAAAATGTCATGGACTTCACCGGATGTAAATTTACTAATGTTTACTATATGTAAATACAAGTACATACTTAAGACTTGCAGTATCTGGTCCTATCCCTATGGCTAATATTACAGAATGGGCCTCATCTTCCACCCACCCCCAAAATGAAAATAATATACCCAACCAGAAAACCTTGTCTACACTGGGATTTAAATTATCTAGATGCATCCCAGAGGAAAATTTTGACATCCAATGTGAAAAAATAGGTCTCAAGCAGTCCTTCGACTTCTTTGAAGTTTTACAAATGTAAAAAGGGAAAAAGCTTCCAAATCCAACTGCCTTTCTGATCATTTCCCACATCAGTAAATCCACTGGCTTAGCTCGGTGCAGTCACATCACACTTTTTCTGAAAGATGCACTAAGAAACTGAACATATTGCTTTCCTTGTCTACTCAGAAACTAACTTGAATCTATGAGAAAACACTCTGCATGTCATGGGACTTTTTTTTTTTAAAAAAAAAAAAAAAAAGAAAAGAAAAACAAGAACTTCTGTTATTTTTAATAAATGGAAATAATCCAGCAAATTAATTCTCTTACCAACATAAATTAAAAATGCTGAAATTAGGAAAGACCAACATGATGTGCAACTAAAATAGCACATAGAGCTATCTATGAAATACAAAGAACTATAAAAACGACTTCCATATTGAAAAAATAACTATACAAAAACATCTACTTAGCAAAAAAACAGATAGTGCTGATGCTAAAAATAACTAAAAGAAATTTATACAGCTAGGAAATGTTGATTTAATATTCTACCATATCAATTTTTCTTTTTTAAAAAGGTTGTATTCTTCTTGATTCTCTTAAGAAGAAAAAAAAAGTGTAGTTTTTAAAGCACATACTAATTTCAAGAAAGAAAATTCTGATTGCATGTATTAAGAAACCACAAACCCAGGACTTCTTCACAGCACCTTCCTTTATCTCACAGGCATCCTCCCTGTTCTGGAGCTAACTAGCTGAAAAGCTTCTACTATGCTTATCAGAGGTTGAGGATGAAAAAGGAAGATAAATTTAAAGGAATTAAATTCAGTAGCACCCATCGGTGATATTTAAATAAATTCAAACAAAATTGTCTGGAATGACTACAGTTTTGATGATTTAGCTGTTCAAAATATTTTATGTAAAAACATGCACCTTGACACTGTGAATGAAATATTTGCAAATAAGAACATCCAAGAACTGTTAACTCACATAAGACAGCATCTGAGCTTTTCACCTTAGTGTTTTTCCAGAAAGGAGCTACTTACTTGATGTTTACAAAGGTCTCTTTTTCTAACAAAGAACTTGGCTCATTTCAAAAAAGTTTAATAAAGAAGTAATTAGAAAATTCCATATGGAGGCAGAAGGCACTGAAATCTTGGATTTTATTCATTTTCAAATTTTACTTCAGAATTCTTATATAGGAGAGGATAGTTAAAGAGCAGTAGGAGAGATTCAAGAATAAGAAAAATAGTTGTTTTTTCTATTTCTACAGTGAGAACTGAGCACTCCACAACCATTACAGATATACTTTTTGACATGAAATTCGCTTAAAACATTAGCAAAGGACCAGTGAAAAGTTCGAAAATGTGTTTTTGAAATAAAAGGCAGGTGGTATAGGGGAAAAGACTGAAAAAATACAGTTCTATTTACTTTGGATTGAATTATATATTCTCTCCAAATTCAACAGGTCAGAAACACTGGGATTTAAGACTGTATGTGCCAGAAAAACATATTGAAGCATTTTAAGAAAGTTAATATCAATATTCACTCCAACTGGAAACTTACTTTTTTTCTTTCTCAGGAGTAAAGTCTTGAGCTGACATTTGGTCTTGGTATTCTTGAACATTTAGCAACATTCCATATGTTTCCTAAAAATATACAGGGAAAAAAAAGATTAAATTCACCTCTCCACTCAGTAGTTATATTTTTAAGAATATACATTTATTTGCTTTAGCTCTCCGAACTCCTAAAATTCAGAAAAGTTCAAAACATGGGCACAAAGTTCAACAATCAAAAAATATACAGTGAATTAAAACCAAACAAACAAGAATTTAGTATATTTACTATTTTTATATGCAGTTCAAACTTCTTTTTGAATTCTGATATTTTTCTTTGTTGTCTTAACATATGTACTTGATAAAATGTGCTCTCAAACGTAAAGAAAAAGTAACATTTGTATAGTACATCCACAACATACTGTACAGTAATTTTATCGTGATTTTACCCAAATATTGGCAAAGAATGAAGAAAAAAAAAGTTATTTTTTTCTACATTTTTCTAGACAGTCAGTTGTAGGAATGGTTTACATCTGTTAGATTCCATCTCACCCAGGCACATCCCTAGAGACAGATTTAATGTTTTACACTTACCATAATCAGAGTTTCTGCTCTCTCAAATGTTACTGATATATTGATTCTGGATTTCAGCACTAATGCTCTCTCTTTTTTTTTAAGCATAATTCTTAAGTTCTTATCTTTCTTAGCTTTGCATTTTCAAACAAAGCTAATTGTGACAGTGATTTACAAGTTTGCAAAAGCAACACTGCACTGAAAATACTACAAGAGAGAATCTTTTAATATCCTCCACTTTTTTTCATCTAAATAATTTTAATGTGCAGAGCCTTTTTTTTTCTTTTTTCTTTTTTTTTTTTTAACTAAAATACAAAGTCAGATACTTCTAATTACATCCGTAATTTAAACCAGAAGTTAAATAAGAGTATCTGGAGAAATAATTATAAATAATACTGAAACAAAACAAAAATGTGCTACTAAAGTGCTTAAATTAAAAAAATTATTTTGTTAACAGGTGAAAAAGCTTATAATCACTTTCAGTTATTTTATTAATATAACGAGTTTCAGTAAAAGCTTCTAAACCTAGAGAGTAACTGCAATAACAGAATTACTGGGGAAAAGGAAGGATCTGTTTTTTTCCTTTGTACTGCTTACAAAGAAAACGGATCATCAGCAAGGGAAATGCAAGACAGCAGGTTCTTGTCATGAATTCATGACCGAAATGCTAGTTCCTAACATAAGTAATAATGTGATTTGCAGTAAGATACAATGAAGATTCTGCAACTCAGTATTTGTTCAAAAAACCCACAACCTTTCTCATAGTTATAAGCACCTACTGTTCAAGCTCATTTATCCACTAATATAAAAACACACCCGCACATATCCTAAAAATATTTGTACTTAAAAGTATATGAACTAAGAACAGAATGGTAACTGAACTACACTCAAAAGCAATTAAATAGATGGGGACAATTCACTAAAAAAATCACCGGTGTCACTTTTAACTGCACAGTGAAAAAAATATTTTTGGAATAATTTGACAGTATAAAACTCTGAAATATAAAACTGATCACCTTCCCTTGAGACAGTGGAAAAACGCATGCATTACAGCAATTAGCCTTCCAGAAAAGCTTTATTTTTTGTTGAAAATAGCTGTGTCAGGTAAGAATTGAAAATCTGCAAGAGTTCACATTTGTTTCACAGTCTACTTCTCTTAAAAGTTAGGAAATAAATTACAAAAGAGTACAACAAGTGATATTTTCAAATATTCCCAAACCTCACAAATATATCAGCAGATCTCTTGCTTTCTGAGCTTATAAGATAGGGTAGTATCACTTTGGGCAAGATGCATGTCACATCACAAACAATCCTATCAGCTCATTTCAGCCCTGTCTCTTAGGCTGCAAAATTTACTTTCTATGTATGCAAGAAACACTCTCTTCTCTCTCCTAACCCACCCAACATGGTTTGGGTTAGAGGACATGAGGTGTGCAATTTTCATGCCTTTCAGTTAGATGCGAGATGATTTCAGTATGGAAGCTTCTACTCTGGAATACTGTGAGGAGGGAAGGGAAGGAAAAGGAAGGGTTTCCCTGTAGGTTGTCCCTCTGGAGAGACATCATCCGGAAGACTTGCCGGATTCCAGTGAGCCCTGCAAGTTTGAGGAACCAGACGAAGTCCAGCCAGGCAAAAAGAAGGCTTGCGAGGCAATCAGGAGGGGTGCTGGGCTAGTAGACCCTAGAAAAACGTGTATGAAGGGTTTACTCCTCAGAGGCTGCCAGCCTCCCAGCTCCATAGGGCACAGAGTGCCACCTTCCCACCTGGCAAAAGGAGTCACGAATCCCACCCAGCATCTTCACTACACTCTGGCAAACACATTTATGTGCTGGAGTGGTCAGCGAAGAATACATTAAACAGGAGCTGAACAAAAAGACAAATCCATCAAGCCTTACCAACAAAGAACAAAAGGCAGGAATCGCTGTTGTTACCTTAGCGCACCCTGACCACAGTCAAAATTGCTCCTAAATATCTCCAGACGCAAGTTCAAGGCAGACTTCAGGACTCTGCCACCACCTTCAGGAGCTAATGGTATACACAGCTAAATGAAAAGAGGTATGAGTTGCTGCCTGCCAATTTTCAGACTTAGAAATTCATTGTTAGAGCTACAAGGAAAGCCTTGTAATAGCTGGAAGAGCAAGAGTTTCCTTAAGAGACTTCTCAGGTATTCCTCTGGAATACCCAAACTCCACAGCATATGTAAGTTCTAATAATGTGCACTTCTGCAAATTATCTCTTTAAATCATTATGGTTGAATTATTGTAGCAATATTTGTTCTTATAAAAAAGCAAAACGATAACCCAAAACCTTTACACGGGAGATGAAGTCAAACAACATTGAAAAGTACTGTTTTCTATTTTGAAGTACCTTTAAGTGCAGGAAAAAAGCTCTTGCTAAATAAAATTTCCTGAATATTCCTGGCCGCAAAAGTGGACCTGCATCTCTCTTGTGAAACAAAAATCTTGGTCCTAGGTTTTTTTTTTTTTTTTAAAAAAAGCATGTTTTTTTAAAAACATGTTTTTTTTTTTTTTAAAAAAGGCATATTTTGTTGTATAGAGATGAAGTTGTCAGACTAATGGAACCAATCACATATGTGAAGTAAAGTACGTAGATGAGTCTTTGCAAAATCAGGAATCATATGCAATGCCCAGTAATTTATCTGACAAATCTTCACTCCCCAAAGACTAAAGCAAGCTTCTGAAGAAGCTTTTTCAAAGCTGGCAGGTGAAGATTTTACTAATCACTTAGAGATTCAATAGTCAAACTCATGAATGTACACATCTGTGTGTCTTGTAAACTCAGCTATTATACAATCAAAATAGCTGATTTCACAAGTTTGGCTACGTACTGAAACGCTTCCACTTCTAATAGAGGGATCAAATCTCAGATCTGTATAAGGATGCACCCTTTTAAAATGGAAAATAATATTCTTGTTTCCCTATGTACATAAAAAAGGGGGAGAAAAACAAGCGTGGAATATATAATTTAATATTGCAGTTTAAAAATGCTACAGAGCCTGTGTAATTTATATTGTGTTTTGCCTTTTTTCTTTGCTTCCTGTACGTTTCTGACTTGAACATATGCTTCTTGTTTTTGTTTGTCTAAGAGTTAAAGTGCTCTGCTGTACATATTATCTACAACCTCTGATATTTCTAAAAAGGTACACGAAGCACAACATAAAATTATATTTGCTACACAGAATCATTTGGAGAGACTACTTTTGTCTTGCTCTGCACAGTATAAAAATAGGATTACACTTCTCTCTGAAAAGACTCTGAGGTTAGAAGATGATCCAATCTACTATCATAAAACATTTGTGAAATGGTGTTTTGTGCGGCACTTCTGCGTCACGAAAGAAATAAATTGTTCTTTTCCCTACAGCTAACTTTATTCAACACGCAGAGCAAAGACAATAACATGAGTATAAAAGGTATCTTTTTATAAAAGTTAATTTAGTATTCAAGCCATACCATCAACATAAACATTGCCTGTCATAACACATATGGAAAATATATAGTCACTATTTTAATAAGGAATACTACTTATTAACATTACCTAAACTAACGATACTGCAACCAGTTATTTCATTTGCAATTAATAAAATTCAAGTTCCACAAAAGTCCATATTGCAATTAATAAAATTCAAGTTCCACAAAAGTCCATAATAATTAATGACACACAAGTTTAATCTAAATAATGTATATCTTATGTAAAAGCCTAAAGTCCCTCAAATGGAACGGATTACTTACAGTAGACTGTATTAACACAGAACATTTATTTTGCCTTGGCTGTGAGGCTTTAAAATAAAGTAAGTTCTTCAATACACATAACCTCTTACCTAATAAGAGGTTAAAATAAAACAGGGAATTTTATGCAGATCTCACCTTTCATTTGGTTGACTAACTAAAATGACTGTTGAACACCACTTAACAGATTCACGTTTATATAATTCTACTTAATGAAGATATTTAGAAACATTCTAAGAATGCTCAAGTACTTAAATATTCTATACTAATGAAATTTGTATTTGTCAAACTGATTTTGTCTGAAGGTGGTTTCTTACGGCGTGGCAACAAGATGCACACTACTCTTAATTCCAGTGCAATCTTGCATACTCCTTCTAAAGGCTAGGAAGAGCTAAAAATAAACTTGTGCTCCCTGTAAAATTTGTAATTTCCTCATTATGATGGAATGCAACAAAACATCTTGCCCTTGGGTTGCTCTGTTTCAGCCAAAACAAATGCAAATGGCTTGTCAGATGACAGCTGCTTGATAAGGCTCCTCTACAAGACCTGCATGCTTTACTTTTTTCCGTGAAACTTGGGATGAAAGGCAGAAGGCAGGAAGAGAATTAATGTAGCATACAGTCTAAAGGCAATGCTACAACCGTGATTAAGTAGAAAAGTTAAAAGGCACAGATTTTCCACAGCCTCGCTGCGTGCAACCCATCCGTGTAACAAGTTGACAGGCCTAGCGCGTCAGCTCCATCATCCTCTCCGACAGCTAAGACGCAGCACCGCGTCCCTTTTCAGGGAGAATTTGCGCCTGCACCATGAAGCGTTGTACATTATTTCTTAGCACTGCGGGGGGCTCAAGTCCATATGGAACCTTCACAAATATTACCACAGATCAAACCAGCGGCGTTTCGAGGCAGATTTGACATACCTATTTAAATGAACAGCGGGGGTCCTCGGGCTGCCTCGGGCTGCGCAGGAGAAAACCTCTGTGGAGAGGCTCTGCTGCAGCTCCATTACTCAGCAAAGACACGCTCTACATTCATCATTCATTTCATTTCTGCCAGGGCAAGAAGCTCGTTTGCCCAAGGTGAACAACAACAACAAAAAACAAAGGGGGGTGGGGAGCAGAAGGGTGTGTTTTTATTCTCTAAAAGAAATAAATGTACCTGACAAGTGGGGATTTTGTCCTTTGGGCACACACAACACAAATAAATATCAAATAAATCTAGTAGGAAAAACTACGTGCAGGAAAGCTGGGCAGAGGATTTGGTAACGTAACATTTATTTTTGGAGTACGCACTAATCACAGAAGCAACTTTTCAAGACGATCTAATGAGGAAACAAAATCTGACAGGACTGTCCAATCAAAAATTTCTGCATTCAAAACTAACGCTTTTGTCTCTCTAAGCATACATAAAAAACCTGAGTGTGTCTCTTACAACCTCTTCTAAAGAGGCAGATAATGCTTAGGCTCTTGATGGATATGAAATGTCTGCTTAGAATGCATCTGAAGAATCACGATCTAGTGACGTTTTATTAGATATTGTTTATATCATAATGATGTATTGACACAGAAGAAACCGTGAGGTTTACTCCAGGGACGATTTTAATCAGGATAAGCCTTAAGTTCACAAGAATAAAAGTCTTAAACAAACAAACAAAAATTGGTAAGCAAATGCAAATTTCCTTAATATTAGATGTCAGCTTTTCCTATAGCTTCACCTTTCAGGAGGAAAAATATTTGCTATTCAACAATAAATTTTCCTAGAACTAGGCATTTTTGTTATATATTCATTCTCCAGTACTAACCTTGTGCTACTGACCCAGATCCAGCACACAAGGAAGCATTCAGACTATTCATAACCAGTTCACAGCCCCAACCGTAAAATAACTTCCAAATTAAAGCAGTACGTATAACATACTTTGTCCTCTTAAATTTGATATTAAAATACCTCTGAGAAGGAATATTTTGACACAATAGAAATCCATCACATTTAATTTCGACCTACTGCAAAAAAGCTGAGTAAATTCAGGAGATCATGGAGCACATCTATAGAGTAACACATGCTTGATGAGAACTAACATTATTATTATAGATTACAACATACTTACATGCATTAACGAATAATATGACTGCTTGCCAGTATAAAAGAGAAAGTGAAATGGTCGGCCATCTTCTCCCCACTGGATTTCTAATAAGAGACAAGAAACCAATATATACTCACTAAAAAAAAAATCCTTGCATTTAAATGCAGTTATAAACCTCTTCTGTAACACTGATTATTTTTTTAAATATCAGAGAAAAATGACATTTCTTGGGTTTTCGAATTGCCTGGAAATCTAGTAATTCAGACTAGCTTGTCAAAAAACCCCAACAACCTCAATCTGCAATTATTCAATACAGTATTTCTAAACATTTTATAATATGAGGGAATTCTTCCTGCACATCTTAAAGACTCAAGATTATTTTTGTTATTATTGATACAGGTATCCAGTTCAGAGTAAAAAGAAAAAAAAAAGTATAAACTAAGAAACATTTGAAATCTGCACGATGATCATGAAAGGTGAAAGACTAAGAGCTCTACAAAACAAGTTTCATATTAAAATAAAATGTCTAAACTAAACTGAGTACAATCGGGTTTTGGATGTAAAGCAGTTGTAATTAGAACTTGGGATATTTTAGGACATGTTAATATTTTGGGGGTGTTAAAACTTGGAGACCCATGCTATAGCTTAAATAATGAATTCAGAATTAAAACAAAACAAAAAACAAACAAACAAAAATCCCACAAAATTCGATGTAATTCAGCATATCCAGTCTATTTTATTCATTAAAGGTAATTCGAGAAGGCAACTAAATTCCTATTTAAGAATAATTTTATGACATAATACATTTAACTGTCTTATAAAATGCCAAGGTTCTTTCCAAACTCAGAAAAGCGGAAAAAAAGGTCAAAATGTAAAATTTATTTAAAGGCTTATTTTTAGATATAAATACTTCTGTACCAATGAATAAATACACTTCTCAGGACACAGCCAGCATCTCAAAGAACTCTGGCGCTGAAAGTCTGTACAGTAGTACCTTAGATATGCCATAAATTGCCCTAAAAATGCATATTTTTGATTAATTCTCTCTTACCCTTTTGCCTTCTACTTTGTTTCACAATGCTGTGAAGTTCAAAATTAACACATCGCACCAACTGAATGATGACATTCGAGAATTGTATATAATATAGATAGCTTTCCGACAGACATACAAAGCCCCCAAAACTTAATGCAGCAATTGTTTCCAATCAATTATTGGCAGTTTTTTTTGTCAATAATCATGTGTCCATCCAGGACCTCCCAGCTCAGAGAATGCAGACCTTTCATCCATGTCTTACTAGCTTATACTAAATTTGAAGCAAAAAAAAATGAGAAAAATATGTTTTCATGTATATTTTTAATATTCTACATAAAATGTAGAATATTAAAGTGAAGTTCTCTTTGAGCAACTGTCCAACATACCAGCATAGCAATGGTACAACTGGGTCTCCAAGAGGTATCTCAGGACCAACACCAAAGACGGCGTAAATGGTAGAATGGCAGAGCTAAGACTTTCAGGTCAAATCTGAGACATGAGGGCAGATATTGCACTTTGTTCCCAGTCACATCATCCGGATTCTTTCAACAGGAATTTCAAAGCTGCAAACCTGCTACCTTCTGAGCAATTAAGTTATCAGGATTCTGAGGGGTTAAAAATATTAACGGAAACGTTATGGATGTGATAGATAGCCCTAACAAGAAGCTATGGAAATCAACAGAAGGTGTTCCAGAGATTACAATGGATACTGCACACCGTCCTACCTTTTGTCTTTATTTAAATGATCAAAAATATTTATCTATAGTCACTTCACAGGACATCTGAAAAGACCATCTGGTATTTCACAATCCATCAGTAGTTTTTATTCCCCAAACCTCAAATTTCCAAGATTAGAGGCTGTATTGTTCACTTCTACACAGGTAAAAGTCCTATTATAAGCTTAGAAATAGAAATCAATACTTACTCCTCTTCTCTGGAAAAATTTCAGTGGGATGCTGTAAATAAATAAATAGGCCTCATTAAAAGAAGAATTCTGTTTAAAATACTGTGCTAAAGTACTCAGAAATGCAACAGAAACTCTTACCTTCATCATGGGCCTGGCTCGTTGATCAAATAAGCCAGAAGGAAAGAGATAGGCAATAGCTTTCTGAAATCAAACACAAAGATCTTAAATGTACTTTTCCTGCAAAAGAAGCAGCAAAACATATCTTAGATACTTAGTCTACAAAAGTAACACAACTCATAGACGAATGAATTGGTAACAAAAAATGCTACAGATCTGCTGTGGTGAAAAAAGGAGCAATTAATTTTCTTAGGAATCTTCACATGAAAAATAAAAAGGTTTCATTCTGAAGTCTGTGATCTAGTGTATCAAAATGAGCAAATTTTCTTCTTCAAAGTTTAGTTTTTAATAGTACATAATTATTGTAACTTATCAGAATTACTCAACTCAAAGTCCCAACAGTTAAGAAAGAATCCTAGTTCCCAGAATCTCAGTTAAGAAAGAAACAAAAGAAAGAACTGCAACTTTTCTTTTTTTTTCTCTTTTAAATATCAATTCTCTTCCTTTGGAACCTAAAAGATTGTCAAAAGACAACTCAGAAAAATGTCTGACACTTTTCTCTCATGGTCTACCATTATTTTTACAAAATAAAGTACAAGGTATATTGTTTGTTTCTACTCAACTAGTTATCCGCTGCTATTCAAATGTGACATCTAAAGTTAGTATTATTTGCCTCAAGCAAGTAAGGCGAATATATAAATATTCCACAGTATTTGGCAAAATGTAAGGCAAAACAGCTTAGAAGGCTAAACCCCATGAGATGTATATCTGTTCAACATCGTCTTACTTTCCCTTTGCAAAGAAACTAAAACATGGTTTAATAAAAGAAAAAAAAAGTCTGACAACTCTTTGCTTCTGAGAAAGGTTTTAAAGGTAGAACAGGGAGAACTAGCCAGCAAAACTCCACAGATATAAGAGTTTGCTAAATGGTCTACGTTGGAAAGAAGATATTAGAATTAGAGACAGATCTCACTGCAGTGGTCTTGGTTGTATTTCCACTAGACAGTAAGGAGAAGTGGAATCACAGTAAAAACTGAGTTAAAAAGCTTAGGAATACTTGCCTCTTTTTTGGTTAGGTTACCTTAGGGCTATTACTGGCTGACAGTTTTTTTTCCATGAACACAGATAGGTTTGTCAGTGCTTCAACTGATTTAATATGCATGGAGTGTAAGAAGACTTAACCTATTACTTTCATTAATCCCCTACTGGCATTCCGAACAGAAATTCAGAGAATTCTGAAGCAAACAAAAGGCTTAACTTGATTTTATGAAATGGTAATTTTGTTTCTCTTAGTGACTACTATATTCCCATTTGTTAGTCAATGGGCATTTTATGCATACACACAGTAGGTGAACACCTATTTATGAACAAATGGGGATTAATTATGATGACAATAGAGAAATCTGCTGTGAGCCAAATGAAGCTAAACAAACACCTTATATAATAATATATTAAAAGAATTTATTATAAGATGCTGAGACTGACTTTGTGTGTACTTAAGAGGTAGTCTTTATGTAAGCATTTCCAGAATCTCAAAACAGTTACTCTGACACTGAAATCCTAATAAATATCAAACACAATCTTTTACCATTCATAACAAAGAGAGTGATTGTCACTTGACAAGTCGATCAGTTTATTTTAGAAATAACTAAGTCAAAAGTGTATTTTACACTGCCCATCGAGTGCATACTCATGCCTCTCATGCTAAGGCATACATAAAACTTGTATTAAGCAAGTTTAAAACTGGTTTCAACTCTCTGCACAACAACTAGCCAAACAGTAATTCTATATCATGGGTTTGCCATCTTTTTTGTTCCAAACCGGAACAACATCCCTCCTGCCTTCCTTCTTTGAGGCTGTGATCAAGGAGGGACATTTGTCTTTACAGTCTGTTAGGCACAATCCTGGGATAAAAAAAAAAAAAAAAAAAAGAAAAGGAAGTCTGCAAAGGGTCCTTATCTTTTCTGAACATAATTCAATTCAAGTATCAATTTCTGACATTCTCAGAATCTAACTTAGTCTGACGCTCTGAAACTTTTTATGGATGCTGGTTTTGTCTATGCAAAGTTTTTGATTTTGTTGGAAAATATTATTTTAGCAAAACTGTAGTTCTCAATGCTTATTTACTAGCAATAAAAAAGGTGTATCAAGGCCAGGAAAGACACAGGGGTTAGTCCTGCTGCAGTGCAGCAGGAAGGTACAAACTTCAGGAAAATCTTTTCCTGATACTTTTAACAAAGAAAACATTCAGTGATTTAAAACACAGGTGTCCTTTCAAAAATCTTCATTAATGACATCAAAATACAGTAGATCATTAACTGCATGTTCTGCATTTTCCCAGACATATAGACAGAAGATGGAAAATATGTTATAGTTTTATAATCAAGGTTTAATCGTTAGCTGTAAAGTTCTCCAGAACCCTGTGAGATCTAACTGCAGTTCTGCATTCCAGAATAGCAGACAGGCCCACACCCTTCTTCTGGTACCTAGCTGGAACTGAACTCTGGATAAGCAAGGAAATGTTGTGACAAATGTGACCAACAATGACTTTCTTGAGGCGGCTGTTTGAATATGCAAGATTCACTTATCCCATTCTCACTTCCGCAAACCCTGGGTTGCTAGTTCACAATTCCACTTGCTAAATCACACTGCTGTCATTGCCTTTTGCCATCAAATACACCACCTTCCTAAGAAAGAAATATCCATAATTATTTTCAGCATAAACAAACTTTAAAATCCTGGTACTTAAGAATAATTTGTGGAAACACCAGTGTGTTCTGTCAGCTATTGGGGAAAAAGTGGAATGGGTTCAGCCTTCTCCTGCAAAAAATTTTAGCAGTTTCCTATGAGGATTTAAGGGTGCTTATTTTAAACGTTGCTGTTGATCCATGCAAAAGAAAAATACTCTGTAGTTACATCTTCAAAAATGGCAGATTAAAATAACTATCACATTAATTCTAGCTCATATTCATAGCAGACTTTTCTTCAACTGAGTTGGTAAACTCAACATTCCTATGACAGATTAAACCGACCCTGTCATATCACCATTTGCTGAGGCACTGGACGATTCAATGCACTGCTACAGGATGACACTGCTTTTTCCTTGCAGGTGTAAGTTTGAAATCAGGCCAGTTGGAATAACGAGAACAAGCTTCTGCCCCATCAAAAAATTGTATCCGGTGGTCCTTCAAGCAAATTAAATGCAAAACAATTGATTAAATAAACTGTCCAGAACTGCTCATGGCGTGCTGTGGAAATTTGCTATACCTGCCACATCGTTGTTTTCATGTCTTCACTGGGTACGTTATGACTTTTGATCCTTGCTGCCTTCCTACCTACAAGCCAGGAGCTTTTGTTTGCTCACTTTCTTAGGGGTCAGAGAATCTAGTTCAGAACAGGCACACATCTCAGGCAGGTTGTGTATGTGTTTTGTTTTTTTAAAGTGTCTTGAGAAATTTAAAATTCATGGCTTTAATTCAGAGTTGACTACCAGTCATACTGGGGTAGGGGACGGAGACCAGGAGCCAGGTCAGTCCTTGAATTACATGAGTAGCAGAGTAGTTTGGCAAAGGAAAAAATTCATCTTGCCCAAGTGTCCTCCTGTACTCTATTAAATCCCCAGCTCAAACACAACATGTTCCACTCTAATTCTTATTGCTCAAATCATGTGTGAAAATAGTTTTGAAATATCTAAGAAACGTCCAGTGAAGAAAGATACCTTGCAAAAAACAGAGGAAAAAAGACCTGAAACCCTCTACCCTGGAATTCCCTTCCCTTTCGGCATAGGGGTCCAAGTATCAAGTTCATTTGTTTTTAAATATACACATAACCTCGGAAGTGAAACTTTATGTTGCAACATTTTAAGATAATTTCTTAAGTTATTTCAGCTTCTTGCTTTTCCCCTGGGTAATCTCCAGTTCTTGAATTGGATCACTTAGCTACTGCAGTTTAATACTTCTCAGACCAAGATGTTTGATGGAAGACCTGTCTATATTCTTAACCATACTAGCAGCAGTATTTAGAGATTACAATATCTAAAATTGAGAATATTTGAGGTAGATATGGGAATTAATATGACACAAAAATATACATGAAATAGTAGCTTGTGAATGGCATTTTTAAGGAGAGACAAAGGAAACAAAAAAGCAACATACCTTAGCTTACTGCACCACAAAATCCTCCTCTAATAATTAACTACTAAAATTGATTGTAACCATTCCATTTTTTGCCATCTATTATCTGAAGCTAGAGTACAAATGAAATATCTTAACATTGTTGATTAAAATTTCATATGTTCACAATAAACGAATCTTAAAAAAAAAAAATCAACACTTTGTCCAGAACTTTCAGACAAAAAAGTGTATTGAAAGAAACAGTCATTTTTCCTATTTTCATAGTAACTTTTCAAAATACTTTGCAATATTAATATCAATAGGAAAAAAATATATAATAACCATCAGTGCAAATGAATTTTGATGTGTAAGTATGAAAAAAATACAGAATGGTATAGAGTTTAGTTCCATATATATATATATATATATATATATATAAAACTCCAGTATTTATTGTAAGTACAGTGCTGGACATCATACCCTTCTTACAGACAACAGGAAATTCAGAAATCTATTTTGTTCTGAATAACATTGCTAGCAGTTCACATAGGCTAGTAATCATTTCTAACAGTTTCTATAGATAGAATTTGAACTTTGCTTAAAAACCAGCTGTACTTGGTCATTTTTCGAAGCAAGTCAGTGCCACATACTTTCGTTATGGAAGTCTTAATTCACTGGAAGGAACTACACCCTGTGAGGATCAAAGCTTCTGCCACATTTACAACATTCACATAGCAACCAATCCCTACTTGTACTTGTGTAACGAGACATATGGAAGTGAAGATTTTTTAATATCACAGATTATGCATTTTATATAAAATTTTTTCAGTCTACATGACAGCAATATATTAGGTCATGTAGCAGACAAAAAAGAAAATAAACGTATGTAAGTGTTATTCTAGCTTTTGAGATTTACTAACTCTTTTGGGGAAGAGTACTGCTTTATGATACTCTCAAGTATATGGAAGAGTATTCAGTGATTGCATAAAAATGAATAATAAAAATACTGACATATAAATAGGTCATGGAGATTAAGATGCTTTACTTGTATTAATCTTACTTAAGATTTCTGGGCCTTAAAGCAGAATATCACCGAACTGACAGTGGAAATGAAAGTAGGCTGTTTACTACAGCCATAAGCTAAAGTTAAATCACAAAATAAAAGGATTACAGAATCAACCAGGGAAATGCACTGGGTCAGGACTGCAATCTCTATTAATTAGGTATCCCAGCTGGGCAGTGGGTATGCAGCTGTTAACTTGATCAATGACTTACCTAAATGTCATCTCTACTGATTCGCTTATAAATTACCAGCAAGTGAGACTAATGTACAGGTGCTAATTTATTTAAACTGTTCTCTGCAGTTCTACATAGCTTTATAAACTGCATCTGGCACCTAATGTTAGCTGTCAGTTGTACTTAGACATGCCTGTCCTAACGACTCTGTTCATTAGAAATGAGCACAAATTATGAAATATTGTGAAAAATGATACATCAAATGGAATGGGCAAAGCAAATCAATTAGAGAAACTTCATACCACATATTCACACGTAGGAGAATAAAACATCCCAGCTTCAGAACAAGGTCTATAATACCAATTAAAAAGCAATTGGTAGACTTCTGCAGAGTTATACATCAATTTGCAGGATTTTTTTCTTCCCAGAAATATAGTTGTAATGCACAGCTTAACTTCTCATTCCTAAATAAAAGCACCAGTAAAAAGCAATTATGCTTCCACAACATCCAGGAAAAGGATTAACAACTAAGTCAACTTATTTTCCTCTTTAAAACTCCACAAGGTTTAGCTTTTATTAAACTATACCTAAAACTCCAGTGAAGGACAGAATCCTATGATGTCTACTTTTGAAATACACTGCACAGACTGATTAACAGTAGAAGACACGGAAGTACATAAGAAGTCATCAGAAAGAATTATTACTGTTCGAAATGTAAAGCTTGGTGATTCTCCTGCCAGTGCTTAAGCAGCTTTTATATTTTTATAACAGAAACTTAATTATGCATAGCTGACACTACTATGCACTCTGAGTGGTATCACTAAATAAACCACCATTCTTTTGGCTCCACTTCTCCATCTTTTCAGAAAGAAAATTTGCAGAGATCCCACATACGTCATCTGTGTTGCACTTGTAAAAGCCTATTTTCAGAATGAATCTACTTTTACTAACGACGGAGCTCAGTTATTTTGTGAAAATGACCATAGTGAAGGATGATCGTAACAAGAAATCCCTTGCCAGATATGGTAGTTTTCCACTTTTTGAGATCTAACTCTCTGCAAGCCTTCCCAGTAGGCTCAATCAAGGGAAGGAAGTCAAACTGGAGGTGAACGCACTCACTCACTATTTAAGCTTTTGGGAAAATTAATCTACTGGGAGATATTTGGCAACTAGCCCATGCAGGGACACTTTAAAAGAAAGTAACTAAATAAGTTAAAAGCTCCGTTAAGATAAATAAAAAATAACTGGAATACACAAGGAAAGAGAATTTTAGTCTTTAAAGAAACATGAAAGCCAACAAAGAAACAGACTGCTCTTACTGTTGACACACATGCCTCAATGTATACTTTCACTTTTGACAAAACCTTATTCAGTGACACTAGAAGGGTTTTCAGTGGTACTTGTCTGCAGAAGACAAGACCAAAGTCCTATTTACCTACAACACAAAGTGAAAGCCATTGACACTATCGGTGCATAGCTTTGTACTCATACAAAGCTTCATTTTCTGTGGATTTTGTGACTCAAAGTTAAGCTTCCATTATGGATTTTCTGGTATCTGATAAGACTCATCTCAACCTTTTTCTCAGCAGGTCATTATAGCATCTCTCTTCTCTACTTTGCAGTCCATTTTCTGGAAAGTTTTAAGAACTTAGTTTAAAGCATCTCTGCCAAACATGGTTAAAACTGGCCTGCATCACCATCTATAGATATAGGTATCTTTCTCGGAATAAGCACACTGTCAAGATCTCCTATGTGGACATGGCTATGCTATAAAATTCTGCCACGAGATGAAAAAATCTATGCTAGCAAAGTAATCTAGCTGTAACAACTCTGTTTCTGCAAAACAGAAAAAGCTTCAGCCATGAAACTGCACAAGTCACCAAATGGCATTTCTCCCGGCTATCTCTGATGATGACAAAATAAGACAGAAATGAAGAAATGGGGGCACATTAAAAGAATCCATGCAACAAAAACGTTTTTTTTTTCTGCATGAGACACTGCAGACCTTATACATTAACTTAGATGATACATTGAAAGAGGACGGAACCCATCTGTCAGTTGCCAAACGAAATGGCAATAAAAAAATGGAGCATTATGATTGGAGATATTGGTATTAACTTAAATTTAGCTCTATATTTGAATTCCTAAGCTAATGTGTGTGGCAAAACATTTATAGAATTTAATTTGTGTTAGCAGTAAACAGAGTATCACAAAAGAAAACCTCACCTAAATATACACAGCAGGTCAAATTGTGGGTGAACACTTCCAAGTGCTACATAAGCCTTTACAGTGCCTCTTATAACCTCAGATCAAGGGGATTATCCATTAGTACTTTTGAAAAGGACCTACTGTGTTTCAGCAAGATATGGTATATAGTTCTATAGTGTGATGCCTGACCTCACATGGTAGCAGGGGTAGAGTCTCTATTCACAGTCACAGCTTTAATGTTTGCAACATATAGCAGTATTCTTTCTTATTCTGACAGTTTGATTAAAATTCACAGAGAGCTGAGGGGCTCATGCTGAAGTAAAGTGCTTTCAATATCTGAAACTCTATAGTAAATTACTTCTCCAACAGAGCAACTGTACTTACATCAATATCCTCTTGGGTAAAAGTTTCTGGATCTTCTCCCATCATGTTGGCTAAATGTCTCTTTCCGAGGTTGAACTCTTCAATCTGTTTTTTAATAAATGCCTCCGTGTACTTTTCAGGTCCTGCGGCTGCAACATTTTTCCTCTGCACTACTGAAGTGGTATAGATTAGTCTTAATGCCTAACAAAAAGAAAAAAAAAAAAGAGGAAGAATTTTATATTTTCAGCACAGTGAGCTCTAAATAAAATGCACAGTGGAACAAGCCTCACATAACTATAACAAGATGCGACACATTATTTTCGTAACTTAAAAAAATCAGTTATACTCATGAAACCACTCTTTTCTAATCACTTAATACCCATAAAGTGACATATACGTTCTAAAATTTCATACACTAAAACTAAATCTGAGCAGTTGCTTTACTTTTTATTGAACATATTTGTATTTTTGCACCAAGACTTTTGTTGTTGTTTTTTCTTTAAATAAGATTTTTCTGACAGAGTAATTACACTGTATTTTATGTTAGGAATGCCCAGCAAAAGCAACCATAGCACTGATCAACAGATGCAAATTCTTAATAAAGAGACCCTTGCACTTAAGCAGTTTTTACATTCACAAACACAGGATCTCATAATGAAGTATGAAAGAATTTGTAGGGTAACTGTTTAGAGGCTTCGAGAACGACTTGGTTGCTTTGGTAAATACTACACAGGCTCTGCCCCTTCCTTCTTTGCAATGCCAGAATGGTTCTTAAGCTAGTTAACTACCTCAATAAAACTATTAGAAATCTAAGGCAATTCTTATCAACAAATACCTCTAAAACATTGACCTAACTCGTAACTCAAACTGTAGGGGATGCTTATATTTTGACTTTTGTAAAAGACAGATTTGTCATTCTTTTATCAAGATCACCAGCAGTTAAGGTAAGTAATTTCAATCAAGTTCTCTGCAAGAGAAACCAGAGACAGAGCTATGATGTCCCAATTTTGGTCTCATGCTAGTTTTTATGCTCATGTTTGTGATCAAACAGCACAGAATAAGGATATCTCACAGGTCTTGCCAGCAGCAGTGAGGGCCAACTGTCCCCACTCTCTCTCCTACTCCTGTCACTCACCTTGTGTCACCTTTGGCACTCAGAACCTTCCGCAAGCCAAGTCAGCTGCCTAAATGTGGCCAAACACCAACTTTTGCTTTCTCCCAAAGAGCAGGCTGCTCTCTGCTGACCCAGCAAGTCAAAGCAACTAACAGAAGACCAGCACTAGTATTACAACCTCGCTGGAATGTTTGATGTTGCCTCATCAAAACAAGATTACGCACATGTTTATAAAACAGGTACAAAATAAAAGTGGATCCAGTTTACACCTTTTGTCAATAACACTAACATGGAAAAACACAGATAATCACTGAGTCACGTTGAAATGCCTCTTCTCCATTGGACACTGCTTTACATTGGAGAAGGACTTACAAAAATGCATTTATACTCTCCTTAAATATATGATAATCATCACTGGATTATGCTTTAATGACAACATGGCACAAAACAGTCATACTAAATGGAAACAAAGTCTAGCCACTTCCATATTTATCCTCCGTGACTTGAATACATTAGCAAAATTCTCATGAATGACCTTGCACAAGTTTCTCGTGTGATTAGAAGCTCTGCGTGCATTATACAGTCACTACGAACAGGAAATGAAACACAGTTTGTGTTGTATTTTCACAGAACACAGGTGTTTTTCTGGACTCCTGGAAACCAAGGTTAGACTGGACCAACACATCTAATTTACTGCACACATGTAAAACTGCTCATGAGCAATTTATCTGTCCATGGCTTTAACATACAAAAAAAAAAAGAAAAAAAAAAAGAAACTTCAATTTGGAATCAAGACGACCATATCCCGTCTTAAACCTCTACAGAGCATTTGCCTACACTGCAAAATAGGTCTTATAAAGTCAATCAGGCTTGATATTTACTTACATAATAAATAAAATAAGGCTGCACAAGTTTAAAAAAACTCTAAGTTTTTATATTCTGACATAGATGAAAATACGCCCTTCTACCATCAAAACAGAAATATAAGCAATACCTCTGGCAAAATAGATTTAAAGAAATCTCTGGAATTTGGTGCTCTGAATCCTGGTGTCACTGTTTTTCTCCACAGATTGCACATATCGCATGAGATGCTATGGTTTGTGCCTTTTCTTACATTTATGTTTCCTGTCAGTTTATATTTAAAAAACAGAAAAAAAAATCTTAAAGCTGCACAGTTTCCACCAGAAAAGCCCTGGTGATTAATGGTCTGAGAGTAAGGAATGTAGATGTATCTCTATGGAGAACCAGTTATTCTCTCCTAGATACATACTCTCCAGGAAAGAAATCCATTCATCTTCTGTCTTACTTGTCTTAATAATAGCTAATTATTTATAATTCCTGTTAATGAACGTATGATTCCTTATTACTGGTCCAAAATTGCTTTCTATCTACTATGCTTTAGACGGGACACTTTAAAAAGATTGCCTTCATCTTAGTCCTGCCAATTCCTATTGTAATTTTCTCATTTTTGTCCTCCTTCCCTCCAGCTATTCATATTCTTCCCTAGTTGCAATTTGTAACTAATCAAGAGTCCCTGGACACACAAACTGTTCATAATTAGAAAACAGCCTCTTATGCAAATTAATATCTATTGTATTGGGTGCCTCTTCTGGGATAAGAGTCCTATTTCATGGGTGGCATGGGCAAGCGCTGCTAAGCAGAGCCAAATGCTTCTGGCACTTGGGCTGCACAAGCAAGCGCTCCCCCATGCTTTCCAGAGGGGGCCACAGAGATCTGCAGTTACTTATTACACATTTCCTGAAGCACTGTTACAGACAGCAGCCTCTCCAGTTTTAATACAATAACGGAGATTAACAGTACTCCTGAAATAATCCTGTTCCACCAGCAGGTGGGAGAAGGGAAAGTCTTCCTCCTGGATAGGACTCCTGTGTATTAAGCATCCTCCCTTTCTCCTCCAAACACTGTGCATTAAAATGGTTTTCCAGGGAAACAATACATGTATAGAAAATTAGCTTATGTAAAAAAACACCTTAGAAAAGCTAGCTGCTTTCTGTTAGTTTTCTGGCCTTTTTTTCCCCAAGAAAAGAAATACGTATGACCTGTTTGCTTACCCACATTCCAATACTTATGCTTTACTGGTGTTAAATGGGTGTAAAAGCAATGCATATCACTAATAACAAAGAATCAAACTTTCTGTACTTTTGGAATAGGAAGAAGGGGGAGGTAAAGGTAAGGAAGACAGGAATTAAGAGATATAGCTACCAAGGGAGGCTAGAATAGACACCGCCTTAGGCCTTGCGAATATAGCTGTTGACATTTTCATGTTGCTTCCATGCTCTAAGCTTCACCCTTTTCCCAGTCCAAAACCATGCAGCTCACGAATATTTTGTAAAACACAAAAAGCATCACAAGGTGTCAACAAATATTTATCTACAACTTCTCATATTAGATTCACCAAAATATTTCACTACAAGAAACTCCTACTCAAGTTGAATTATTTCCTGAAGAGGTAATTGCAAAACTAGTATTCTCACACAGAGAAAATCTGCTTTAGGCACATATTCAAGCAAACCTATATATACTATGTTTTATTTATACAGTATGCTATGAAAACATGAGATAGCTCTAAACATATAGATACATTGCAAACATTAGACTTGCATAAAGTGGAATAAGATTTACATCTGGTTGCTTTGAGGCACAAGTCATCAAATACTAACAGGCTCTTCAACTCTAGCTTAGTTATGAACTGCAAAAAAAAACCCTAATTCCTTCTAAGCATCTATTTCTGGGAGACTGAGGAGTGAAAAGTGATACCACGCTTCTGATGTCAGCACATACACCATCCACAGTGATTCAGATAAGGCAGCAGACTCAGTCAAATGCAGTAGCTCATACAGTACTCTGACCTTCTCTCTTGAGGAGAATGCTCTGCAACCCCAAAAGAAATGATAGTAACTGAGATCATTTTTTTCTTAATGAATTGGGCTAAATGTCTAACTTTGTTTTGCATATTAGAAGGACAGGACAAAGACCTATTGTTTAATCAGAGCTGAGGAAACTGTAATTACGGGGCTTCTCTTCCATCTCCTCTCTCAACATGAGAGGCTGTCAAATTATTGGAAAAGACAACAAGAAACTCAACTATTTTCCCTACCAACATGGATAAGAAGTAATAACTTAAACTCCAGCTTGGGATGTTTGGAATATGCATCATAAAGAAGTTATCTAACAGTAAGGACAGGTAGGCAGTTAGCATAAGAAATAGCTAGAGCAGGTCAGAGAGACATAGGAATTCAGTATCTTGACCTCAGCAACAGCCCAAAGATGGGGCAAACAAGTGGCAATATTTATCCAGAACACTTTCCCGGTCTCCAACAACCTGGGAGTCCAAAGATATTCTCTGATATTTAGCAATCATCAGTGGAATTTTCTTGAGTTTGATTTTTTTGTACTCAGATAAATGATGAGTATCCACAGTATTTTCACAACAGCTGCACAGGTTAACTTTTCACATGAAAAAATACCTCTTAGTTTCCTGGGCCCTGCCTCCTATTAGTTCCTTTCAAATCCTTTAGTTCCCAGACAGTTAGAAATAGGGAGATTTATATATAGCCACGAGCTTAAGTACAGATCCTATCTTTTGGGGATGGGAGGAGCAGACCAATGATCTCTTAAGGCCTCTTCCAACCATATATCCTCAGTTACGATAGAAAAAGATTTCAGGTAAAATTCAAGCAGATGCATGACCAGGAAAATTAACTAACAGTCATAACTGTATCTTTAATATAGGATAATCAAGGCCAAACAGGATTTTTAAATTAAGGAATACATCATGCACGACCTTTTCCACCTTGCGCTTTTTTTTTTTTCTTCATTCCTTGTACAACTTAGGTATGTGAATTTCTGACTGCAGAAACAAAGCCCCTAACCACAAAGACACCAGGTCTTTAACCTGAATGGGTAAATACAACACTGCAAACAAATAAATGTAAACAATTCATTTTATTCCTTCCTATATTACCTTTCATTTACCTAATGCATTTATCTTCTTTTGTCCAACAGTCTGTCACTGAAGAGTTGTTCAGTCCTTACTATCCTAAACTACTTTCTAACCTCAAACTATTACTGCCTTCATACACACTTGTTGATCACTGATTAAATACATTTACATAGGCACACATCTACTAGGTATCTATCTATCTATACCTAAAAATCTATTACATTTTGCAGTTGGACTCGATCTTGAAAGTGTTTTGCAACCACAATTCTACGATTACATGGAAAAGGAATACATATATTTATATGTCTGTAACTGGGTGTATCAAAGATCCCAGTCGCAGTAGCTGTCGCTTTGACATTGGCAGCAGTTAAGCTACTGAATGATTTGGTACTCTATTGTAAAGACTAGTGTCTCTCAAAGTAAGTAGATAATTTTGCTTAAACACAGATTGCAGCACTTGGACAGCACATTTCCTTCTCCCTCGTGGGACTTGGGAGATTTCGTTACCTGCCTGTCTGCTAACCAAACGGGATTTAAGACAATCAATCTTAACATCAGTGTTTATTCGGGAATTTCAGAGTACTTTACATATGTTTAGGGTCTTGCTCTATTCATTTGCTTTCCTAATTCTGTAAACGTATACAAAAATCAGGCCTTAATTGCATAGACACGCAAAGAAAAAAAATAACCTAACTGTAGGACTCACTCTAAAGTGGCTGTGCTGAACACACGTGGCCTCCCAGTACATCCGTCCTGCTCAGCAAATGCACCCAGGGAATTACTAGGAGGTGAAGAGGGCGCATTTTGGCTCGGCCCGCTGTTGCCGAGGCACAAACGCCTCAGGCCGCGGCCGCCGCGAACCCTCACGCCCATTAACCCCCCCGCAGCCCCGCGCACGCTCCCGGCTGCTCAGACGCCGCGCGCACCGCCCGCCCGCGCGCCGCGAAGGGCCCGCCTCTCCTCTCCCCCGCGCGAGGGGGCCGAACGAGCGAGCTGCCGCAGCCGGGCCCGGCAGCCCAGGCCCCACGGCAGCCGCTCGGCGGCGGCGCGCGGGCCCGGCGGGGCTCTCACCTGCGCGCGCCGCCCGTCCCGCGCCGCCGCCGCCGCCGCACCCCAACGGCCGCCCAGGAGGCGCAGCGCGCGCCCAACGGCCGCCGCCGCCATGTCCGCAGCGCCCAACGGCCGCCGCCGATTGGCGGGGGACGGGGCGGGGCCTGCGCCGCGCCTGCGCGCTGCGCGCGCCGCGCCCGCAAGGCGGCGCCGTTCCCTCCCCGTGGGCCCCGCACGTCTCCTCGTGACGGACCCTACACACACGCACAAAAAGAAATTTTCATTACAAAAAAAAAAAGTTCCGTTGCATTTGACGGCGTCTTATCTTTAGGCCTCATCTTGTTACTTGAGATGAAATTATGCAGCAGAATGTCTGTCTTTTCCAGGTTCTTTTTTTACCTGTTCACTGGTGGCTCTTGCTTCTTCCCACTTGGCTACAAGTATGAATTCCTCTTGGAATTTAAAAGGAAAAAAAGAGACTATAAGAAAATCAGGAATTGGCTAGGGGTATCGCTCATGCAGGGAGGTTGCGGAAAAGCTGTCCTGAAAGTACTGTTTATTCTTATGGTCACCAACTGTGAAAATGAAACCGTGTATTTATTGACATGGATACGAGTAAGTGAATGTTTCAAATTCTGCACAGAGGGAAAGAGGCAAAATAGCTCTCTTTTATGCGCATTCGACCAAGGACTGGGAATTGTGTTTCCGTTAACACAGTGTGTCAGGATTGCATTTGGCTACCAGCTGTTTCTTCCAAAAGAGGGAAGAAAGCTGAGGTTAGGTTAGGGTTCACAGTCCCCCTGACCTACCCCCTGGTGTGGCCAGCAGAGCCGAAGGGGCAGCAAGAAAGCCAGGGGCAGCAGAGGTCCCTCAAGGCGATTCCCATCTACCGTCTGCCATTGCCTCGTGGCTTGGCTTTGTTCAGCGGCTGAGGAGCTCCTCGGCCTTCACTGAGCTCCACAACTCGTACCTTTCACTGCTGGCAGCGGTATAGAAACAACATGCCATGGGAGTGAACTGTTTTTTTTTTTTTTCTACAGATGTGATTAGCTGTTAACTAAATTTGAGTCGCAGGACCACCTGAAACACACGTTAGCCACAGGTATTTTGAGACTACTTGATTTAAATCCAACTTGCTGCACTCCCAAAGACTCCATCTACTCCAGTGCCTGCTGTGAAATAAAACTTAATGTTACTGCAGTCTAGACCATATTTTCAATGACGTTAAGTCTGATGGTTTTGATATGAAGTTATGCAAACTGCTGAGTGAAGTGAGACCTTGGTTATCTGAAGTCCAGTATTCAATGGCAAGGACCATGTTATGTCTCTTAGGTCTTTCGAGTGATCAGTTCTTACAAAGTAATGGCTACTCATTCAATAAGAAAGTTTTTGGTAAAAAAAAATCCTACAAATCCTGGAATTTGGGTACATTTCCCAACTATCTTGCAGTTGCTAAGAAATTCACCTGGGTAATACATGTCCCTGGAAGATTTCTATAGCAATGCTTGGGTTACCAGTTTCTATGTGGGTCATATGGCCAAATATGTATGCATGCATAAAGTTATTATTTGGGATGCTTTGGGCAATCATAGAGTCACAGAATCCTTAAGGTTGGAAGGGACCTCTATAAATCATCTGGTCCAACACCCCTGTACATGCAGGGACACGTAGAGCACGTGGCACAGGACTGCATCCAAGCGGGTTTTGAAGATCTCCAGAGAAGGAGACTCCACAACCTCTCTGGGCAGCCTGTTCCAGGGCTCTGTCAGCCTCGCCTCACTATTAAGAATTTTTCCTTAAGTTCCTGTGGAACTTTTGGTGCTTCACTTTGTTGCTGTTTCCTCTTGTCCTATCGCTGACCACCACTGAAAAGAGGCCAGCCCCATCCTCCTCACTCCCTCCCTTAAAGTGTTGATAGACACTGATTAGATCCCCTCTCAGCCTTCTCCAGGCTGAACAGCCCCAGTTCTCTCAGCTTTAAAACGGTGGGCATTGCCAGAAGGATTGTTCCAGAAGGATTCTTTCCCACTTCTGCAGGAATGAGTCCGAGTTGTCAGTGGGGAATCTCTTTCTGGCACAAGCCAGGCTAAGATAAAAATGCATGAAAGTTACTTACACGCTCTATTGCCTGATTCCTCAGCCCTCTCTCTGAAGTTTATTAAGACAGAGGTGTGGAGAAAGTGCAGGAAAGCCATGTTTAATCTACTTATCCCAAGATTAATTCCAAAGGCTTCTCCTTCCACCTCTGTATTTAGTTGACAGAGTCTAGATGCTTACCTAATCCACGCAAGCTATCCTGATGCTTGGCTAAGCTCTCTGCAGATCATTAGCCTCCAGTGTGGCAGGAATGTCCTTTTTGAAGCTGCCTGGGCAGTGCTCAACTCCCAGGAACTCATCCTGTTGTGAACCTTATTACCCACACACTTCTGTAACTTGCTCATCGGCTCTATACAGACACATTGCTGGGAGCTGTTGCCTACAGCACGTTACTGACTTTTGGTTTTAGACTAGATAATGAGCTCTGTTAAACCTGTTGGCTTGAGTGTAACAGTTCGAAATAACAGATGCTTGTCGAAGAGTAGAAAGGTAGAACAAATATATGGAGATATTTTCCTGATGCAGACTCCTGACCTGCAATCACCTGAAGGTGAGGAGAAACAAGCAGGCTTTTCTAGAGGATGTAGCAGGATCTGCTTTCATGCAATGGCATAAGAGAATGTGACTCCAAAAGACAAAGCAAAAAGTTTTTAGGATAATTAAAACATGTCAGGATAACATGATGTAAATCCATTTAGAAAGAAATGTCTACATTTTCTGTTTTTTTTTTTTCCCCTTCTAAAGCTGACTTGGCTTTCAATTCCGAGCTAAAGCTGTTCTCACTATAAGCTCTTCTGCATTCTTGTGCTTTTCTTCCATAGTCTGTGAGTGCTTTGGCTGGAGTTCTGCAATATGTGTACTAAATGGACACCAGTTGCTAGTGCTTTTCCAGGGACTGAGCATTGGACTGCAGGTACAGATCAATGCTAGACAGAGCATCCACATTCTGGAGATATTCCTTGGATCCCAGCCAGGCCAATGTTTGGGTTCTCTTTAGACCCACGGAAGTTTAGGTGCACCTAAGTTCTGGAGTAGGGTGGCTTTGAAAGAAATCTTTTCTATTTCTGCATCTGATTGGTGGTTCTTTTTGTTTGCTTGTTTTTTAAGGCATGTTAAAAATACAGAGAATTCTGCAGAATTTTAACTTTGTTCTAGGTAAGTAATTTCTGTATATTTTGAAGCACGTGTGTGTTTTTTTTGACATAGGAATTGTTTTGCAGTGATCTTTTTCATCACTGCTGAAAGGCTTGAAGCCTTTCAGTGTATGGACATGTTATGCAAACTTCCTTGCACAGTTGTGTTCTGAAATACAAACACAAACTTTTTTTTTTTTTTAAGTATCAATAAAAACAACTGTCTTGCTTATGGCCTTGCTCTCTTCAGATGCGGACTGAGTGCATTCCATTCTGTAGACTGTATATACTCCATTATGCTATAAAAGACACAGCACTATTCATATATCAGACAAGACCCATATTCCAACAGTACTCATCAAATATAAAAATAAATTTACATGGAAGACATCAAATGTAGGTGGATCATCCTTGATTTTATAGTCAAGGTGGTTTGGAAGGAGCACCGAAACAGTCCAGTCAAACACAGCCAGGCATCTTTGCTTCTAGGGCAGTGTCCTCTTCTATTCCTTCATACAGCTTTCCTTCTTCATGAAGAAAGGTGTTACCCAAATCACGCTGACCTCACTATGCTTTGGATCACAGCCCTGCATCTGTTTCATCTTTTCTTTGTGGTCTGAGGGTTGGAGGGTTTTTTCCACAGCTTATGTGCATCTTGGAGTTCTGCAAAGCATTTTGGGGCGCATTCTTTTCTGCAGGGTTATGTTCCAGTGCTGCCATAATTTATGTGCTTGAGTAGCCCCCTTTGCATTTACAAACAATTCTATAAAACAAAGAGAACTTGTATGGATGTAATTTGGAGGCATCTGAAGATTTATCCCACATGAATGCCAGAGTCAGCCCAAAGAGATCCAGACGCAGTGCCTAGGCCTGTATTTAGTTGGCAGTTACTTTTGGGCTGTCTAATATGCCTTTGTCATTTGTCTGCCATACACTTTGCTGCCATATGTTTATTTCAGTAGGCTCATTTGGAACTGTAGGGTTTATATCAGATTTTTTTTTTTTTGAATCACTACCATTAGACTGATGTCATTGTTGATCCTAGAAATAACTCTTGAGCCTAAGTGGACATTACATTCATGGGCTGTGTCTGTACCGCTGAGTAAGAGAGGCCTAAGGACTGGCCTAGAGACTGAGTGACTCTGTCATGTCACACTGCCCCGTGCTACCTTCCATGTACAGCAAAGCTCACTGGCACAGCCGAAAATAGACTCAGCAGTACAAGTAGTATCCCCTCTCTGTACGCAGCGCTATAGTAGTTTTATCTCTTCATCACACGGAAGGAAGTTTATCGCTATTCCCTTTACTGAACGTATTCAGATTTATCAATTTACATTATTGATTTTTCAAAGTCCTGGAGGCATACATATATTCAGAATAAATGGAAGAAAGTGGTAGTTTTTCAAACGGAATATTCTTCTTAAGATTCACTTATAGATAGGGGGTGGATGCTGTAAGTCCTGTCTAGCTCACCAGAAAAGCAGGATATACATCTCAGAGCATGCCCTCCCGTGACAGTGTGGGGAATTTGTCTTTGTACAGTTTATGCATGCTGTTGGAGGCTATGTCCCCCATAAATATCTTTGTCAGAATGCAAGCTCCATTTTGGTTTTAAGGCTTCCTATGGCCTCACATCTTTTCCTCTGAATTAAAACTCATGCAAGGGTGCAGGCACAGGGCAGCAGGGGCTAAGTGCCATCCCATGGACTGCAGTGGCCTTAGACACCACGTTACTCCGGCTGAAGAGGTCAGTTTATTAAGGATGTGGTCACCTTGAACACAATCTCTCCGCTAATCTGGCAGGAAACTGCTATCAGGAGACTGCTGAAAGCTAAACAGCACCTGGAAAGCCATAACATGACGTGAGTGGAGGCAGTTGTTCTTCAAGCCACTTTCAGCAGCTCGGGGTTAGCGGAAGAGACTGCGCATGATGAGGCAAGAAAAATCTGCCTTCCTGGTATGTTCATACACCCTGCCGGGAGCTTTCCAGGGAAAGAGAGGTTAAAAGGAGGGACCTTTCTGGCTTGCAAACTCTCATACTTTGTCTTTTACATGAGTACATCATGTCACCTGAAACTATATAAAACGACATTGGCCTTCTCCTGAGCACCATCAGAAGAAAGTGTAAGCCTCACCTTGTCACTGAGACTCCTAGAGAAGTTGTATTTGTGCCATGTTAGTAGGTTTAGTACCTCTTTCTCAAAGCCGCTGCAGAGGTTCAATGCAGAGGAAAGGAAGAAAAGTGAGCCCACAGGCTTAGGTTCAAAGGATCATTCCTGCATTAGTTGGACTTGAGAAACCAAACAGTCCAGGATAGCAGGAATTAAGGTCTGGAAAAATCCAAACATCTTGAAATCAGTTTCTCTATAGCATGCTCATTATACATCGGAACAAAGAAGTGAATGGCAGGGAAGAAAGGAATTGTTTATAGAAAAAAGGCGCTCCTCTGAGTATCTGCAGACCTCAGTATCTGGCAGATCCAGCACCTAACATTTTCCCTGCAGAGGTCAAAGCGATTGATCAGGGACAGTTAGGTTTCTTTTCACCTCAAAATGAATATGGTGACCGAACACCAATTCAGACCTGAAAAGGAGGCTTTGAGTTTATCATAACAGGCTTTGGACCATTCTCTAAAGTAGAGAAGCAGTAGAATGTATGACTTGAAGATTTCAAATTTTAAAATAGCAGTAGCAGCAGAAGCTTCTGAGTCATCAGGACTACTATAAAAAATTTAAAGGAGTATATATGATATATCTTCCAGAGAGGTAACAGGAAAAGAGGATTGTATCTGGAAGGACTACTATAAAAAATTTAAAGGAGTATATATGATATATCTTCCAGAGAGGTAACAGGAAAAGAGGATTGTATCTGGATTAAGGAAAAAAGAAAGCATCGTGCACTATCGTTACTTTCTGAGCATACTATATAGGAAAATAGTTTGAGTACCTATCTGCTGAAAAACTATATCTAAAAAGTGATTTGTGTTCCTGCTTTGAATCTATTTTAAATACTTTTGGAGTGTTTGCTTTCCTCTGTGCTAAAAGAAGAAGTGATGCTTTGTACCTGCTAAAATGTCTAGATGCTTTTTGTTAGAATGTAAGGGCTCTGAAGTGTACACCAGAAGCTAGTATCTGACATACATAAGTTGTCTTTCCAAGATGTTCTGACAAAAGAACTGATAGTTCTTTCTGTTTCTACAACAGCTGCCTACCAGTTTGCCCTGCGGATGCCACTACCTGAAGCGCCAGCCAGCATGACACTTGGAAATGGTCCCTTCCTATAGTTCTGCAACACAAGAAGGATCCAAGCTCTCCCTGCCCTGGACAGGTATGTTTGGAGAGGGAGGTGAGCACAGGAAGCTCCTTTAGTGCTGACACGAGTGTGCAGGGCTAATCTGAACGCAGAAGCAGTGCTCTGCTTTGTGTCAGCTGGGCTGGGGCTTGGATAATAATTTTGCCTCCAGGCGTTTTTGCTAGCTTTGAGGAATTGCCCCTCATTGACCACTTCGAGCCAAGTGGCAGTGCGGGAAGCGGTCCTTAGGAGAAGAGTGGGAAGCACTGTTGAACACCTCTTCTGAACCATCTGGCGTGCAGGTAGAGAGGCATCATCCATGTCAACAACTCTTGCTCTGCTGTCCTCAGTCATCAAATAAAGCTTTGAAGAGGGCAAGTGACGTAGTCGGGAGCAAGCTCGTGAAGTAGCACGCATAATTATTGTGAGCATCAATAGAAACTGCCTGAATCATCACCTCCTCACATACAAGACTGTAATAGTGCATGTCAGCCTAAATCTGAACATCTGCAGAGCAAGAAACTGTGTTTCCCAGAATTATGGAAGCTCTTTTTCTATCTCGGAGGCAGAAAAGGGGAGAGAAAGTTGGATCGATTTGGGGGAAAAGAAAGAAGGATTCTCCAACTTCTCTAAGCATGGGCACAGACTGACCCACACAAGCCAAGTGTCGTTTATAATGTGCTGTCACAGTCCATCTGAACAGCTGGTATCTTGAGCCTTCCAGAGGTAAATCAGATCCAGCTTTTCTAAAGGATGCCAGACTTCTTGTCTCTTTGGGCAAGCCTTCGCAGTCATTTATAAATGTATATGGAAAGGTCAAACTATACTTAGATAAAAAATATGATTAAAATAAATCACATTAAACCAGTTTACTTAAATAAAAACAAACTAAAAAGAAAAAGCTTGTTAAATATCTCTTGGGAAAGCACTTCAACATATCCCACCAAGTGAGATGTGATTGCTGGTTTTCCAGTCTTCTAGATTCCTCTTGGATTTTATTTTAAAGGTTTTTCATTAATAGTTCTGTTGGAGTCAAGAGCAAATAAGAAATTTTTAATAAGAAGTACATGTTTTTAATGCAAGAAATCTTCAGTTAAAAAATATGTGAAATTGTCAGGGAAAATATGCTGTTAGAAATAAAACATTTTTAACTGCTGAAAGTAAAAGGGAAGGTGAGTAGGTAACTCTCTCACAGAATCAATAAGATAGACATATTTTATCCTTGCCTATTTTCTACATCATTTACTCTTTCTTGCACTTCAAGGATGATTCCATACCTTATGATCCTACTTGCAAACAGACTTGATCTAACTGCCTTAGACTGTGTGACACTGATCTTGTGGCAGCTGGATTATTCCTACCCAAACACCTTTCATATGATCAGTTTCCTAAGATTTTTGTTCTGCTAAAATAGGAGAACGGAAGAGGACCAGTGGTCATAGAGGGTTTAGCAATTCTTGCACTATTTGCCATAAGAGCAGGACTTCAGCCTGAATACAGGAAAATGTTATTGCATGTGGGAATACTAATCAATAGAATTATCAAGATGGGATATCTTTTGTTTTAAAAGTGCTTTGCTGACAAACTGCCTCAGGAAAAATGTTTTCAGTTCTAATGCCTGCTGTAAATAATATTTTTTTAAGTGGAAAAAGAGGAAGGGCACCTGAAAGACTTTCTACCCTAGCTGTTTCCTGGAATTACTGCTCTAACAGAACCTCAGGCAGTTATATGACTATGGGCAGATGTCACTTAGGACAAAGCCCAAGGAGAAAAATAAGTCTGAGTAGGATTTATATTTTATCTTCCATGATTTTATTAATTAAATGAAATACATGACTGATTTTCAAAATGCAAAGAAAAGCTTTTTTCTGCATCCTTAAAACATAATGTACAACCTTATTTGTGTACCCTGTGCCATGATACTGATTTGCACTGGATAGTGATTTTTTAGGCATTCATCATACACAGTTTGATTCTGGAAAAGCTCAAACAAATGAATAACTTGGTTCCTGTGAATAACATTTAAACAGTTCTTTCAGGGCTTTCTGCTGTATAGAAGTACTTTTTCTTGACATCTGTGTAAGTAGACAATTGAGAGAGGTAGTTGGCAGACATATTCTTTACACGTTTGTACCTTCCTCTTCTCACCACTTTTCTTGATAGGGCTATTACTCTTGTCTTTCCATTCTATCTTGTCAAGACTATTCCTTCACTTTTACCTGGTAATGGTATCTCTTACTCAAGGTGATAGTGTTTTAAGAAATCCTTATGTGTACTTTAATTATAAATAAGAAATTTCTCTAGTGAGATGCTTTGTCCCAGTGCCATTTCATCCAGTGGACAGTACCCCAGAGACCATGAAACTAAATGGGGAAGTATTTGGCAAAGTATTTGTACATTCAGAATAGTGATCTGGTCACATTTTAAATACCTTCTTGAAGCCTGCTGGCCTGCTGGGCTCCAATGCAGACCAGACTTGGAGAAACCAATATTTCTGTTTGAAATTTTCTGTAAATGATGTTTTTACTTCAAAATGATTTTTTTAGATTATTTAAATAGTTTTTTACAGCCTGCCATGATATGTTGGTTAAACACATTCAGATTATTTTCAGAATATTTGCAAATGTACATTGGTCTTCAAATTCTTTGTGAGATTGCTACTATTTGCTGTCGAAAATTGGAATTGTTTGAATCTTTAAGAGGAAATGAATCTTAATATTATGTTCACGTTGGAAATCAGAGGCTAAATATTTTGCTCCTCCACTCCATGGGCAGAAGCAAAATTGTCAAAATGGATCAACACCATCGAGACTTTTGTTTTCAAATATTGGAGGACTGTCACTCATTTCAAACCTTCTTTGCAATATTCAGTGAACCTATCAGTTAAAGTATTATTTTGAGGTGATGGTAATATATGTATTTTAGCTGTTCACATGTGTAGAACAGCTTGCCACTGTCATTGAGTAATTGCACTGTGGTTGTTGGTAGTAAATGTGATATTTAGAAAAACAAAGAATTTAGGAACTTTTAGAAGTTAAATTCCAGATCAATGAAGCAAAATAATGTACAGTGTAAGATAATAAGGAAATTGAACATAATCAGCAGTGCATTTTTGAACTTGAATTTGAATTGGGAACAGAAACTGCTTCTCCTTTGGGAGAAGCAGATGCTGTCAATGGAGGCAGAGATTAATTGCCTGAATATATTTTCCAAACATAGAGATTCTCTTGAATTTTCTTTTAGAACTGAACCAGGACCAAGATTCTGCCACCATATTCATTTAAAGAATAGATTAGTTAGTGGACAAAGTTACTGTGAATGTACTGTTAAATGCCATCATTCACCACAAGCAGCAGTTTCACAACCTGATCACAAGCACGGTTCTTTTTTTGTCTTTTTTTTTTCAGGGCAGGACTCTTCAGCTTGTGGCTTGCAGATGCCAAGGGGTCTATCAGGGACTCTAAAGGGTCTGTGAAAGGAAATTGGATCATCTCAGTAAGCTCCTGAGATCAACTCAACTTTCCTTCCTCCTATATACAAAATTTCCAATGCTGAGAAATATGTCCATGGTCTGGCTGGGACACTCTGAAGAGGCCCCTGCTCCTAATGGGTGCCGTGATATGCTACATCAACGAGATGATGCATGAGAGTATAAGTGTGGACATGGCTATTGCACCTCCCAGTAGACTCTCCCAGCCCAGGTTAATCTGCCTGTGTTCCTGGGATTCAAAGCCCTGCTCTGGTACAGCACAACCACATAATAGTGACCTAGAAAGCTGAAAAAGACCCATGGGAAAGTCCAGAGACATAAGAAGAACAAAATGATAGGCAGAGGTAGAGTTATGGGGGCAGGATTGATAGCACAAAGATTCAGAGGGAAAACATCAGCACAGAAAGGTGCTTAATTTAAAAATTCTAATAATAATAAAAGGCGGGGAAGATTGTCAGTCTGGTCAGTCTGGTCAGGAACTAGGTGAAGATCATCCAGTTAAGCTGTCAGTCCCAGCAGTTCTGAGGATCCACTGAGTCAGCCTGTCCCCTCCTGAGTGATGCCTGCCTGGCCAGCAAAGAGTGTTCTGGTGTCTTGCAGGGGTAGTGAGTACACTAATGCTTAGTGAGTACACTAATGCTTAAATATCAAATCTACCAACCTTTTGTGTGTTAGCCAGTAATTAATTACCTTATGCTTTTCAGCTGTGTATCCTGCTTGCAGTCTCTCTGAATCCTACTAAAGATGCCCAAACAAGCAGACCTGAAAGAGCAGACCTGAAACACTATGTGGGTATCCACAGCAATATTGAGAAAAAAAAAAAAGAAAACCATAAATCAAAAAGTCTGAAACCCAATCTTTTAAGCACTTGAACTTGTAGGGATGTAATGTTTAATTAATTTCATTATCTCCTTGAAGAATAGATATTAATTTATCTCATATAAGAACTTTATGTCAAAACTATATGAAATGTATTTCCTTATGCTACTTCCTTCATGCTACTCAGATTTTTAGTCATAATATGATGTTATTATCATTGTATCAAATTTCCACCGAGCAGAAGCTTTCTTTACAATCCCTTATATTGTTTGCTGTCATCCATTTTTACCTTTTTGTGATATTTCTAGACTGCATATGCCACAAGATGGGACAGCATTAACAGACCAGAATGTTTGAGAATAAACAACTGCAGTTCTAAATATTTTCAAAATCTCAAACATTATTCGAAGGGACAAAACATATTCCGCATATCATTTAAGTATGTGGGCACTGTTCACATCACTGTGGATGGATATCTTCCTGGTATTATGGGTTCATTGTGCATACCTATATCATCAGACCTTTTTGTGCCCCTTGTCAAGAGATACAAAAAAAAAAAAATAGATTTCATATGCAATATGCTTATTCTCCCTGGTACTTAAGTTATGGTTTTTGAACAGTAGTGCTTGAATCATGTGAGTCATATAGTGATGCAGTTGACCTTTGAAACTTGATCTGTTTAATTTGAATTTTTTTTTTTCAGAGCATTTACTGTTTGTCTTTCCATTGGTCATAGAAAATATTTTAAAATAAAAGGAAATGCTTTATTAAAATAGTGCAGCAATGATCTGAGAAACTATTTTGGAAAAAAAAAAAGTCTAAAATCAAGCACACTGACTGAGGTTTGTAAGTTCAAATGCATAATGAGGAGCTCAGTGCTCATGGTCCTAAAAATACACAGTTTTCTATAATTTTCTGGAAAAGGTTGTCCATTTGCTTTTATTTTCCCACTTATAAATATGATGTTTATACCAACATACACTGTGCTAGTTTATATTAGTTTTTTTGTTAGTTATGATCTCCAAGGATCATATCCATAAATCACAGAGTGAAAAGAAACTAATTAATATTCTCTCTTGTACCTATTCTATGCTTGTTTCATCATTTGTAGCAGTATTAGTTGAGTGTTTTCAAAGAATCAAAACCAATTTTGTAGGAAGGTTCATCTTCTCTAAATAAGTTCTCCCTAAACTACCAGTTAGAATTATTTACAATTAAATTATGATTTTAATCTATACAAACAGAAACATTGGAATATGATAGCTTGTATAGCTCCAAGTGATTCTGCATTCTTTGAATCTCCCTTCCTATGTCATGTTTGAGAATTCTCCATTTTGATACTACTGTTTCATTCCTTTATTTGTCTTTAGAATCAGCCAGAATCCTTTCTGCCCCAGCTATATTCTTATTTTGTTAGCAGGATGTTGTGGTCCTGCTTATGGTGTATTTTCTTGATTTAGATCAAAACCTGAGGTTTTTAAATTTATTTGTTTTAATGCAATGTCATATACAATACATTATGAGCAAGTCTTGTTCATCAACTTGTTCATCAATGACTTGGATGAGGGCACAGAGTGCATCCTCAGCAAGTTTGCAGATGACACCAAACTGCGTGGAGTGACCGGTACTCCTGGGGACTGTGCTGCCATTCAGAGAGACCTAGACAGGATGGAGAGATGGACAGAGAGGAACACCTTGTTCAACAAGGATAAGTGCAGAGTCCTGCACCTGGGGAGGAATAACCCCAGATGTCAGGACAGATTAGGGGTTGACTGCTGGAAAGCAGCTCTGTGGAGAGGGATTTCGGAGTCCTGGTTGACAATAGGTTAACCATGAGGCAGCAATGTGCCCTCGTGGCCAAGAAGGCCAATGGGATCCTGGCCTGCATCAGGAGGAGCGTTGCCAACAGGTCGACGGAGGGGATCCTGCTCCTCTACTCAGCTCTGGTGAGGCCACACCTGGAGTATTGGGTGCAGTTCTGGGTTCTCTAGTACAAGAGGGATGTGGAACTTCTAGAGAGGGTCCAGCATAGAGACATGAAGATGATTAAGGGACTGGAGCATTTGTCGTATGAAGTAAGACTAAAAGTGAGATGGACCTGTTTAATCTGGAGAAGAGAAGCCTGAGAGGAGATTTGATTAACATGTTCAAGTACCTGAGGGGTGAATGTAGGGAGGATGGGGCCAGGCTCTTCTCCATGGTGGCCAGTGACAGGACGAGCGGTAGTGGGTGTAAGTTGAAGCACAGGAAGTTCCACCTCCATGTGAGGAAGAACTTCTTTCCTGTGAGGGTGACAGAGCTGCCCAGAGAGGCTGTGGAGTCTCCTTCTCTGGAGATCTTCCAAACCCACCTGGATGCCACCCTGTGCCACGTGCTCTGGGTGTCCCTGCTGGAGCAGGGGGGTTGGACTAGATGATCTCTAGAGGTCCCTTCCAATGTCAGACATTCTGTGATTCTGTGAAGTCTAACAAAAATGTATCTGTCTTTTTCTTAGTTATGGTTTAAGGAACTTCTAAGTTAATACTTAAAGAGATGAAGGTGAAGTTATATAAATAAAAGAAATATGTGAATGAAGTAGAACAGAGAGAGTTGATGAAACTGACTTTTTCTTAAGTGAATATTCATTCAGAAGGAGTGTAAATGAACAGGTTATGGTGGAGCTGAGCTGAAACCTGTGACAGCATAGGAACTATAGCAGAATATAGAATAAAGGTGAAAGAGAAAAAAAAGAGTAGAGATCTAGTGCATGTCCACAAAACCAAAATAAAAAAGGCAGAGACAGAAAAGCTGCTCATAAATGCACATTTTTAAAAAAAATCCAGTTGCTTAACCAGAACTTCAAAACATACATTGCAAAAAGAACCAAATACAGATAAATATATTTGTTTCAAAGAAAAAATGAAATCCTATGTTTCAGGTAGCCAGATCATCTCAAAATTTATATCAGTGACCTATTTTTTTATCTGATTTTTCTTCAAGTAACTGAAGAAATTCCAGAAGAATAAGTACATAGACAAAATGAATTTCTTGAATAACTCATTTGCCAACTAGGGTATAATGTAGAAACTGTGGAGAAACCACCCTTTCTTGGAATGCACCTAATAATTTTTGTTGTTGGGAACAGTTCAGTGTCATTGTAACAAAGAATACTTCTGCCTCCTGAAAATAAACAAGAAGAAATTCAGCCAAGATGAATGATTACGTCTACAGATAGAAGGTTTCTTTTTGAAATTTTTGTATACATGTCGGCGTTGCAAGAAGAATTCACGATCTGTTATGATGATTACAGGAATTTCACTGGGAATTTCCTTTAAAACTGAGAATACAGTTTTTGGTCATTACAGTGGATGAGATAGTATGTAGCAAGTGTTTTTGAACATAAGCAAACATAAAGGTTTTCTCTTACATTTCCACCAGAGGAAAGTGACTAGTGTTTGTATAATTCCATGTTTCAAATACAAAAAATGTTAACATTGCACTAAAGTTACAACGCTAAGAGGTCAGATAATGCTAATGTTAAGTTGTCCAGAAAGCACATCGTGTATATTTTGCACTTCAGATTTTATGATGCCAAAAGTTAAACGGACAATGTTAAATTTGCAGAAGCTGAACTATATGATAATTAGGATAATTAGGGATATTTCTCTCCAGGGAGCCAGCCCTAGCTGTTGAGAGGTAACATGATGTTAAAAAAATCCCTATTCATCGATTAATTAAATACAAGGAATCAGGGAGGTTTATTGCATAGTGTTAAAGCACATAATTTGTACTTTTATTATAGGCCCCAATATACATTTATTAGCAAACATATATATATATTTATTGGAAGCTAAAACTGCAGAAGGACATACTGCCTTATCTGAGACATTACAACTATGGTAATTGATGCCCAGGCCAAAACTGATGCATTATCTTTTTCATATTGCCTAGAACAGGCATCAATCTCATACTTCATGGTGCTCTTGCCTCCATTTCTGGAAGCTCCCAAAGGCAAAATGTATCTCACTTCTATCAACAAATTTAATTCAGACTAACTCCAGCACACGCAGACTATATTTTGTTCTCCAGGGGCAAGCCAAAGAGTGCCCTGGAGTGCTTAGGCCAGGTGAAGTTGTGTGTCTCGCCTCCATCCTGTCAACATCTCCAGACCTTTTCAGGAGAACATCTCATATGGCCACTCTCCTCCCTTAATCTTTTGCCCACTGTTGAAGTCGATACAGGCCAATGATCTTCTAAGTCCTGGCTTCAGGGACTTAAGGGAAAATATCTCCCAACTGTAGTATTCACAATGACACTGGTTGGTGGTCGCAGTTTTTTTTCACGGGCATTGCCTCTGCCTACAGATGTTCTCAGGCGATGTCTGCAGGGTGGGCAGCTCAGACCTCCCTCTCAAAAGGGCTTGACCCTGCCCCTGGTGATGCAGAGATGGTTTAGCACAAAGTGAGCTGACACCCTAAGCACTGCAGAGCTAGCGGCAGGAGAGCCTTTCAGAACATATCCTATTCAGGAGAGTTCTGATTTATTTTCTTGGGATACAGCTACTAGAGACTTGGACTCTTGGACTGGAGCAATCTTGTCATCGTTACACTTGAACAGAGTAATACAGACTTAGAATTAGGTGAATCAAACTGTTTCTCATTTGGAAGTGACAGGCTTTTGATCAATGCTGAACCAGTTTAGGCAGCAGATCGAAGTGATTTCCTTATGACTTTTGCACTGAGGATGAGGACATTGCACTATCTGGCTAGAGTTTTAAGATTCTGGTTTTATTAGGTGCTATTAGAATTTAAAAGGGGCTTTTTCAGAGCCCTGTTGTCAGGCTAGGAAGAGTAACTAATCTTTGAAACCTGTGATAACTGACTGACTTAGTCAAAAAAAAAAAAGCCTGGATAAATCAGTACAGGGAGAATGTTCCAAATTCAAGGAAACTCCTTTGAAATTCATCCATGATGAGACTCATCCTTTTTAAAGAAGAGACAGCTCAGGCCCCCCTGCTCATTTCAGTTCATGTAGGATGGCATTAAAGGCACTGAGACAGTTGATCCAATGTTTATAGACTGACACTGGAAAAGGAGATAGAAGTGTTGTGTGGTTTTTTTCTTTTGCTTTGTTTTGTTTTTGTTTGTTTCTTTTGTTTTCCTCTAATCACATTCTTAACTGATTCACTGAGTTATTTGCATTAAGTTTAGAGGAATGTGATAGCGTAGTGATAAACCTTGTTTCTCCTCAGGAGTTGACCTGTAATACTAGTTTGTTGTCTTTATAAGTGCCTTCTATTAATGGCATATATTTTTAGTATGTAGATGATGCAATGTTAGAAGCCACTTTCCACACAGTTTATTCTGAGATTGTATGCCATAACATTGCTTATCCTGATATTATACTGATATACTGAATATTGCTTGAGCTTACAATAGCAGAGAAATAGCTATCTCAATGGGACAGTAAAACAGCTGATTACGTCCTGAAGCACCTCTTTAAATCTAGAATCCTCCCAATAAAAATCTCTTTTAAAAATCCTTTTAATATTAGAGCATACAACAGTTAATCACCTTCAAAAACTGCAGCTACCATGGCAAAGGAGAAAAAAAAGTTCTTTTCAATGTTGCATTATCCTTGTTTGAGTTTAAAGGACACTATTGGTTTGGTATTTAAAATACTTCAATAATGAATTCAAAGAGATTTTCTTGCAAACTTGAGCATAAAACAAGATGGCCAAAGTCTCCTCTCAGTCTGCACAATGTTGTTGTATGAAGGGACAACATTTGATGTCATTGCTGAATAATGCTGGACAATGTTTTATCTATCAAAATTATACAAATACAAGCAAAGGGCAACCTCATATTTCAGTGACTGCCTAATCCTTTTGTTGGATGGCCAGGTGCACTCAGCTACAGATGGTAATATGATATGAAACTATCATCTCAAAGAAAAAAAAAAAGGTGGGGCCAGCTCCAGGGTCTTGTTTCCCCAGTCTGTACTCATCTCTGCTTCTGTGCTTAATCTTGCCTGTAGAAAAAAATGCAGCAGATTACATCAATTAGTCTTATCTGATCTATGTTAAACTAGGAAAAAAAAAACCTCTAAGGTCAACACTTTTAATCCAGGTCAATTCTTTTTAGATTAACTTTTCTTCATTAGTGACTTAAGTGAAAACAAAGGAAGAGTGAAATCACTTCCTGTGCTCCACTGATGGATGTGTCTTCACTGCAAAGCTCATGTGAATTACCTGTGCCTGTGTCGCTCCTCTTGTCTCCTCTTTTCTTGTCCTCCTGTTGTCCTCTTGTTAGTCCTGTGTGAGTGAAAGCTAGTACACCATGAGATACCACTTGCATTTCTGTTGTCCACACTGCGCTATTCATAGATCAAAATGCTAAGGGTGTTCTATGGACTTCTTTATTGGAGAAAACTGCAAAACAAAATCCTCAATTTATTTATTTATTTATTTTTAATAAGGCTGATCTCTTCAGACGAGCAGCAGGCACTGAAGGGCTGTATATCCTTGAAGTTTTCCCATGGAGCAAACATATGTCTATGTAACAGGGAGATCAGTTGTTAGACTAGAGCCACCAGTGGGCCAGCCAATTAGTGCTAAAAGCTCCCCCACACTTACCTTAGGATCCTGTGTATGAGTCAAATTTGGGCACCACTGAAGTCAGTTAGCTTTGCAGGGGAGCTCCTTCATTTGGGCTTTGCACTCCTGCATGCTGTCATCTTAATAAGATGCAGATCTTCTTGTATAGCAAGGCTCCTTGTATGGCTCTAGTCAGCTTAGTGACAAGGATGTGTTAGATTCAGGATGTGCTTTGTGGGGTGCATGTGCTTTGGAGGTCAGGTACCTGCTCGGAGTGGCAGTCTATGTATTGCTCTGTGAGCTTCGTTCTACCGTAGACCCCAACCTCTCATGTACGTATAAAAGAAGAAAAAAAAAAGGGTAATAGTTTTCAGGACAATTTAGTAAGCCTGGTAAGTCATTAATGAAGGAAATGAAAAGCACTAGTTGACTTTTTCAAATGAGAAGATGTATTTGGGAATCAAAATATACACTTAAATGAATGACCTGAGTTTTGGAGGTGCTGAGTCGATGCAAACCCTGGGTGCTTCTCAGCCTCAAAAATGAAGTCAATTGCTTTGGTGGCTCCGTGTGGAATGTAGTTACCCAGTTTTGACAGTTTTGCCTCTAAGGTTTAGCTTGCCCGAAAACAAACTAGCTTCAAACCGTAGGGAACGTTAGCAGCACCTGCTCAAACCTATGTATCCAAGAATGGAAATTTTAAAATGTCAGATGGATTTCTTCTCTTGAACAACCAGCAATAAGCCGAAATAGTGGCATACCTGCGAGAGCAAAAACAGACCTTGGAAACATCTCAGATGATGTTTGTGAGCAACCCTCACCTAGATCAGGGGCTTGGCGGACCAATGTACAGGAAACTGAGTCTTGTCTCCTTCATAACAACGCCTGTGACTTAAATATTGTGCTCTTCAGTTCTCAGAGGAGAAGCTGGTACAATGATAACCACTATATTGTCCCTCTTAAAAATAAATGAATATTCCTGCAGGAAACAAGAGATGCGGATACTGGGGCAGATTGGCAGAGAACTGCTGTAAGACACTTGCAATGCCCTGTGCATCAGCAGATAAAGTTCAAGGTAAACCAATAAAGATAGTTAGCAAGCTTTCCAATTTGGTTTGGAATGTACTACTGAAAGTCAAAAGCTGAGAGCAGAATTAGTGAACATTTTGGATAAAATGTTTGAAATTTGAGCATAAAATTATATTTCAATAAATGGAAAAATAGAAAATAATATTGGAACAATTCTGTATTCAGGAAGCGCAAATCTCTTCAAGTTCATTTAGGAAAGTGACATTTAAATTACTATGAAGAATAGCATGCGCTATATGTTATTTGTAATTTCATAACATGTTGGGAAGAGATTGTCCTGGGATCAGCATGTGATTAAACTGATTATATACCTTGTATGTACAGTATGTTTCTCATTCAGTCACAATCAAAATACAATTTACTTTTATTAGTATAATAATGTAGATGTTATAAATGAAATCTCAGTTAAATGTTTTTTTTTTAAATTTCTACTCACAGCCTTTTATTCTCAGTAATATCAAAAATTCATTCCTCTCACCTAAAGAAGATTCCACATTTCTCCTCACCGCTATGGCCGACCCCTGCTAAGACGACCCCATGCCCCTCCCAGCAAAGCACAGCTGTGTAGGAATGGATGACAGACAGATGCTTTTCTATGATTCTAAAAAACTTTAAAAATATGGATGGGTGCAGAAGAGGGCACCAAATACTAACCATCAAAGCAGATGCTGTTACTCTCTCCTTACTGCCAGTGCTAGATGTATTTCATTTTCCCTCTTCCAGTCCCTGTATATGTGTCTTAATATGTCAAATAATTATCATTATTTTAGTCGGAGTCCAGGAACACTTAAAACCCACATTCCTTCAGGCTCGTTGATGTTCCTTTTCTGCAATGAAAATAAGGACGTGAGCACTTGCGGCGGACAATGAAGCAGTATGTTAATGCAGCCCACGCTGGCACAGAGCGTGTGTGTGTCTGCTTGTGAATGGATCGCAGTGGTTGCAGCTTCTGAGATAGCTGACTGGCATCCTCAGTGTCAGGCTGCAGAGGTTCCAGTTACTAAACTCAGAAGTCCATGTTTCAGTTCCTGCTACTCTTGCTGACCCCACCCTGGGCACTGTACAAAGAAGTCTTTTAACATAGTGTTAAGACCGTAGAGTTAAAATTACCTCAGGAAATTCCAAAGTTAAGATTTTAGGGGTGATATGTTAATGGGACTATACTGCAGAACTAATATCTTTTTTTTTTTTTTACTTTTATATAGTATTGTATCCATTATACATACAGACATGCTTTATGAGCCAGTCGAAGTTTCCAAGTTAGAATTAAATATTTCAACAACGTTTAATCACAGCAATCCAGGGACTGTTTAGAAATTTTACACAGAGGATGAGGAACAAGGGATCAGAGAACAGGATCAGTGACTATTTTACGAGTTCATGGGTTTCCTGATGTCCCCGGTCCGCAGAATCAGGCTCTTCTGTGATTGTTTGTCCTTTTTTGACCCCATATATATGGCATTTTTCCAACATTTCTATAGTCTGGTTAATAGAAAACTTAAAAGGATTAAAAAATAGTAGTCATACATTAGAATCCCCTTGTACCTAGGTAAGTGTAGTTTTCTTCTAGAGTGGTAGAGCACTGAAATATGAAGGAAGTAACTCCCTAGCTTGGAATATAGGAAAGCTCATGAGCATGTGCAGAACGGTCGGTTTCAGTATCTGGGAAATGTCATGGCTGACAGCAAAGGCAGTAGTAGGTGTTGCACATAGGGAAGGCCTATGCTTGCTCAAAGACACATTAAATAGACAAAGAAAAGTTGGTGTGAAAGAACTGAAAAAGTTTTGAATCACCAAATAAAAAAAAATACTATGGGAATAAAGACAACTTTACACATGCTGATATTTCCTGGTTATATGATGTGTGTAATGATTATTTTTACTTATTTGTCTGTTACTCTTTCTGCCTAATATCGTATGTGCCCTAAGAGACATGGAAAAAATGTCTTCTCACCTTCCTATACATGGGATACAAATCTTTACAATACCAGATCTGCATTTTGTTACGGCTATGCACAGTCAAAACTCAGACTCTGGGAAAGTTTGGGAGACAACATAGTGTCTGGTAACTCAAAGTCAGATTCTGTAAAAATCTAGAAAAAGTTAAAAAAAATAGAATCCATTCAATACATGGCATAGCTTGCACTGTCAGGTACATCTATAGACTAACAGTGATGCTTTGAGAATATTGATGCTAGAAACTTCAATAAAAAAGCGACTGACTATAAGGTTTTAATTCCCCAGACTCTTCTGTCAGGTCACTGAGGGGTTTCTTTGGGTCTGTGTGAGGTTTGAGAAGGGAGAGGAGCCCTGAATAATGATTATGCGAGCACTACAGACAAAGCTTTGAAAGATGAGTGCTACTCAAATCTATATCGACTACTACAGGAAAAAAAAAATCTTTTAGACCGCAGCTTGACTATATCTTTTTACTTCTCTCTACTGGTTCCTAATTTGCCTTCTGTATTGCAGCAGATGGAAACTGCTTGTTTCCATTTTCCTGGGACATAACTGTCTATTCCTCCTTGATCCATCATCGCTATTCTGACTGTGACTGCCCCATGAACCAGTCCCATGGAACTAACTTTTACAGCCTGCTTATCATGTTTCCAAATAAGCACTTTCACAGTTTTTCTCAAGCTTCTCTTTGGAAGGAGCCCCCAGTAGATAATCTGCAGACTTGCCTTGTTCCCTTCCCTCACAGTGCTATGATGCTTGTAAAGCACATGATAACAACTAGGCAACGGGTTCACCGCAGCTCCTGACTATGGTGCTGAACAGTGTCATCTTGGTGTTTCCTTTTCTCTTTCTATTTCTTCTTCTTTTTCTTTGCCAATGCCTCTGTTTCCAGTGATGTCTCTAGTTTCATGCTTCTCGTGTCGCCTCTTCTGTGGTTTGTTGGTAAAGCACCTCGTGTGGTAAAGTTTTGCAGTAAAATTCAGGTTCCAGGCTACAGGTGGACAACTGGAGCCTGAGGCAGTAAGATGTGGGAGGCCTGTCCTCTTGGTCCGGTATTTGGTCTCCAGGCTGCTGGCAGAGGGGGCAGGGAGCAGTTCAGGTGGGCCTGCTGATACAGACTGCTGGACAAGGAATTCCTGGGAGCAGGTGGAAGTGAAGGCCGAGGTAGGGTCAGGTCCCACTTTCTGACTGTTATAATGGCCCCTTCGCTTGGAACAAAAGTCAAAGTTGCGCTGCACGACTTTTATCTGGAGCCCGTGGCAGCCTGCCCCATCTGCCTCATCCAAGCCGTAAATCAAGCCTGTGGCACTTACACCATTGACCCCTCCTCTCAGAAATGCCAGAGAAGAATAGATTTCAACCGAGCCTTTGAGTAGTACCCTCTCCCCTTGTTTTTTCTCCCTCCTTCCCACTATTTTGAAGCTAAATAACTCTTTGTTTGCAGGAGGAAGATTAAACAAAGAAACCCAGGGACAGCAATTTTTTTTTTTTTGACACACGTGTTTATTGTGTCACTCTGGCAGCATTCCAGCAGGTAATATCCATGAAGCTGCACAATTACTCGGTACCCAGCAGCAAAACTGCTGACTGGTTTCCCTGTCTGTGAAGGGCACCGTACAAGACCTTTTCTGCTTACTGGATGGCTTTCAAGACAAATGTCACTGTTGAGTGCATTAAGATAGCCGACGTTCAAGAAACATCACAGGTCATTGCAAGGCTTTGCTCTTTTCCATCCCAGGTGTGTGACTTGCACAATATTGTAAATGTACTTGCATCAGAAATGCTTAAATAACTGTGGCATTTTAACACTGCAAAACACTGAGTAATTCCTAACTACGTCATTGCATGATTTTTTTCCCATGCAGTGTGCAAGGCACAGTGGCAAAGATTATGAGAGAAATTGTGGATTTTTTTTTTAAGATAAACTGCTGCCAATACAAGAAAGAAAATGGGAGAGGGGAGAAAAAGCAAAACCAACCCTAAAGCTAACATGTAAAATATTTATTAGCCTCACACATTTTGTAGAGAAAAATAACAATGCTCCCTGTACCTAGTCCATCACACACGGATTTGGTCATGGTGTTGGCAAAATCGAAATGGTGTCTTCCTCAAAGTCCTCGATAGGAAAAAAAAGGTAAGCCCAGGTCCTCCCTGCAAACTGTTGTTTCAGGGGCCTAATAATCATACACAATGAAAATATATTTCTTCTCTGTCTGTTTAGCACTTGGGTCATATAGCTAGCCAAAGTGTTGTTACCAAAACGCTTTGCTCACACTCAAGAAAAGTACATCTAAGTATGAAAAGTACAAATTTTGTCCAAAGAAGTTATATTCTCTATCCTTTTCCATAACAAGCATGAGTTCTGTCTTGAGCCATAATAGATGTGGACAAGGGGAAATAACCACCAGACTCCTAGTTCAAAGGACAGAAATTAGTGAGTCATCTTCCATTGCCTTCAGTGAATCCTGGATCATGTCCCACAAGCTGACAAGCTGACCTCTGACTTAACATAGATAGTTACTAGTCTTTTGTAAAGTTTAATGATGCTTAATGAACATGTGTAAGGCACGTTTGATCAGTGTCAGGATGGCCAGAGTAGGAAAAATGTTGAGCAGCAACATGATTTAAAGAGATAAAAGATTTCTGGCATTTTTTAAAGATTAGCTCACACCATCCCAACTTTTTAATCCAGATGCAGCTAGCTGTTACGGTTGTGTTAGCCATCTGGTACTGTAGTCTTTGGCTGAAAACAGAAGCAATATGTATCACCACTGGTTTGTGTTTCCAGGAAAAAAAGAACGCTGTTTTTATGATCATCCATTCATTTGGTATCAAGCACATTTCACACATGAGTTAGCTGGAGACCTGCATTTGATATATTCTGTCGTAAGAAGAAGGGCTTTGTACGGCTAATGGTAGAAGCAGAGTTTTAGAGAGAAAGGCTGCACTTGTAGTCTAATTGAATATAACATCATTGTTTTTTTAGCTTTCCTTTCATACACAAAAGATTCTTTATTGAGTAGTGCATTGTCTCATATGGCAACAGGTTTTACAGTACTTTCTGGTTTTGCAGCTCAAAGCAGATAACATCTCCAGCCATACTGTTTGCTAAGCATAAAAACATTTGTATTTATTTCCCACTAATCTCCCCAACAACTACCAGAAATTTGTTTTTATATATTTACACACTTGAAAACAGCACATTATTTTGCTCAAGTAGCAGATGCATGTTTAAAAAAGTATGAGTAACAGAGAGCAGAAAGGCAACCATGAAGCCAAAGGATACATTGCTGCTTGTCTATGTTGTTCATGGTATAAGGCAGCACCAAATGATGATGCTCAGGAGAAGGCTCTTCCCCAAGGAGATATAGCGCTTTTTAGAGACAAAAAGGAGTTTTATTCCCATGCAATGCAGTAAGGGACTCTAAGGTGCCCTGCATACAGCTCCGCTGGTAAAAGGAGCAGAGCTGGAGCAGTCTGTAGCCTCAGGTTTCTCTACGTCTCCTGGAAAAAAACCCTAACACCCAAAATGACATGAGAATAGAACAAATCCTCGGCTCATGGTTTGTGGCTTTGACTGGTGCACAAAGTTAGTCATGGTACAGCCCAAAAGGAGCGTGTTCATCCTTTGCCTGGTTTCTCAAGGACACAGTCCAGCTCCCTCACCCTTTGCTTCAGCCAAACCAACCTGTATTTCTGGGAGGTTGTGTCAAGAACCCTTCTCTCCTTCCAGTTAGGTCCAAGCTGATTTGCTTTGCTTCTCTTTAGAAGGTCATTGCTACAGCCTAGGCCGCCCAGGAAGCTGACCTACCTGGAGATGATTCCTGCGTCATGCCCTGTATCAGCATAAGAAATTTTCTTCCCTATCAGCACTTACTGCCTCAGTTTCATTCCAGGGCTATTGGTGGCCAAAAGATACCTTGGTGGCCTATTTCTGAGCTGTCACTCAGCTCACATTGATTCTCTGTCCCATACTGTTCATACAACTCTCTGTAGCTTATGCCTGTCATCGAGCTGCCGTATGCCTTGGGTACTTGTCATCTCAGTATTTAAATGCCAGAGGAACAACATAACAATGAAGCAGAGACTGTGGATGGATTCCAGAGGAAGTTACAGTCTAACCTGCTGAGGTGTCTTAAACACTTCCACTACAGTATAAGTACTTGAATAGCTTAAAGGATCTGGGTTTAAATTCTGATGTGACTGTTGAAATTGTCTTCTACATCATTTATGCTTTATTAAAAAAGAAAAAGTGTTAAATACAGAAAAGCTTCAGTCAGATATACTGCAGATATATACATATATATATATCTGCGTGAGTTTCTCTGGAGCAACAGCAAATTATACTACCTTCTATACCTGCTCCCATGTCTGCAAGAATGAACAGATCAAGAAGCCTAATAATCCAGATTCCTAAGACTCCACTGGAAACTATTCTAAGAATTAGGAGTTAACATTATGACAATGGGAATTTTCTTTTAGGATTAGGAGTCTGCCGCATTGCAGGTAGATTAGCAGGCAGCTGCATTCACCCTGTCCATTAAAATCTAATAGAACATCCTGTCTCTTAATAGGTCACATTTTATAAGTTGTGTCTTCAAAATGGTCTTGCGAAGGGTCCAGCATGGCCAAGTTATGCTGAGACTAAAAGGCTTTGTCTATACGTTGTGGAAGAGGATCCGCAGCGCTGAGATGGGCAAGTCCTCCTTTTTGCCATTTGCCTGCTTGCTCCCGGTCCAGCTGATGGCTGCCCAGACAGGCTCTCCAGGCCTGTTGTGCTAACTTGCTGGCCATCCTCAGGAATAGGGGTTTCCATATGATCTGAAGAGCCACACTCCAGCCATGCCTGCAAGCCTGCAATTGGCACAGCGGGTAGGACTGATCTTGACGACAGATTTGGCAGGCAGGAGAGACATACCCTAGAGGAAAACTCCATGTGTTTCATCGAGAACAGAGCTGGCAAACATGCATTTTACAGAATCCCACTATTTCCATTTATAGTTTGTGAGTACTGAGGGTCAGACTGTCTGTCTGTGGTATATCTGAAATTGTAAAACATCAGATTTCCTTTGTTATTTTTCTGTCTGTGTCTATATTTGTGCTGTATGAGTTCACTGTTCACATCTGAAAAAGAACTCATGCTAACAGTATCAGGATTAAAAGGATTCCCCGGTCTGTCCTTTGGCTGACTGAGCTGGAAATCTCCACACACAACTGCCTGTGTTTTGAAATCAAGTGAAACAGCAGTTAAACCTTGTGCCTAGTCCTCGAAGTGACTGGCAGTTTTGCCAGCACTGGGAACAGCATCACTGATAATTAAGAAAAGAAAGAAAAAGAAAGGAAAAAAAAAAAAAGAAAAAAAAAGAATGAGAGAATGAGATGAGCAATATCCAAAGTGAATAAGGAAAGTAATGGAATAACAGGAGGCATTAGACACCGCTCTGCTCCGTGCATCAGCCCTCTTCCCATTACTGTGGATTGACATGGATGTGCAATGGGGATATGGCCACGTTTTGGGGCTAATGCACCTCCTCCCTCCTCTCCATCACAGCTGCATCTGGCCCTGCGGTGGGTTATCCTATCTCTCCAAATGTTCAAGTCATTATCAGTTTGACAAATCCAATATATATAGAAAGATCTCCAGGCAAAATCTGTATTTCCAGAAAACGAGATTCCTATACCATCTGCAGCTAATTGTTTCATACCATATTCATCTCAGTCCTGCTGAGCCCACGCTAGGCCTGCTGAGCCCATCACTTACGCTGGTTTTACACTGGAGCAGCTCCTCTGTCTTCAGTAGATTAACACGATTAACGCTTTTCTACGTGAGAGTGGATTCCAGGAATGAAAAAGCACCCACCAGCACTGCAGATCACCCCTGTAATCACCTCATCGGCAGCAGCCACTGGGCTGTGATTGCAAGTGATGGACCTGGTTTTGGGGGGGAGGCAGAAGGGGCACCAGTCATAACTCAGGTTGCAATGGGGAAGGGAAAGAAGTGCTTGCTGCCCCCCCGAGGTCAGACCCAAATCAGAGGGAAGGGAGATGCCCATGGCCAAGGGCTGCCAGAATGACCCTGTGCTTCTCTCCGACTTAACGTGATTGACGGCATTTCTCCTCATTCAAAATTAGAGAAAACAACAGAGCTCAGCAGTAATCTCCATTCTAGAGCCTTGTTGAAACTCTAGACACACATATCTGACAGATACAACAGAGATTAATGAGCCATGACCAGAAGTTTGATTTTTCTGTCAAGTGCTCCCATCCGTTTTTAATAAACAGAGCAACAACATAAACTCCAGTGCCTGCTCTCTACTGCGTAAACTGGGCAGGTTGCTTCTGGCACCATGTGTGTCTGAACTGAGTTACGGCTCTAAAGCACTGACAAATACCGTTTTTTTTTTCCTCTCCATTGGCCCTTTTGTGGGTATTCTTGTCATTAACTTTGTTCCCTGCATATTGTTGCTTTTCTCCTCAGCATGGACTGACTGGTGTTTTACCACTGGAAACTGTCAAGTGTAATATCGTGTTTACAACTAAATGAGTTCAATTTAGTGTCGTTGGTGTATTATCTGGAGCACATAAATGCCTAAAAAGCCCACTGCTTTTTTTTAAATGGCACTCTGCTTTATTTTTTATGGAGTTTTGGAGCATGGATTCCTCATCCCTTCCAAGCACGTTAGACTCAGCCAGATAAGCAGAGCCCAAAGAATCTATCGTGTTCTTTTCATGCTTCTGGTTACTTGCATTACACTCAGGCATTACTCTCATAAAATAATAATGAGTACATAGACATCGGAATTTTTCAGGAATTCTTAGCAAAGCAGTCCCTAAGGATTTTATGCCACAGAAATGTGTTTGAGAACTTCTCTATTTTCACTTCGCACAAAACATGGTAGAAGCCACAAATGAAACAAAAGATGATCAGAGGAAGTTTTATACCCTGAGGTATTTATGGAAGGGGGAGGAAAAAAAGAAAAAGCAAAAAAAGGAGAGAACTGCCATAAATCTAACTGGCCACAGAATGTCACTCTTGCTCCATGCAAATATAGCCTAAAGGAAATTTACCTGGTAATATAAAACCTGAGTCTTAAGGAAGGAAGTCTGGGGAAGCTCTTTCCTGCAGAGAGGTGAGGTGCAGGCAAGCAGGTATGTACATATACACACACGCTCGCCTGCAGAATTGAATGGCAAGCCTGAACAAAACCTCTTTTCCAGCCAGGGAAACTCTGAACCAGATCTGAATCCAAAACTGAAATTTCTCGTTGACTCTTCTCTTGAAGGTCTCACCATAAATTTGGGGGCTTAAAGGAAGAAAAGAGATGGATTCCAATAGACCTCCCCACATTAACACAAACATGCAAAGAAGGCCCCAATCTGTGCCAAGGGCTCCCCAGCCCCTGATGCTAAACTGGGTTCTGCCTGAGGGTTGGGTCCATCCCACACAGATGAGACCATGGGAGCAAAGCATGGAGAAGCAGGCTAGATTATTTCAAACAAAAAGCTTGTCTCAGGTAGAAAGCATTCACCATTTCAAAACATGAAAAAAAATCTGAAATTGAAATTGTCCTTGACTTGATGCCGCCAACAAGTGAAAACGCCACTAAATTTAACAGACCGATACTTAGCATTTAATTGCCCCTGAAAAGAAGTCACCGTCAGGAAGGCACAGCATCGAAATCAAATCTTCTGTTTTTCATTCAGGGCTTCTTTTTTCCCAGTAAGAAGAGGAGTGTAGCAGGTATCTGCTTCTCCAGGCAGTGACTTGGCCTAGCTAAAACATGGAGGTCGCTCCTAGACATGGGCGGCAGCCCCGCACATTGCCCCCCTCTGCAGAGGGGCATCAAACCCCCTTGCTCTCTCCTTGCTTCAGCTTCAGAAAAAGCCTTCCCAGGGCCCAAAAACTAAACTGGGGAAGCAAGGGCAGAGATGAGCTGTCTGACAAGGAGGTGGAGGTGTCTTGAGGCTGAGCTGAAGGACTGACATCCCTTCTTTCTGGTTTGGTGAAGCTCCTCTGGAGAAGACATTGGAGCATGTAACATCTTTCTGAAAGTGGATTTTTATAAATTATTGAGCAGAGGTGAGAGGAAATGATTTTCTGAGTCTATAATGCTTTGCATATTGCTAGAATTTTTCCCATCTGAGATTGGCCCTGAAAGTGAAAATCTTGAAGACTTTTCAGGTGAAGAATAAATACAGAAATCTAGATTAAATCAAAAAGAAGTTAATTTTGAAAAGTTATGTCCTTGGCAAGCTTTGAAATGCTTTTACTTATTTTTATTTTCTTTTTACTCCTTTACTGTAAATCTACTCAGAACAGAAACTTACTTTTGGCCTAAAAATTACATCTCTTCTTTTGAAAGTAATAGGATATTCTGATCATTTTAAAAACATTTTGCAATTGTATTTTGAATATAGCATACTCATTTTAAAAAAAAATCCCTCTCCTCCCTGAGGCTTTGATTTTGATAAATCCACATTTTCCAGTGAAAGACATTTCCCAGAACACTTCTCAATTTTCTCTAATATTTACATCTGTTTTTCTCTGAGAAAGTGTCACAGCTGTAGATCAACAGGAACCACACAGAACACAGTTGATTTATCGTCAAAGTAATATTTCTAAATCAACTTGCATTTAATAGTAGTGAATGGTACATGTCCAGATATCATCAATGTATCATAAAGATTTTGTAATGCTTTTATATTTTTTACATTTCTTTTGCATAATTATACATGATGCATGTATAATTGTAATTTTTACAATTATTTTACATAATTACATGTTATTAAGCTGAAATTTGGGCAGAGTTAGAGATTGTGAGCCAGATCCTCAGCATTTCAGGCACCCACCCTGATGGCATCATCCTTCTCCAGAGAAGGGACTATTTGGTCCTCCAAATTGGGACAGTCACGTAGTGATATATAGTTGCTAAGTGGCAGGGAAAAGAAAAACTGTTTGTCTCTGCTACTTTTATCCTTAGCAGTAGCTTTACCCTTTTATCACTATTCCTTCTTGATCCAAATTAGACAAGCCATGGAGCTTCCAAGAAAGAAAACTTGCAGAAAATTCTGCATCTGTCTCCTACATCTGCCCTGAGTCTGCCTTACTGTCCAGCCCCAAAACTACAGACACTCAAATGAAAGGCAAGTGTGCTTAGGTGGGACACCCTGCCTTCTGTCACGGTGAGTATTAACACGAAGTTCAGCGCCCCAGCTTCACCAGGGCTCACTTTGGAGTCGTTTTCTGCTCCTCAGGAGACGTGAAGGCCGCTTTCAGCTACGATGCCGAGGGCGGGCGTACGCGTTTCTTCTTTAGCGAGATTATCCCTCATCCCTTGTGCATTTTAAGAGATTTGGTGGGCCCGTTAACAGTTTCTACCTGTTTTAGGACCTGCAGCGGGAGGTTGAATGGCTTGCTTCATGCAGCTCCGTCCGCCCGCCGCTCCCGCTCGCGGTGTTGACATGATTTATGTAAATCATAAAATGCAGCGCAGTGACCTCACGAGTGTCCAGCTCTCTTCACGCACGTCTCTGGGCAGAAGGGCTAGTATTTATAAACAGTGGTATATTCATGTCTCAGTAACCTGCTCTATTTACACTGTTAGCGCAGGGGCTGCTCCCGCACAAATGAAATATTATGCCCTGCCATGTGCGTTTCGTTTTTCTCTCGGTTGTGTGTTTTCTTTCATGCTTCGCTCTTGCTGTCAGTGAACTTGTCAGCAGCTTCCCCGGGTAAAGGGGCTGGGGGGCGAGCGGGGAAGGCGGGAAGCAGGAGAGCTACATCCGCTGCCATTCCCAACGCTGTGACAAATGCGCGCAAGGCCCGACCGGGCCGAGCCAGCTCTCGGGAACAGTGCCTCATTCAGCAGCGGTTTCCTCCAGCTCGACGGGAATGAGCAAATTCCCCAAATTAACAGCCGCTGGTGCACGGTGCAGCTGCCGTGACAAAGCCACTTGTCACAGCCGGCCGCCTCGTCCCCCGCGCGTACAAGGGTCTGCATTTGCCGTCCGCTGTGGTATCTCCGTTAAAAAGCTCTGGAAGTGCTGAGGCCACAATCACAGGATCTTTCACCCCCAGCTCGTAACTAAACGGGAGAGGAACTCTCTTTTCAGCAGGTGCCAACTTGGACAGGCCCGAGGTTCTCACTCGGGGACGTATCCTGCATCCAGCGCTTCCCGCAGCCTCAATGGGAGCGCTTGTTACCAGCCCGCACGTTGTCCTGCCTCTGGCAGCCCTCCAGCTCCCTCAGCCGGCACAGGGATGAGGATGGATTCCTGGAGTGGGTCTTAAATCTAGGGCCTGACATTACACCCTTCCATTCACAAATGCAAATGTGATGCATCCCCAGCCGCTTTGGGTTTACACCAACGGAAGAGCACAGTCCGGCTCTTCATTACAAGCTGGCACGACTTTTCCTGGTCCTCGTGCTGGTTTGATAAGGGTAACTGAAATGGAGCTGCCTGACCTGAAGCTTCACGGGCATCTGGATTTGGCAGGATTTTCTTGCAAAGTCATCTTTTTCACAATCATTCTAAGGAGATCTTTTTAATACCGCCTCCAAAGCTCTCCTTCCTGGCTCATGAATTAAGAGGAAAATGTCTTCTCTCCTAAAATAATCGCAGTAATGAACTTGACAATAAAAAGCAGCTTATCACCCTTCTGTTTTTTTCATGTTTTCTTTTTGCCACTAATTAAAAAAAAAAAATGGAAACAAGGTTTAATGCTTTTCAAAATATCATGTTTAAAATTTTGTCTGGTTCATTATCTCCCCAGCTTCTGCTGTTTTCAGAAAGTCTTTTTTTTTTTTTTTTTGTATTTTCTCATCAAGATGTTTATGGTAAATATTAACTTATGAACAAGTCAAAGAAAAAATCAGTAGCTGGAACTCTGTCAATCTCAAAAGACTGCATGCATTTCAAAATGAACTCCACGGCCTGAAGCTCCAGAGGAGAAAGAGCTCTCTATTGCCTTTACTGATGGAAAGGGAAAAGTATCTCATAAAAAGCTCTGTTTCTGCAAATTGCATACGTATAATTCCTCTAGTGGCACTTGCACTACATCTAAATCATGGGGCCCCAGAGTGCTTGCTGGCTTCTGGGTTTGGATGCTTGTCCTGACAGGCCACATCCTGACTGTGTGCAGGGACCTGTGTGTAAACTGCTCTCTGCTTCTCCTGTCCCATATCCTGGTTTCCACTGGAAGAAAACCCCTGTTTGTGCCCGAGGGGGACAGACAGTGCAGTGAAAAACGATGTCTGCAAGAAGCCAGAACAGGGTCGGAGCTGAGGGAAAGTTAGGATTTAGGTAAATCTTATTTGCTCAGTACCTCAGTAAAGTTTAACTCCTACCTTGTGATTGCTGACTGGGGGACAGGGCAGCAGCTCTGCAGGGGCGAGGGGGCACATCTGGAAGCAGACATGTGGCTTTCTGCTGCTTGCAACCGCAGTCTATGAGTCCGGCTTGCTGTGTGTCTGGAAAAATGTGCTGGGAGGACCGTCACCCCTGGGGCTGGTGTAGGGAGGGTGGGAAGAGACAGATCACTGAAAAACTTGCTGAGGGAAACTATTTTTCTCTTTTCATGCTTGCATATCCTCTTACCTGGCTTCCCAGGTTCACAGCTGCATTTGTTTTCGCCTCATAAAGATGTCCGTTCTTGTAGTTATTTCCAGAATGTGATGGAAGAATTTCTGTTTGTTAAAAGCATTCAGAGAGATCATAGACAGTCTAGTCCCTCGTGTTCTGCCTCAGATCAGAAGGGTGCTTACTCTTTTTGTCAAAACGTACTTGTTGAACTTGGGCCCTTTCAGAAGCCTTTGAGGAAGAAACTGATTCTGCCCTCGCTGTGACTAGCACTTCTCCTCTGTCATCAGTGAGACTGCCAATACACCCTCGCATGAATAGGAATGGCAGAATCTGACTTCAGTGAGTTTTTCAATATTCTTGAACCAATTATTTCGGAAATTAAAACAACGATGAAATGAAAAAATTGCACCTCTGAACCAAAGGGAAATCTGGCTGGGGAACCCCCATATTTGGTGTTTGATATTTTGCAAGTAATCAGTATATTTTTTCAATTTCTAGTTGAGGAACTGAGAACACATTGTAATTCTTATAGGATGGATTTCCTGCACTCACTCAAGGGGGTTTCCCTATAAAGTTGGGTAGGAAGTGTGTTGAGCCTCATTAACTCTCATGGTGTTGCTGAAAGAGGGCTGGAAACTGTTGGAGCTGTACATTAGGCAAAAATATCTTGGCCACATGGACAGTAGTGAGGAATTCCTGCAAGGCGAGGTGAACGAAGGTATGGTTCAAGGAAAAAGCAACCAAATACAACCACAGAAGAAAGCTGTGTCCAGCAACACAAGCTATATTCCATTGCTTTTATGTGTCAGTTCATGAAGTCAGATTTTCTTTCCATATTCCAACTAGAGTAAGATGGGAGTAAAGGAGTTCATTTCAGAAGGCAACCCTTTGAGATAGTTCCACCTTTTTTTTCGTATTGGGTTTATTTTTACTGACTGCAAAATCTCCATCCTGTCTCTATAGATCTCAGAAAGAAACATTTTTTTTTTCACTGGGACAGTTCTGTCGGCTTCTGTGGAGCTGCTTGCAATTCATATATGGGTATGGAAGAGGAGAGCTAGAGACCTTACATTTGATTTTTTACAAACCATATGTAGGTCTCCTTTATCCCTGCAAGGCCCAGTACAGCTCTCAGTGAAATGAATCCAAATTTGCCTTGAGAAACTGGCTCTGAAAACACTTCAGCACCTCCTAAAGAGAAGACAACAAGAGCCAGCAGTGCTCAAAATACCGCATCGCAGAGGACTAGATTGCTATCTTGCGTGAGCTCTGTGTTAATGCTCTTTTTTTTAATTCTCTGGCTCAAGGCTGGGGCCGCCCATGTACATGACTCCAGATGCTAGCAATGTAGAGTACACTGAAAGAAGAGGTGGGCCAAGTTTTTCTCTTTGGGCTTCCTCTGGACTATGGGAAAGTAGGGAATCAGGGTGTAAACCTTCCCAGTGGAAAGACTGATGTGGTGTGATTTATAGGTGGAGGGAAAAGGCCAGGGAAAACCTGTTCCCTTTCAGCTTCTCTGCCTCATGGTTGAAGCAGCAACATTTTCTAAACCAGCACCAGAAATTCTACCCAGAATGCTGTGTACATTGTGTCACTCGAAGGAGAATAACCTGGTACTGATGTCCAACTATGCAAGACTTAACCTTCTAGCCCCCAGGCATCACTGGGAGTTTTGTCTGAAGAACTCCTGTAGGGTCAGGACACAAATTTGCAGGTGCAAAACAGCCTTAGTAACTATAGATTGCAAAAGTGCAGATGTCAAATTCTGGTCTTTTGCTCAGCCATCCACCAGACTGCAGACAGAAAATGGGACACTGTGCAGAGGTCCATGAAAACCTCTGATCCTAATCGCTTAATAACTTTCCAGTCAAAGGATACATGTCCTCCTGCTTCTGTGAGGTGCATTTTTGTTTTCTGGCTAGGCTAGGACACTGCCTCTTTCTGACAGTTTCTCAAGTCACAACCTCCAGAGTCTGCGTGTGGCCTCTCTTTCTGCATTCGGTATAGGTATTTTACAAACCTCCCACTGGGGTGGGCAGATTATTTTGGATCACACGGACACCTGCATTTTTCTACCTGTATGTGTTCCCAAAGAGCTGCAATATTTGTCAGCTAGAATCTCTTCTCAATCTCACCCAGTTCACATGAATATCACATGAGGCTACCTCCTGCAAGAGACAGCCTTAAGATGTAATACATGTCTCGGTGCTTACTGTCTTCTTCCCCTTGTCCTTATTTTGCCTTCAAAGGGACTATCTGCTTGAAGAGCAGACATGGTTCTTGGAGTGCAGACCTATCTGAAGAAACTTAACTGAAAATGTAGCTGAATATTTGCCATTGAGAGAACATGCAGTACAGTGATTGCATTTATTAAACATGTCAGTGTAATTTCCACACTCAAGCACTGCCACAGCACCGTGAGAGAAGGCTTGTATTCCTGTACGAGTCCAGCTTGTCTGCCAACATGTCTACCCTCTCTGCAGGTGTATGAGTTACAGCCCAAGGCAAAAATATCCATGCCTTCCCCAAAGATCTCGTGGTGCTTCTGCGGGCCAGATGGTTCCAATTTGAGGCCTACGCGCAGTGATGTAGCTGTATTGAGTTTCTTCCCTGAAACCAACAAAACCTGCTTTAGCATTTTGCTTGGATTAAAATATTTGTCCCTTTTTTCACAGGGCAGAGGAGGGACTCCTGAAGCCACTGAAGGAAGGAAATCATTACAGGGTTCTACAGAAGTAGGTCATGTGCTACAGCTGCTCATAGTTTAAGAGGAAGAAACATGGGACCTCAAACATGGAACATGACTCCTTCAAAATGCTTGAGAGCAACCCAAGAAAAACATCCTCAGAGGCTTATTTAATAAACATTATCTATAATAGTCTCAATGTGTGCTCATGTTTCCTTAGGAGTTTGCACCTACTTCCCAGAGCTAACAAGATTCCAAAATAGAGCACAGAATAATTTAATGAAAAGGATTTAATAGTTTGTGTTAAAGCTAATATGGTCCATTAGGAGCTGTCATTTTATAAACAATGAAGATATGTTACCCTCTCTGTTGCCGTAAAGCCATTCCAAGCAAGGTTTGTAAACAGTCAGTAATGATCTATAGAACACGCACAAAAGACAATTAGAGCCACATTTGAAAAATGTGCTTTCTCTCCCATTTGATTTCTCTTTAAATAAACCAAGGAGGAGGATATATGTGTGGAGATGGACAAATGCATAATATAAGGACTATACATACAAATATATATATACATATATATGCATGTGTGGATTTCATTAGTAATCATACAATGTTCATTATCTTAAAAGAACTGCTATTTCCAGAGCTTGAAAAATGCCTAAAGTGAACTGTTAAATCTACTGAGAAGTTTTTAATTATAATCAAAGTGTCTCTTCACTGGGGCCTTTTTTTTTTTTCAACAAACTAACATTTCTGTGAAGACTCAACCTGCTTTCTTTAACAACTGTGAACACAAAAGATTATGGAACATAACAGTGTGAATTTCAATGTGCAGTGTTTATTTCTTCACAGTGAGACTTAATATAACTGTAAAACATTGATCTAAGTTAAAAAAAAAAGGCTCTCATAAGGCTTGAGACTCCTTAAACTTAATTCTGTTTTCCACCAGCATGATTCCAGAGGATGGTAATGCTGGGCAGGTCTGCGGACAGACACTGCAAAGGGCACAGAGTTACCCCACCAAATATTCCTCTCACCTGTGTCCCTGGCCAGCATTAAAATGATATCACTGCTGTTTGCTGATCCATTTTCCCTAGCTGTCTTCTAGAAGATGACTTGGTGAGTTGGGGCAGAAAGTAGGATCACCCAGAACAATCCATGTGCCCCAGGCATGCTTCAGTGCCACCACCATGTCCTAAAGTGCCCTAAGGGCAGGCACCTTGCAAAGCAGCCTAAGAAGAGGGACAAAGTAGCTGCCCAGCCGAGCTCCCCCTCCCACCCTTGGTTTTTGGAAGCCAGGCAAGAATGAAGTATGAGAGAAATCAGACCTAACGACTACAGGGGAGTTACTTCTGGTGTACAGTGAGGTAAGTGTTTGGAAAATCAGGTCCATAAAGTGCCTTTATTTCTTATTACTGCATGATCTAGAAGCAGATGGAATAGTCAAAGGATGACTAACTTAGTAGGTATAAGTAAGTGGATACAACATTATTATTTATAAAGTGAAGTCCTCATTAAAAAGGGTAACTTTTTCAAACATTTAGGTTCTTATTCAAGAAAAGAATCAAAGAAGAAACTTCAAGCTGAGGTCACTCTGTTATACATTTATGTTATGAAGATTTATTGAAGCTACTCCTGCAAGATTTGAGCAGTGTCTTAGGATGGCCAGGTGCTTGAAAGCAACCTTATAGCAAACCTACTAAAAAATGAGTAGGACAGAAACAGAATCTGGGTAAACAATTCCAGCAAGTGTTAAACAGGCTCTTCAGAAGGCTATATTATGATACTATATATATATATATTTATTTTGGTTTTTCTTTTTTCTAAAGGAATCTTTATTATTTGAACACAAGTTTGGGCTGAGAATGAACAATGTGCAAGACTTTTCCTTCCTGGGACCTTACTTCAAATCCCATATAAATCGTAAGGAAAATGAGGCAACATTTTCTATTTCTTCATGTGACAGTAATGCCAAAAAAAAATCCGGGGAAAAAGATATGAATGTGATGTTTGGGTATTCCCCTCTTTCCTATAGCATGTTTTATTTCTCGGGTGAATAAGAAAGGAAACGATTTTAAGCCTTCGTTCTCAACTACTGCCAATGAATTTGACTGAAGTTAAGCTAATGTTACTGATTTACACCACTGTCTTAGCTGGTTTCCTGGTAGCACACTTAGGAGAGTTCAGTCCATCTCCCTTGTTGAACTATGGACATCTTTCAGATATTTTGAATAGAAACTGCACTGAGTCTGATCTAGCAATAAATCTATTTCTAAGTTATTCCAATCTGCTACTCAAATGTTGGGCAGAACTGAAAAGAATTCTCAAACAGCCATTCCTGCCATGTAGATAGTTTAAGTCAACATATAGTATCATTGTCACAGGAGTATAAGTACAAACAAGCTGTTTTGTAGCAGGAGCTATCCAAATAAAAAGAATGCTACTTGGCAAAGGTAGAGTCTAGGAGAAGTCAAGCTGACATGTTAAGTTTGAGGATGCATCTCAGCACCCAGAATCCTGGGGGAGGCTTCATGTAACTAAAAGCAGATGTTCCCATCTGAGATGTTTGCATCTTTTTAGGCTCCTTTTGAAGTCAGTATAGGGAAAATATAGGTTGGTATTCATCATTTCCTAAATTTGATATTTATATTTGACCAAATAAACCAGGTCTCCAAAACACCTATTTTTCTCCATTGATGTTGAAAGGATCCAAGGGATCCTCAGGCACAAGTGTATACAGGACAAATATCTAAAGTCAGGACTAATAGAGTCCATCCTACAGTGCACAAAACTATTCTTGCACTCCACATGAAACACCAGCAGGTTGTGCTGAGTTACATCCTTCAAGATGGGAAATATTCAGTTTTACCTGTCCTGAGTTTCTGTTGTATTGTTGTTATTGGTCTTCATATGGATAACAGATATGATGGACTTGTTTAAATACTACTGTAAATATAGAGTCTGTTCCATGGACTTCAGTGATCCCAGTCTCCTTGTTCCAAATGTAATTTTTAAAGGTTCCTGCTACCCCGTGGTCTATAAATAAAAAATAAGGAAAAGATCATTTTAGCTTTTTACCTAAATGAGTATGTTTCTGATGTTTACTTACTTTTTAAAATTTCCCTAGGGATAGAGAGGACTGGAAGATGGGATGCAGGATAGGAAAAGGGATACTACGTTCACATTTGCTTTTCTTTCAAGATAAAAATCAGTGCTTTAAATTTCTTCTCTGCCACATAAAAAAGAGAAAAAAAAGAGAGAGAAAACAAAATACTGGTGCTAGGGACAGGTGCCTCTAATGTATTCTTGTCAGACATGCTGGGAACAGGAGAGCTCTATTTTTGAAATACTACCGTTAGCTGCATTACGTGGAGGTCTTGTTAGCGGTAAGTAGCGAATTGGTGTTTAGCGATGCAGGTGACAGCACTTATTAATTTGGGGGAAAAGGAAAGAAATCTCCAAATTCTCAGTGAGACAGACATAGGCTTGTGTGTCAATATGAGGAATTTATGCAAGCATCCTCTCATTTTAATGAGGTAGAAAAAGCAGCACTGCAGACAGAGTAGTAAAATAACAGCTTATGCCCTGGCTCACGAAACATGTACTTAAGCCATCTTTATGCAGGACAGCACTTAATCCTCTGCTTAACTTTGATTTACATGGGTGCTTATGTGGTATCTCGGGTAGGGATGACTAAAGTCTGGGATGAGCGGTGCCTCAATTAATCACAAATTCAACTCTGTGTTCATCTTGTAATAATAATAATAAAAGTAATAATAATAAATTGTGGTTAGGTGGCTACTTTCATCTTAATTCAATTATTAGGCTTTAGAAATGTTAGTAGTTAAGGCTCCGTGCACCCTGGAGTTGGGCAGAGGTTCAGTTGCTTTCCATTTACAGTGGCAGACCACCCGCAGGTGTCCAGTGTGAGCATTACGGCCATCGTGTGCCTAAAATCAAAAGAGCAATGAGCAGGTTGGGCTGCTTGTTCTCCAGACCTTGATTTCTGCTACACTCACCAGGCAGCAAAGGTGGAAAAGCAAAATCTCCCATCCACAAAGACACAGAGGCAGGAAGGTGGGGGGCTCTGCCCTTGCTGCGCTGTCGTGTACCCATGAGAACCTCCTTCCTGCTGTCATTGTCTGAGAGCAAAGAGGGATTAAATTTACTGTCTTCATCTGGAACAAGGGCATTGAAATTTTGCATCACCAAGGCAAAATTTTTCTTTTTTAAAAAGCCAATCTGGAAAGGATAGAAGCACGAGATCTGTCTGGCTTGTTGTCTGGATTGCACTCCAAGTTTGATGATCGCACCCAGACGACTAAAATAATGAAGGTGATAGATTAGTGTATTGACGCATAATCACTGTCTAGCCTGCAAAACTTACAAGCTGCGTGATTTTGAGAACATTTACTTGCAATTAAAGCAATTCTGACTCCCCTCCCTCAAGAAATATTTTGTGGGTAACACCAATTAATTACGTTTTTCAATGAGAACAGCTCTTAACAATCTCTGCTATTTATTTTTTATCGCATTCAGAATTCTGAAGAATTATGTATTATGTATTGCTTAGCAGTATTATTTGGGGTTTGGGATTGTAAAAATACCTCCCTCTTTTTTTTATAGCATCTCTTGAATGAATTAGAAGCCAACCACTTCCACGGGCTAAGTATATGAACTGGCTGTCATAATGATGAAAGGGAGTTTTTAGGCAGACAAACATCGTCTGATCAAGTCAACATATCTATCCAGCTTAACTATCTGCTTATCCATCTCTTTTTGATTTTCCACACCCTTCAGAGATAGATTTGGTGAAACTAAAAGGCAACCTCATGCTCTGGAAAGAAGAAATCTACCCTTGTATTTGCTTCCCTACTAAAGGTTACTACAGTTGCTTTAAGAGATCCAGAACACGACCTTTTCAGACTAAAACATTGTGTAGATTTTCCTTCCTCTGAAGCTGCAATGTAGAGTTATCACTGATCTATAGTTGATTAGAATAACACTCTGGAAAGGGTTTTTACAATGCTCTAGTTCTATAGGTCTGAGCTACTGATTTAAACCTCAATTAAAAACAGAGCTTAAAATTTGAATTCTGGCTCAGAACTGGAACCTCACGTAGACCTGAAAGAACTGTATAAAACACAGTAAGATAAAACTCTTTCACTAAAGCTTTCTCAAACTTCAGCCCTACCTCAATGATTGTGCAAAAATCAATTCTACAGTCATCTCTAACAGAAATAAAATCAAAGTCCAAGCTTTATTCTAAGAGTAGCTGTGCACGTGCAGTTCCTGTTAAACCTTTCCTTCCCCTTCTTCTCCCTAGTCAGCACAGAAGCTTCTAAACACTAGGATTTGGTAACTGCAGCTCTGTGACAAGTTTCCCTCTGGCAACTGTGGTTCCCCGGAGAGAGAGATAGGTTTCTTCCTCTTCTCTTCAAAATAGTGAGTTTTGCCTTCCTAAAACCGGCAAAGTTTCTCCTGGTAAATCCCCAATTTTGTATCACTGGCAACCATACAAAGTGATGTTTTCTCCCCAAAACCTATTTTCCGTGCGACCTTGCTGTCCTCATCTTGGTAAGTTCTCCACAGAACACAGCTGTAGTGCCTTCCAGGGAAGGAACGAGGGCTGAGATATTCCCTCTTTCCCAGCTTGCTCCTGGCACTCTGAATCTTGACTCCACTAACACAAAGAGGAGCAAAAAGAGGAGCATTCTTTTAAAATGCTGATGTACCTCAGCAGGCATATGGGCAGACTCACACAAAGAAGAGTGATTAGTATATTATATACGTCACATGTGCCTTGCAACAACAACAAAAAAAAAACAGGAGAAGTTTCCTTTAAAATCACTGCCAACCCTCTCAGCAGAGAAGCTTGGCCATATAAGCGTGCACTCACTCATGAATGATAAGGATTGAAGTCATGGCCGTGATTCACTTGCGGTTTTCTGATCTGTCACACTGAGGTCTCTGAAGCAGCTCAGCCACCCAAGGAATGGCATGCTTTGGCACTCAGACCTTTCTTTTGACCCACAGAAACCTTCTCTGTGTCTGTTTTGGCAGCTGGGTGTAATTCAATATGCTATGATACCCACATTTAGACAATTTTATAAGTTAGCAAAACAGCTACTGTTTTCATCTTCCCATGTTTTTCATCGTATCTGGATGTTGAAATAACACTGCTGAAAAACTGACATAATATGCTATGACAATGGTTGCTACTGATCATATAGAGGAATATAGGATCTCAGGCACAGCAAGGGGCCCAAACCTTGGGTTTCTGAGACGTCAGTCAACCCTCAGCACCTATCAAGAACACACATGCTGCAGCCAGCCGGGAAGCCCAGGCACCTCAACTTGAAAACAGCTGCAGTGAGCCTGGAAAGGGAGGCATGTTTTCCACAACGCTGCGAACTTGTGAAAACAATTCTGCAACTGAAACTGAGAATAGCCTTCACAATCGCTACCCCTCCAAGGCACCTAGCTCATGCTTGGGTGCTATAAATACATAGCAATAAACCATACCGGGAAACTATGATACAGTAACGTTACAGTACGTTCTGCTGGCATTGCTTTTGAGGTGCAACAGCTTGTGAAAGGGGAAGAGAAATGGGAGACACTCACATGTTAGAGGGAATGAGGAGGAAATACCTCAGCAACCTCATTTCCCTACCTCTGAACACAGCTCTCCTGTACTTTGTCTGTAGCCTATGGTGCCCTGGCAGCCCATTCATGCATAGAAAGACTTGGCAGAACACATGGTTACCCTTACACTGAATTCTTTCGCCATGTGTGTTTAATATATCTCTGTGATCTGATTCAAGTGGAGCAGATTTGAATATCTCATTATACAGAGACCAATATGTCTTCATACACACAGTAATTATATTGTTTATTCTGACGTGAGAACACTGGATCTCTTGCTGAACGTCGGAGGACTCGCATGCATTTTTCAGGCGCGTAGACGTGAGCGACTACGCTGACATGCAGATTCTGCACAAATCGCTAATGAGAATCCCAAATTCTTCTGCCCCACCTCCCCCTGCCAAAAAAACAGATTTCAGCCTCTGTGAAAAGCAGAAGGGGAGAATTTAAATGGGAAGATGTGCATGCACAACTTGGGTCTCTGGATCAGGAGCCCATTTCTCAGCCCGTGCGGCCTGGCGGAGCTGTACTGGTTCCTCAGGGAGAAGGAAGGAAAGCAGCGAGGGGGTGGAAATATTCTAACGGCACTTCAGAGGACTTCTTTTAAACTTAGATTTTGTAATGAAGATTCACCTAAATCTTAGCAAGTGAGCGTTTTCCCCTAATGGAAGCATGGGCTGCAGTCCCTTATTTCTTTCCTTCCCATGTTCCAATATTTTTTTTTTCTTTTGTAACAGCCTCTTTGTGCTAATACACAAATTTTCCTGGTTATAGTGCTTATTTTGTTCTCTTAGGGCATCCCAAACAATGTCTGGGGCTGCTTCAGGACTGCAAGGTACATTGCCGTGTAGACATACCTCGATTGGAAGCAAATTCAGAAATGCGTAAATTGTGCATTCTCTCTGCCTTCCTCCTTCATTCTCTCCCATTACAGTGTCTACCACGGAGGCACCTCTGAATAATACCCCACGGATGTGACCATGGTGCCTGGCATGAGAACAGCCTTGTTTAAAAGCACGATGCCAAGGATGCGATGAACTTGATCTCAGAGCCCAGGGCAGTGTCTGCTCCCTCCACCACCACTTCCCAGTATAAATCCCAGCTTTAGCACTGATCTGTAACGTTCTGTAGCCTTTGGGTCCTAGCGACTTGGCAGTGATCTTTACTCCCCTTCCAGTGGGGTGATGTTTGAGGTGAGGTGCTGAAATCACACCTGAGTATCTGGAGCCTGCCTGCTAGCGGCTGGCTTTCCCTCCAGCTCCCCAGCTGCTGACTGTGGGGGCCTGTTTTCACTTAGAGTTCACTGTAACACTCATACTCTTATTATTATCCTGTGTTAATTAAATTTCATATTGTTCTTAATTGTGTGTGTGGCCCCTGAGACAATGTGAAGAATTCATTACTAAAAAAGATAGAGTTTTATTTAGTATAGAATTTGTCTCTAAGAGATACTTCATCTACCAGAGGAAAAAGCAGCAATAGTAGAGAACTAGCTGCTGGCATATTGGTCAAGAACAAAACAAAAGGACAAGGCAAAAAGAGACAGGATCAGAAGGAGAAGAGTAAGAATAATTAAGCATGTGACTTAAATTCAACTTACATTACAATAGGTAACATTTGGTAATATTTGAAAGCATTTGAGATTATTTGAATATTTATTGCCAATCACAGGATATCCAGACCAGTGGTTAGCTGTTCTCCCTGTTAAAAACTGGAAGTATGCAGGCTTTCTCGGAGCAGTGATATAATATAATATAAAATAACATTGTCCTAGATAAAAAATGATCTTGTAGGGTACATTCCTTTGTTTTGTTCCATGTTAATTGGAAAATAGATGAATACACACTGTGTGCTTGTTCTCAGAAACTTCCATATGTGTTTGTTGGCTTCCATGTTTTTGTCAAACCTCTGTGGATGCTCCTTCCATGCTTCTGAGGCAGGAAGGAACCATGGGAAAATACAGCACATACCAGCTGGCAAAAGGATGGGTTCCCAGCAGGCTTTTGGCATTTGAAACACTAATATATGTGAACAGGTTGATATGATTAAGGTTAATGAATGAGAGACAGTTCCAGACTTTTCTGATTATTGTAATGCATTAAATATTTTTATTTTGCCATAGTCATATGGAAAAAAAAAAAGTCATTGTCATAGTCATAGCCATTTAATGTTCAGAATGGCAGCCTGGCAGTTAACAGAAAGTAGTGTTACATCCTTCTTTTAGTGTTGTTATGATCATAAAACACGCAAACAGATATGAATACAGCAGAAAATAGCATTATATCTTTGGATTCCCAATTCTTAGTTTCACTATCGACAAGAGAAAAACTACATGGGTTTCATTTTCATGGCATTTAGTAGAAAGTTATTAGAAAGTGATCCAAGGAGCTCTACAGCTGTAAAACCAAGGGGACCAAGGGGACAGAAATCAGTGCAACCAGCATTCTGCAATTGGCTGTTTGGCTTGAGTCTCCTTCCAGCCTCACAGTATTCCCAGTTCTGTCTGTACTGTGCTCAGGACGGGCACAAAGCTGTTTTCCTTCCAGACAATTTTACCGATGGGCCTGCCTGCTTAATTGGATTGGCATAGCACACCAGGCCTCCACCAGGCCTCCACCGCTTGTCTGGCCTTCCTCTCTGCTTCTGGTCTGTGTCTCAAGCTGCAGGATTACTCTTGAAACTTCAGTGTGGCATGGTGTGGCAGATTGTGTAGCAGATTGTGTGGCTTCATATTTGGTGGCAAATTTGGTGTTCTTTAAATGGCCTTAGGTAGCTCTTGGCCCTGCAGCCACCCATTTCCAGCTCCACATCACCACAGATGCTTTGCTTAGCCAGGTGTCTGTGTCTATGCGGTAAAGGAGCTCAGGAACTGATCTGGTGGAAAGAACATATTTTGCTTCCCTCTGTCTGTTTCACCGTTTGGCTGTGCAAAATGCTGGGCCAGCAGCACCCAGGACAGCAGTCTTGGCACTGCAGTGCCACGCGAGGACTCACGGGCTGGCCCATTCTTCGCCCCGTGGAAGGACAAGTCTCCAAAATATCAGCCTGGAGCTTGCACTGCTTCCACGGTCCAAACCCCCGTGCAAGGACAATCTGTATTTCGGTTTCTGCCTGGTGGGATGGGAGGATCTTTATTATAATCACTGTGATCTTTTTTATATATAAAGTGGTAATATTCCACTTTTTTTTTTCAATACAGTGCTCTTGAGGGTTAACACACCTTAAAAATGGAAAAAGTGAAAAACCTTTCCAGTAAAAGCCATTCAGGCAATATAGTGACTGTATCTGATCTCTTATGTGTGTTAGCCTGAATGACACTGGAGAAATTCTGCCAGAATGAGACTTCATCCTTTACCACTGTCCAGTTCTTCCTTTAAAGCCAGGAGGACTTACTTTGTCAAGGTTATGCAATTCAATTTTAAAAAATCTTAATGAATTGTGTTACTAACATTGCTTTCAGTGCAGGGAAACTGGCAGAGCTGCTATAAAAGAAACAGCAGGTTATGTTTGAGGAATAAGAGGGCTTAAGACAGATGTTGACTTAAAAACGATATGTCGTTTGTTGATTAGGGGAAAAAATTACAAAGTAATTGAGAGACAGATTCTCAGCTAATACATATTGGTAGAGCTCCATTGAAATAAGTGGAGCTATGCTGATTTACGTCAGTTGAAGATCTAGGCCTGATTTTTTATAACTTAAATTAGTTCCTGCAATAGGTTTATTTTTGGCTTTAAGGAAGGATTTGAAGATCAGGATTGATTAGCTGTTTTTTTCTGATTTATTAGAGCATCGTTAGTTTTATTTTAAATTTGCTTTAGTATTGATGGTAGCTTTTGTCTCTTGTCATAATTTATCTGTTAAAAGTTCTTCAGAGTGTCAAATACTTAGAGTATTTTCCAGATTCTCAGGTGGCTAAGATAGGATTCTTTCTTTAATTAAAAAGAAGAAGATTGAGTTTCAGGCAATCATGCTTTGATATTCCCCTATGTTTCTAAAGTCACTCAGATTATGAGAACTGGGCTTCAATTTTTGAAATTAAACTTTGTTAAATTGGATGTTGATATTGCATTTTTCTATCTGACTAAAATACCAGTGGCTGTTAGTATTACTAGGTAAATCTTCACGATTTCTTATAGACGCTAAATGGCGTCTTGTTTTATGACTTGATTCTGACTCATTTCTTACTTTCTAAACCTGGTATAATGCCACCAAACTCAGCAGAATTACTCCAGATTTGAAGTAGCATAATGGAGGTTAAAGTCTGTCTTTGGACTTCTATTTCCCTAAAGAAAAATGATTTGCCATAGTAACCAGTGTAACCAAAACCTATGAGTCAGATAATAGAAATCAATACAGCAATACTGAAGGCATTGGATTAGCCTAATTTACACAGTGGAAAAGCTGATCCTCTGTTTTCCTGAAAAAAACATCTTTGGGGTATTTTGCTACACTAGACTAATTATTATGACTAATTGAAATTGCGAATGTCTACTTCTGGGGCACAATCTCAGCGACAGCAATGAAGTGTACCTGCTTTGTTTAAATGCAAGAGAGATTTTGTTGACCAGATCCATCCCTGCCTTGCCAAAATAATGTGGATGATCATGGAGCGTGCAAAGGAAGCCAGATTCAGGAAGGATAAGTGAAGATAAAGCTAGTATGAGTGATCATCAGAGTCCAACAGTATGTCCAGCTGCTTTAAATTTCACATGCTTGGCCTATAAGCTCCCCTCTGTCACCAGGAGCAAAGATCCTACGCAAAGGCCCTTGAAGAGGAACAGTGAAGAAAGAATTCTAGACTTCACAAGAGTCCATGAGATTCAAGTTCTTATGACAACCCTGGCTTTTAATATGACGTACATATGTCCACCTCTCTTTCTACATATTCACACTGCCTAATCGACCCCTTAAAAGTATCTTCTGCTCTTCCCTTCCCATTTCCTTTTCTCTTCCCCTTTCTATTCTCCTTCTCCTTCCCCTTTCTTTTTTCGCTGTCTGCTTTTCATAATGAAGTCTCATGCTTTCCCCTGTTCACTGTTTCCCCTTCCATTCTGTGCTTTTTGGGGGACAATAATGTAGTGATGGTGCAGGTCATGGCGGGGGCTAGTAAAGGTGAGGACAAGGAGAAGAAGGTAGATGCTGCGATCAAGTCCATACAGTGAGTGCTTATGTCTTTCAAAACACCAGCTCACAGTGCCACAGCAGCTCCACTTGTGGTCAGGGCTCCAGCACAGAACAACTGGGCAGAACATCTCTCACAGCCTCTCACTCTAGTGGGTGACTGAATGTGATTTCACTGGGTGTGAGTCCACTGCAGTCTCCTCCTCCAAGCTTCTCTCACCTGCTCTTTCTTGCCCTTCTCTCTTAGCAAAAAAAAAAAAAAAAAAAATCTATTTCCATTACAGTTTGTCTTGTGATAACTGAAGTGCTCTAGATGTGGCTGAAAATGTCAGGATCACTAAAATAGCACAGGTGGTAGATAGCATGATCATTCAGCTGAATTTCTTGATAGGCTCAGCTGAAAGTATAAATTGAGATACCTTCAACAGCTTGGATGGGCAAGAGCTTTTGAAAACTAGTAAAGGTATATAGCTGGTGGCAATAGCAGTGAAACAATGCAGTGAACAACAACAGTTAAAAGTGTGACAAAAATGACTTTCAGTGTGTGTGCAACTGAAAGAGGTCAGTAAGACTGAAAATGCAGAAGAAAATCCTCTAGTCTCTAGTCAACCTGCCAGAGTGCAAGTTTTATGCATCCAATATGTGCAGGTAGCACAACATAAGAGTCATCCAAATAACTGCTGTCACCTTGCAAGCAGTCTTTCCAATTTTCATCCTTGCCCTGGATATTGTTTAGCAAATGTAATTGGGCTGTCAGTTTCCAAATAACCTTTGTAATCCCCTTCTCAGCATTTATTGGGAATCAGGCTAGTCATCTTCCTCAGCTAGCTAAGATATGAGCTCAGATTTCCATTAATGCTATCTTTTTCCTTCTCTCCACAGCTGATCAGCAACGAGGATGGCAATTACTGTGTGTAGTCATGAATGGTGTCCTAACTACACTTGGAGTCCACGTTGCAGGGCAATATGCCATAAGAACCTGCAAGCATCTGCACCTCCACTTGTGGACCACTGCCATGATGGAGAACATTCTACTTGTCAATGCTGCTCGCAAAAGGTATGGAAGCAGCAGTGAGGTACATCCTGCCAGTGGCATGCAAATTCTGCCAAAGTAGTGTCCTTGCTGGAGTGTCAGCTTCTAATTTTGAAAACAGAAGAACCATCTCTCCCCATGGATTTCTCCACAAGGATCTTCAGAATGAATTCAGCAGGGCTGGATTCCTACAGTGTTGGCAGATTCCTACAGCAGGCAGCGTGGCTGCAACATACAAACATGCTATACGGAATTCAACTCAGACGTGACTGTGCGCCACGTACCAAATGGACCAAACGCATTCTGCCAAATAATGCATAAATTCAGCATTACTGATTGGAGAACAAGTGTTACAGACAAGCTAAAAATGCTTCGACAGACCTGACACAAACTGCTTCTAACTTCGGGGATGTAGTAGTCACCTCTGAGGTCAAAGAGCTTCAGTCACATCTCTGCTTTTGATTAAGAAGAAGATGGAACTGAACACTGCTCTCTTGCGTGAACTTTCAAAATGAACTGGAAGTTGATGCTATCGCCCAGAGTCCTAGGAAGAGGTTGGTAACTCTGTCAGTGTGCTGTGTAGATCTTCACATCCACTAGAGCTGTGGAAGGCAGTTGGGCACCTACATCTAGGTGCTGCTCTTTTGTAGATATGGGACATCTCCAAGCTGCCCAAGCATGTGACCAGACAGCACAAAATGAGAAACTGTCAGCAAGGAAGTCTTCTTTTCTGCTCAGCTTATATATGATTTATATGGGGACTGTATTTAAAATATACTAAAGACAACTTTGTGGGGAGTGCTGGGTGTCATTTCAGCATTTAGGCAATCTCATATCCTTTGTCTACTCAATGCTGTGCAGTTATTTTGCTTCTGTTCTCTGATTTCATGCGGTTTAAAGAGGCTGAAGTATGTGAATACCGTACTTTTTATTGTGTCATGTTTACATGCATTGATGTGCAGTAGAAACAGAAAAAAAATATGAGTGTGGTCAAGTGAACTACTGTAGGATAAAGAGAGATAAATAATTCAGATTCTCATTATAACAGAGGAGTGCAGTTCCCATACAGTGGAGAGAGACTGTCTTTGTGTGAATTGGTATGCAGTGGCTGTTTAGTAGCCATAGCATGTAATCTAGCATTAGTATTAACATAAATCAGTGGCAGGAATTAGTAATATTTCTAAAGTCTTATATGATAACTGGATCCACACTATATTGTTTAGTCCTCCTGGGCATTTTAATAATCATGTAATAGAAATGTTGGAGTAGCTGAGATGATATTCTTTATATTGCTCTATGAAAGGTCTTTAACACAATGTCTTTAGCAGACAGTTTTGATAGAATGTGTTGTACAAAAAGAAATATGCCTATTTTGGTAATATGGGTATGTTTCATTAGCTCAGCCCGCAGCAATATGACATTACATTTAAAAAGGAATACAATTAATAACAATGAGAGGGGTTTTTTTTTAGCTCTCAGAGTGTAGCTGGAGGAACTGAGAAAGGTGTCAGGGCAATTAAGTTGAGGCACTGTATTACCTTTGTCTGAACACTCATAACATCATCCTGTCGCAATATGTTGAATAGGGGATTTCTTTGCAGGAGGATTCTTAATTTATTTTGATGTTTCCTATAACTCAGATAATAATAAGATGGACTTTTTTATTAATCTTTAAAAAGGTACAGAACAAGGGAATTAACATGACTTTGGGTCGGTGTATTTTCCAATTTCCATAGGGTGCGGGACGACTGTGCAGGAGATGCACACAATAGCTTCTCAGTGCTCAACTTAATGCAACCACCATATCGGGGCTCTGGAAAAGCAAAAAATACTCATGGTGCATGCACAGCGCATGGATTAGGTAACTGCAGTCCAGGGAAAAACTTATACTTTGAGACTATTATAATAATCAACAAGGGTATTATTTTATTCAGCGTTAACCTTTATATTTTATGTTAAATGACAATGCAACTGGTGGAACACAATCCTTCCCTCGAGTAACAGCATCCACCGTTGCTTCCATCTCTAAAGAGGCTCCTTAAATATCTTGCAGTCCTAAAAAATGCTCCTCTCTCTCCGTTCTGCAGGTCAGGTTTAATAACTGTAAAAGCAGAGATGTGGACGGGCCCGGCTGTGTCTCTGGCAGCTCGGTGGAGGGGAGGCACCTCTCTCTCCCAGCCCGGACGAGCAGAGATGGCCCTGGGCACTGAGTCCTTCTTCCCGCCTGGATGCTACCCTGTGCCATGCACTCTAGGTGTCCCCATTTGAGCAGAAGGGTTGGACTAGATGATCTCTAGATGTCCCTTCCAACCTCAGCTATTCTGTGATTCTGTGATTCCCGTGGCACTGGCTCCTGTGCTGGGGACCTGATCTCAGCCAGCTGTAAAACACGTAACTTGTCCCACCCTGCTCCATGCTGCAGGCTGCATTGGCTTTGCAGCCAGCTCCCTTACGGCCCAGTGTCATTTTTGCAGGGTATTTTCTCTCAGCATACTGCTTTCCTCCAGAGGGACAAGCAGGTGTGTGGCAAAGCACCATGGAGAGATCAGGACAAGGATGGGACCTGCCTCCTCACCACAGCCCACCTGAAACTGCTGGAGTTGCAGCCTAGAAAGCAAAAAAATCTCAAGTCTCTCTCAAGAGAGCTATACAGAGGGAAAAGAGATATGTAGGTGCCGGAGTGGAGCTGTCCTTCCCCTCTGCTCATGTGGCTGAGGGGTGCCAAGGAAGCCAGGGGCCCCAGCTGCACCAGCACCATTTTATGAGCACCAAGGAAGCCAGCGGCCGCAGTGGTGTTGGTGCCATTTTATGGGCACCCCCAGGCCACTCAAAGTGGTTGTTCGAGCAAGGATCGAAACACAACTCCCCAGCCATGTAACTTCATGAGTAACATATTAACAGTGCTGGAGAGGAAAAATCCTTAATCCGAGGGGCTCTGGGTTGCCCCTTCCGTATGGGCTCCTGGGTTAATGGCGCACCGCTCGTGCAGCCACCCTGGGCACCCACAGCCGCTTTCCTAGCCGTCACCAGCCGCCCTTCCAGCCGCCATCTCATGCCGCCGTGGCCGCTGCTTAAAGCCCCGCAGATATGCAGCGGCACACAGCACCGCCAGCCATTAAATCACCCCGCGGCGCCCGGGGACCACCGCCCTCCCTCCCCGCCGCCATCCCCTGCTAAGTATTATTGACAAATCCATCAAAGGCAGTGATGCATCGGCTCCCACCTCACCTCCGAGCGGGATGAGGGGCAGCTGGGCCGGGGGACAAGGACATGCGGTCGCCGTGGCAACGCGGGGCTTGGCGGGACAGGTGAGGGCCGCCCGGCAGCCATGTTGCCCCGGGGCCCCCCGAGGACTGGCCGGGCGCCCTCCCGCATCGATCCGCCTGGGCCTCGGTGCTATCGACCGCCCCAATTTGCAGGAATTTGCCGTATTGATAGGGGGGCCGATTAACATTTGGTGCCAGACTGGTTCAATACGGGCTGGTAACAGCTTTTAATGATTAATTGACTTTTATGATTCCGCGGTGGCGCTGTCAGCGAGCTGTGAACGGCGGGCACGCTCCTTTTCAGGCTGCTCTCCAGTGGCACGGGGCAGTGATTGAATACCTAGGAAATTAGTGTCCTCGCTGTCTCATTTTATGAAAGATAAATGCTATGACATTTAACGCAGACCTTAATTTAGAACAGAGCTAAACAGATCATTTTGCAATTTAATCATAAACAGGTAAATATCAAAACTTGTTTAGCATTTTGCGAGTTAGGCAGGCAGGCCACAGCGGTACGGCCGAGTACGCAGTGAGGGAATGGTGAGGTAAGCAAATGTATCAAGGCTTGGAGCCAGCCTCATTTCAATAATAATAATGGCACTATAAGTGCAGACACTTATCACATCCACAATTTGGGTGTTTTCTTCCAGCATGGCCATCTCTCCCGCTTTCCCTGTTCTCCTGCGATCTCATTCACTGTTCCCACGCTAGCTGTTAAAGTGAGGGCTTCCGACACATGATATGATATATGAAAAAAGAATGTCACCTACAGTTAATCTGTTACCTAAAACAAACATAAACATTATGGAAAAATTGCAAAGGGAAACAAAATTTTATTATACTCCATAACAACTGAAAAAAGATTGTCTGGAAGGCTGTGTGCTGTCAACTCCTACCTTCCTGTGTTCATATTTATAGCCTATTCCTTTGCATTCGTTTTAATTAAAAAGATTGTAAGTTTCTTTTTAAATAACTGTCTAAACAAAATGTCATATTATGCATGTTTATACATATAAAAGCTAAAATGACATATTTTGATCCTCTTTGAAATTTTATTCTCTGCCTTCTCACCATTCCATCATCCCCTGCATTTCAGCGGATTTACGGAGGAAATGAGGACACAACGGGCCAGATTCTTAAATCATTTTGACCCACTTTGGAGGAGCTGGAGTGCTGCCGAACCTCCCCATTTGAGGATTCCCTTGGCACGAGGGAGTCCCTAGCTAGTACAAAGCTGACAAAGCCAATTCCTTTGCCATCTGTTCCCACACAGCCCATTTGGAGGAGTCTACTGGGGGCACGGTAGGGGTGCAATTGAGGTATTTTTGCATTTCCCCTGTTCTCCCTTCTGAGAGACCCCCAGGGAGGCTATAGCCAGCCAGCACGAAGCTCAGAAACACAAAGCTATGTATGACCGGCTCCCTTGCAGCTCTCCTTGCTCCTTTGAGCTGCACCCTGTGCTGCTTTTGTAAATAAGCTGGGATGCTGCAGGGATCTATGCAGGAGAGGCCAGCTCCAAAAGCTCTTCTCTCTTAACTTGAATCACTTTATGAAAATAGTTGACAAGGAGCAATCAGACAAGGAGGTAAATTGCACAACTTGATTGGCCAGTAACCTCTGGGAGAAGGGAAGATGGGGACAAACTTCTGGAGACAGCTGGGTGCAGCCACATCTTAATCCTGATCAGCAGAAGTCAGAAGAGCTTCTCTAACAGCACTGCTGTCATGCCCAGCTATGTAATATCTGCAGGGGGGATACTCACTTCTGCATCAAAATTCACAGTGCTGAGAAAGACACCACATCCTCCGTGTACACTGGATGTTTGCCTATGGATTTGGCCTGACGAGCTTTGTGACCCCTGCTGATGCAAGGATGAAAATGGCACACACTCAGGCAGGCATCTCAGCTGGGAAGCACCAACTATTAGCAGAGAGATGGTTAAGGGATGGCTTTTTAAACCACTTTTTAAACCACTCCTTGACTGGGGCTGCTTGTTATGCTACCACCTGACAGCAGGAGCACTTTTTAGCACAAAGTCAGAGAGCTAGTGGAGAAGGGGGGGGACACCTTCCCCTGGAGCGAAGCAAGGATGGAGCACCCACACAGTCAGTCCGTCTCAGCAGTGAGGTGGCAAATAAGTGCTGCGAGGGAGCCTGTTTCTTCACCTTTGTTTCTTAACATCAGCGTTCAGAGGTTTGCTTCTGTCTCTCGACCCGAGCTTCTGCGCGACTGGAACATTCAGCAGCATGAGGGCAGAGCACACTGCATGCGGGGCAGACCCAGAGGTGCCTCACAGCAGACCCAAATCCCATTCTGCTGGCCCAAGGGGGAGAAAGCAGGGCAGGTTCCCAGGCCTGCTCTAGTCCTAAGGCGGGGAGGGAAGCCACGAAGCATGGCAGAGAGCCCTACTTGGCCCCAGCTGACGTGGGAAGCTGAGGGAACGATTGTTCATGCTGGGAGGTGTAGTGGGTTCCCTCTCTGACCTCTCGCTTTGTGTCACCAGACAGCCTGGCTCTGCAGGACACAGGCTAAACGGCTGTCACAACAGCCCGTTATAACCTGGGCAAAGGTTGGTCTACACAACAGCTTTCACTTTGCTTGTGTGAACAGACGGCCCTTGACAGTCTTAGCGTGTCGGCCCAGACCGGTTCTTTACCAACGCAACAGGGTTTAAAGATTCAGGCAAGGAAGAGTGTATCCTGTCTTTAGAGATCAGCAGCGCACAGATTGCTGAGTTAGGTCCCAAATGTGGGCTCAAGTACAGGCAAAACATGCAGGTTGACAGTGTAACTCCCTGTACGTAGATTGCAGAAAGCTAGCACATAGCAAATAGCCATATGTAAATGGCCCAGGATGCCCTATATCCATTTGGCTTGGGTCATGGAAGGGACCCGCACGTCTGCCCACCAATGTAAGCATGCCCTAAAAGGGGACATGGCAAGCTAAGCGCTACCTAAGCGAATAGGGAGTCCCAGGGAGGGAAGCATTGCTTTCCATCAGAGCTTCAGTTAAGCGCACCTTTGAATGGACCATTCTGAACTGGACTGCCCTGTAATTAGCTTCCTAAGTCACACACTTGGGCACAGGTGGTGTGAGCAGATCTATCTCAGCAGACTCTACAGCAAAGTAGAGAAAAAAAGATCTCATTGGAAGGATTTGGGTGGTGGTGGTGTGAATAGTGACGAGGGAGTCCTGATTTTTCCGTAGACAATGGAGCACTCTGAAGACAAGAAAGCATGATTCATGGAGCCAGAGGGTATCTGGAATATCGAGTGTTCCTGCTGAGAATGGGATGCTCCAAACCCTCACTTTTCAGGACATGAATGTCTATGTGCAATGCAAAGGCTGTAGCTTGCTCGTACTCTGTTTAGCTTCACAGCTCCTGATTTCTTGAGTCCACTGTGGCTATCTACAGTGCAAAGTATACTGTGGTCATCTCCCCTGCTATGTCTTCTTTTTCAGGGACAAAGATGGTCTCTTAAGGGACTCTTAAACTGAAAAGACTGAAAACATCTCTCTCCCAAAGTGTTCCTTCTGCCAGGCAATTGCAAGAAAGATAGAGAGCAGTTGTCACTTTTGAATGGAAGTGGCTGAGAGTGCTGAAGCTAAGGGTGTACAAGACAATAGTAGTAGGATCTTTTGCAGGTGGAGTTGAGCCTGTTCCGTCCCTGCTCCAAGCCAGCTGGGGAATTGCTTCACTCATCCCGAATAGCTGAGCTGATCCCGAGGTAATGCAGCTACACAGGTTCAGGGTTAGAAGCTTCCAGGCAGCAACATGTGTCCCTGCAACTAAGCGGAGGGGCCTGTCAGTTGCTCATGAAATCCAAAGCAGCCCTGCATCCTGCTCGTGTGCACCTCCTGGGTGAGCCTCACGGGCACCACAAAGCTTACCTGCCAAGCACCACGCACGAGTGCCAAGTCTGGGAGAGGAAGGAGAAACATGGTTCAGCAATGCAGCCCTACAGCAGAGGCAGTGGCGGCTCAAGACAGAAAATAAGTAGTCTGTTACTTTTACAGTCTCCTGCTGCAAAAGCACAAGCTCTGCTTTGGCTAGTCTAGAGATCTAGGAAATGAGGCAAAAACCTTGGGTTTGGGGCAGCAAGTGTTGCATCTAGTTCTTTTTTTCCCGACAGGACCAGAGCCTTGCTCTCCTGCACCCTCCCCATCCTGCCCCACACCCTCTCCTAGTCTTCTCTATAGCTCCCAGCTTTCCACAGCTGGGGAAAGCAAGTCCCAGCTCGTGTCCCTGCAGGAGGGCTGCACTCCCTTTCACTTGAGCTGGACAGAAGGACCGTGTAGGGCACGTAAGGAGGCCCCTCCGGCAAGCTGCCTGTGAGGTGCCTAATCAAGACCGGCAGGAATTTCTGCATGACCCTCCGGAAACATCTATGTTCTGCCCAAGCAGCATCTTCAGGCACATAAATGAGAGTTTGGGATCGTGCCAAGGTTCATCACATGGTGTTGTGAAAAAATTCTCCCCGCTCACCTGCAAAAGCGGCACTTAGTGCTTCCCGCTCCCTAGACGGGGAGCAGAGGAAGCAGCCTGTATAGTCTGAATAGGACACAAGAACTGGAGTCGGAGGAAGAGCAGCCAAACTCCATGGGCAAAATCTCAGCCCCACTAAAGTGGGTGGCAAAAGTTCTGTCAACTCCAATAACATTTTATCCCATGGCTGCGTGTCCTTGTGTCCGACCGTACACCCCTCTCAAGTGCATAGTGCTACTAAGTTGTGTGACTGCTACAAAGGGCAGGATGTGACCTCCTCCGTTTTTGCCATGACCCAGTATACACAGTCTGAGTAGAAAGCAGAATCTTTCTTCATCACATCTTGTGCATCACGTAATAAAGGAGGAATACTGAATTATTAAGAATATGGTTTTCTTACAATGTGGAATGACTGACGTTGAATCTTTGTGGATTTTCATTCCTCTTTATTCAGGCAGGGTATGTTGGGCCATATGTATTCTGCATTCACTGAATATTCATATATTTGGCCTCTCTGACCTTTGTTGAGGTGCATGGCTAGAGATACTGAAGGTGGAATGTGGTCCCCTGTTTTTATAACTGTATCACAGATATTTATCCATTCAATAATAACACAATGTATTTTTGAACAAAAATAATGCTCCATATTTTGCCAAGACATTGTTTTTTTCTGCAGCCACGCGCCAGCTATTCCTTGACAAAATTCCAGGCATTATCTTTTTCGCAAGTTCAGAGGGCAGTTACCAAGTGTAATTTCCACCTGTAGGCACTGATTTAGTTTTATTTTTATGATTCCTTTTCCAGATTTACAATGAAATTTAATTAGGCTTCTTATACATTTCTTTGGCAATTTTTGAAGACATAAATATATATATTTCTCCTTCGCGATTACGATCCCCTTTAACTCGCTGGATATCCCAAATTATAAGCTTTGCATGGAATCAGTTGCCTTTGGCTATGTTTGGTATTATGTTACCTTCTGTTCAGTTAACGGTGTGGAGATAGGCCATAAGCACTGGAAAAACCTCAAAGCTCTTTTCTGCTGTTTTGAAATTGAGAAAGCAGAAACATAATTGCTTTTGTTGGATCACAATCCTGAATAGCAAAAGACTTTTTAAACATCTGCCCTTCCTTTGATTGGCTTTACATCTTCTCTCTTTTTTGTCTACTGTTCATTATTCTGCATTTTATTCACTAATGAAAAATTCTATCCATGACAATATTTTCATATGCAGTAAGATGACTAAGATTCAATGCATTTAATCTGATCTAGCCCTACAGAAAACCTTAATAGAATGTGACAATATATGTTAATTCTGTGAGGTTTGTATTTCCTTCTTGTTCTGTATAATATCTGATCTGTCCTGCCTACAATCTCGGTTGCCATCTCTTGCAACCCTGACTTTTAACAGAGCCAGATTTTAACTCCAGGGATGTATTTGTAACACCTATTGAAGTCAAACGACACCGTGTAGCTATGTGGAAAATAAATTTTGCTCTCTTTGTTGCTGTGGCCCCGCGTCCATTCAAATCTGTGGCAAATCCGTCATTGACTTAAATTCTGCCGAGAGGAGGCGTCGGAATCGTTCCGCTTTACGCGGGATTCTCTTTGATGGGAGCACCCGCATGTGTTTCCATGTGCTGATCTCCCTTTCCCTCTCTATCACGGATCGAATGACTTGATACATCTCTTTTCTTTTTTTAATACCACTGTCAAACACCTGTCATGATATTAGCATTCATTTGCAGGGAAATGTAGCAGCCAGAAATAATGCTGATCCCCGAGTGGACCAGCATAATCTGTGCATTCTGCAGGGAATAGCTATCCCTATTCAATAATAATATTGAAATTAAGAAATAACATGCTGTCTTCTAACATGGGAAGACAATACAAATAATTGGGGAATTTCCTAACAAGTCTGTTATTAAAACAGTATCTAAAGGAAACCTGAGAATTCAGCCAACTGAAATGTGTCTTTTTTTTTTTTTTCCTTTTTCCCCTTGGTTTAAGCATTATACTTGACATCAATACCACAACTATTTTCGGTGCTACCTGGGAATTAAGGGAGCTGGAGGCAGAAGGCTTTTGAAATGTCACTTCTGAGTTTGCTCACTTAGAGCAAAGTTTTTCAAAAGCGACAAGGTCCAAATTTTCAAGCGCCGATAGTCTCCAGTTGGATACAAATTTCCAGGAAGATTCCAGTCTCATTTACACTTCTAAATGGAGATTTTCTTTTCCTACAAGTGCTCAGCAGCCAGTAATTCTGGCCTGGAAACCATTGAGAAATCTTTTTTTTTTTTCCTTCTTTTTTTCAACACCTAAAATGGAACAGGGAGCTCCGTTGTGAATCAGGTTCTTCAGGAAAGTCATGTCTGATGAGCCCAAGGCTGAGGAAAGAACTGGAGTATATCTTTCCTCTCCAAATCCTCTAGAGGCAGTGGGCACTAAAAAGACCCAAAGTAATGCTAAGCACACAGAGCATCAAAAAACACAACTTGGAGACTGGAAGTAATGGAGAAATACCCATAATTCCTCCTGGAGCTTTGCAGTGGATGAGGGAACAAGTATTCCATGAATACCAGAATTATTCCAGAAGCCTAGTTTCCAACGGAGTTAGTGTTTCATGGCTCCCTGACATTTTAAATGAGTTATACCACTGCTGCACTGTGGTTCCAGCCCTTATCAGGCACTAAGGAACCTGTATGGGAGAGAGGCCTTGGCTGCAGAGTGGATTCGCTGATATCTAATAAGGTGCGAGCTCCGTCTGAAGCTTTCCCTCATATCCATCCAGCCTCTCTCCCACGTGGATTCCCTCCATGTCAAATGAGAAGCGAGTGTGGGCTGCAGGCTTTCCGTCAGCAGGAAAGCTGCTCAGCTTTCCTTTTCCCCCAAAACCTACCACCACCCTTGAAACCTCGACCTTCCTGCCAGCTTTCTCTCAAACCGGGCAGTGGCTTCGCGAGCTATTAGGCAAACACACACACACAGAGCTCAATGTAAGGGCCGCGTTTCCTCACGGAGCCAGGCTGCAAACATCCCCTGCTAAAACTCCGAGAGCCTGCAGCCTGCTGTGCCTAGGAGCGAGCCGGGCTGCCTGTAGGATCGCCCTGAGTGGAAAGAGAAATAAATTATTCCCTATGTCTGACGCTGTGTTTCATCCCATCCGCGTCCATAGGGTATCCCAGCGGCGCGGCGGCAGAGGACCCCTTTGGCACGAGGCCGGCTGCGGTGCAGCTCAGGGGGCTGGCAACGTTCCTGGCCGGCCCGCCAGGGTGAAGGATTGGCAGCGCTTCCTGCACTTTCCTTTCCCAGGAGCAGCGATCAAACGCAATCTAGCCCTCGTTATTTGCCGTTAGCTTCTTTGATTGCGATTTGGAAATAACGTTGCTAAGGAAAGCAAAGGCCATGGTTAAACTGATTGATAGAAAATAAGAGTCATAGAAAACATCTGGAGAGCCAGATGAGTACAAGCCATTGTTTCGTTTAACACCCTTATAATATTTGCTGCAAACAGCCAAGCTGAAGGGTGGATTCCTCATCATTTTTATCATGGGATTTTCCAGAATATTAATGAATGGTCTTCAACAGCAATGTTTAGTCCATGCCCTACTGCCCAGACATTACTGAAGCCGTCCAGAGCCAAATTATCACAACATAACATCAAAATGTAAGAACGATCATACTGGATCATACCGAGATCCCTCTAGACTTTTGCTTCAGATGGTGACTAATAGCAGATGTTTAGGGAAAAATGCAAAACCAGAAAATGCAGTTGTGCCTGATACACCCTCCCAATCTCTAGTGATTTGAAGCTCAAGAACAAGCTGAGCCAGAGGTGATATCCTTTTACTTAATATGGCTAGACAGATTATTTCTTCTGGGAGTCTGGCCTTTAAAGGTAGAAACAGCAAGGAGCTGGTGTTTCACCTAGAGACACAACAATGAAGAAGAATGAAATGTTCCCGCTGCAGACTTCAGGGGTCACCCCTAGGAGAAGGGGCCCATCAAGCTGCCATGCCTAGTGCTAACGGAAAGAGAGCGAGGATCCATCTGTGGTGTGAAGCCTTGGGAGACTCCCTGACCGAATGAGTGCTCGCTCTTTTGCTGACTGCCCTGCTGACTGCAGCTGGAAGTGCTGCCCACCAGCTGCCTGGCTGGATATCCCATGAGCTGCAGCACTGGGGGCAAACCCCCTGGCTGGAACATGCCCGGACTTAAGCAGCACAGTGCCAGAGCACGTACAGAAAGTAGGCAGGAATGTAGTTAATGACAAACCCTCTTCACATCTTCCCAGGTCTGCTGCTGTGTTGATCCTAGTTATTTGGTAACTGTGCTTTACACCTACGTGCTTTACACCTACGTCCAAGTGCTGCAGATTTGTCAGAATCCTCAGAGCGCCCAGAAAGACAGGAAAACATTAGCACATTTCTGATTTTAGAGATACTGAAAATGAGACAAATAGCTGAAATCACTTGCCTTAAGTCCACACAATGAATCAGGAGCTGAACCAGGTGTAGATGCTACTTGCCCCCGTTCCTAATCCTCCCTTTTCAATGGCTAGCTAGCACCTCCTCTCACCCCATTTACTGTTACATCTAGAAGCATGAATCGGAGACATATACATCAGGGGCTGTTTCTTCACAGATCTTTAATCAATATTTGTAGTAAGGGCTCATGATGGTGATCATCTACAAAATCCTGTTGTTTTGACTTGATAAGTGATATTCTACCTAACAAGCACTGTTGCATTAAAAATGGGCTGGTGTTTCCAAAAATACCTTTTTTTTCTTCTTTCCTAATTCACATGTCAGTTCTGAATTCATTACAATACAAAGCTGTTTGTAGTGCTGATACATTGCTGTGCTTCATTTCATCAAATTTTACCGTGAGTTTAGATCAACCACATTACCTCACATTCCGCAGAAATGTAAACCTTTTAAGGAAGAATGAAGGAAAAAAAAAAAAAAAAAAACACTTGGATGCACAAGTCAAGTCACCACGACACTTATTGAGGTTCACCTACAATTAAGTCCGTTGTTTCTCACATGTCTGTTGAAGTCACTCATATTCACGGTGTTTCTCACAGCGCAACGTGATCAAAGTCCTGGTTTGTCAGAAACGGCTGCTGAGCTTGTGCAGAGCCCAGGCCCACACGGACTTGAAATGTCCCCTGGCACCTGAGCAAGTTCTGTGAGCAGAGGACATTCGTAAGGGCATCCACCACAGCCTTTTGAATTCAGGGACAGCTCCTGCCCTTTCCCACAGCAAATTTGTTTCTATCCAATACTAGTGTGCTTGCTCCTTAGTCCACCTGCGGTGAGTCAACCCTACAAAGCCGAGCAGACACCGTGTAGGCCCTGTGCCCTGCTGTTCCACTAGGCCATGTTTCCTTGTAAAGGCCTTGCCAGAAAAGCTACACTAACATAATACCAACAAAGCCACTTCAGTGGAACCATTTTGATGAACAAAATAATATACCAGCAAAAAAAAAAAAAAAAAAAAAAAAAAAGGCCTTTCTTTTCCCTGATATTGTTGTGTCTACCTCAGGCAATTGTTTTCACGCTTCTGCCTGACACAGCAAGGATAGCAAACCTCTGCGAACACAAGAAGTCCTGAGGGGGGAACAGACCATTCGCTGCTGATTCCAGTTGCATCTCAGTTGTGTCTCTGGGCTGGCTGCCTGCATGAGCAAGGCTGCTTTTAGAACAGTATTCCTGGAGATTTGGGGCATATGTTAGTAATATTTTTTAATTCTTTCAGTGACACATATTTTTGATCCTTCTTTAATATCACGTATTTAAAAAGTGTGCTTGGGTCTAGCATTTCCTAATGCTACAGAAAATAAAAATTCAGATGAAATAAAATATTCTTTGAGGATGATCAACTGATAGCTAAAGGACTGGCAACATTTGACCATTGGGATGTATTTACTGAAAGGAGACCTTTTTTGAAGGACAGACTCCACCTGAGTAACTGTGGAATAGCCTTCTGGAAGCAGGTCTGGCAGAACTGATAAGCAAAGCTTTGAACTGAGAAATGAAGAGACTTCAATAATCTCCACAGGCGCATGGAACACCAGAGGAGAAAACCTAGGTACATGAGGACATGCATAAGGAAATTTTAGTGATCAGAAGGATGGTGAATAAGAAGAAAGCAAGTGTAAACAGTGATAGCAACTGCTTCCAAGCAGGCAAGGCAGTTTGCATCAGGAAGAGGTCTTACAAAGCTGTGGCATAGGGTACAGAAATATTTAAAAACAATATATGCCCCCAAAATGAAAAACTATGAACTGAACTCACAGGACATTAAACAGGACGGGTATAGAGATACTGGTAACACAGCAAATAGCAGTCATAACTGGAAGGTTGGTCTCAAAACATATGCATTATTCAGAAAAGTAGAGATAAAGGTGAAGGTGGTGGCAGAGAACTGCACATTAATGATGTGAATCAATGAAGAAGAGAGTGCAGAAGGGATAGCATGAAAAAAAAAAAAAAAAAAAAAAAGCAGAATTATTCCAGTTAAAATCACTTGGGAAAAAATGGTAAAAGAGGGTCTGTGTGGAAAGTGTGAGTTGGCTTTGGTTAGGGGTAAAGTCACCAGCAGTGCCCTTAGAGAGAAAAGTTTTGTTGGGTTTGTGTTATTCAGGGAAATTTTTAGCTTCCCAAAACAAAGATTGAAGAACAAATGATACTAATGATGATAAAATTCAAATATTTCAATTTGATTACATCAGATTTTGATGTAAGAGTCAGCAAATTTATTAATGACATTCTTACAGAACCAATAAAAAGTGATGCTGATTGAGATTTGGTTTTTGTAACTGATGATTTGAGCAAAAATTGACCTTAACTCACATGGGCAGGGACTGACACTTCCTAATTAAATAGAACAAATAAATGAGACTGTTAATAAGGTTTTACATTTTGAAAGGGCAAAGTTTGGAAAACTCACAGAATTGATTAGTAAAGTCAAATTAATTGTAGAGGTTTTGTTGTTAGAATGTGAAAGAGGCTTGGAATTTCTGCAGGTCTGAGCTACTAAGTTGGATAAAATGCAACCAGAAAGATCACACCAAAGCCCATCTGAGCTTTCTTGGACAAGATGATATCCCAGAGAAAACAGAGTAAATACTATCTATTTGGATTTTGCTAAAGCATTTGACACAGTTCCACAGAAGAAATTATTTGTTAAGTTGGAGTCCTGCATTTATAATAATGATCTGGCACATGGCACACAGGTTGCACTGGAAAAGGCACTACAAGGCTGGAGAGAACTTGGACAACTCTTTGAAATAAGTACTGGAAGCAGTCTTGCTTAATATTTGCATAAATGCTCATGACATAAATATGCTGTGACATTTTTGATGGCCCAAAGTTGGTAAGCATGAAAGAGAATGAGAACTAAAAGATGCTGAAAATTGCTCAAGAATTGGAAGAATGAAAAGCGAAGTCAGGCTAACAATAACAATAACACTAATTGCTCTAGGCTTATAAGTGAGCAGAAAGACCTGGCCCTGGCCATACCCTCCGATGTGACTCTCATGCTCCAGCGTGACCCAGCCTTCAAGACAGGTAACTAAAACCCAACGAGGCAGAAAGGGGAAAGTGTTAACGCTTTTGCACAAAATCCTGATTAGACCTTGTGAGTGGCTCTAACCACCCATATTTAGGAAGGCTCGACTCCAGCTGGAACATACAAAGAAACTCGTGAAAAACGTGAAGAAACACGGCTAAGATGACCAGAGGAAACAAGCGGTCTGAATAACTTATCTTGCTAAGCTGCACAAAATGAGGGCTAAGAAGACACGAGTTAGCCACAAACACAGGTTGCAAGTCAGAAGATACTTCCTAGGTGTTAGAGCCATCAGTCTTGCTATGGGGAGAGCAGGTATCAGGAACCTAACAGCACTTAAGATTAAGCCTGACACATTGGTGAAAGCAAATTATGATACAGTGTTTGTGAGGAGAGGAGGTCTCGCCAGTCAGAGAAGTTTCTTCCAGTCGCGAGGACCTGACTACAGCTGCATCTCTGTGGGATAGATTACAGGGAGAAGTCTGGGTGATGAGAGGAACTGTACGTCTCCTTTAGTGTTAAATAAATCTTTCAGCTGTTTCTCAGTTCCAAACTTTCGCTGGTCTGCCAAACAAGAACTGAAACAAAAAGACCCAAAACTTGCAGAAAACTTCTCACTGAAAGTTTGAGCTATATTCACTAACTTGAATGGTGAAAGAAAACAGATTATGATATAAAATTTAAACATTATTTTTTCCCCAAAGTAACTGAATACCCAGCTGAACTTTACCATCTGAAATATTTAGGCTGGCTACATCCTACATAGAGAACAAGCCTCGTTCAGTGCTTGCCTGCCAGCCACACACACTGAAATTGAAAACGAAGTGGCCTAGGAGGCTCGTTTAATATCACCTAAATGTGTGCAGTGTTGCCTTTTGCCAGTCTGAAGCTGAACCTTCTTGCAGAGCTAAAGACTTGGGCCTGCTCCTGCAAGAGGCAATTACCCATTGGCCTTACTGGGATAATATAGATTAAGTTTGTATAGCAGAGTGGGTGGATATTTTCCCTTCCATCCATACAGTCCATCTGCTTCTCCTGTTTCTCCAGAAAAGTCCTTGGAGTGAAATATTCAGTGAAGCAAAGAGGTAACAAAGTCCCCTGAGACAGGTTCTTTCCAAGAAACCGGTGCTTTGTTTTTCTGCCTCTCTACCACCACGAATCAGACATTCCCCGTGTCACAGTCTGCTCCTGACACTCGGCTGGCCCCAGGCTCGTGCCGTGGACCTGGCAACGTGCTCGGTGCCAGCCCAGCGCTGCGGGTGCTCCCTGGCTGCTGACCTCCTCGGTAGGTGCGGGCAGGCCCCCCGCCAACATGCGAACTCCTGCAGCAAAACACACAAAAACAAGCTTTGGCGCATACAGATCTCTTCTGTCGCAGGCCCAAACAGCAGCTCCCTTGCCTTCCCATGTCCCGGTTCATGGGGTCTCACGCACTGGGTAAAAAGAGAAGTAAAATAAAAGTTTTGAGAGTTTATAATGGTGTAATCTAATTCTGTACAAGCGGTGCGTGCCTGTCTTGGGTAAAGGGGTGTTTTTCACCCTAGCGTGACCACATGAGGAAGAATTCCTATATTCATTTCTGCCAGGTTTCGTTTGGCGTTTTGGAGTACTTTATTTTGTGTTTATGACCAGCCTCATGCTGCTTGGCATTTCCTTTAATGCCTGGCTCCAAGGCTCATGTGACTGTGTGGAAACTGTTTGAACTAAAGGGAGGGCCCAGCTCCCCATGTCGGGAAGAAAAACTAGAAGAACCGCAGCAAAGTGCCACCCCCTGGATGCGAGCAAAGGGATGGCAAAGTAATGCTGCTTTTCAGTCTTCATAGCTATAAGTTGATCAGATGAACTTGGGCTCATGTTTCCCAAGTGTTTTGCCACTGGCTACAATGCCAAAGGTAGCTCAGAGCCCATTTTTGAAAGTGAGCCCAACAAAGAACGTTCTGCTTGCTAAGGGAAATGCCATCGTACCAAGTGCGATGACCACTCATCCTGACTAGCCCTGAGTCCTGACATGGTGCTGAAAACAGCTTGTCCTGCGTGTACTCCCCACAGAGAGGCAGGACAGGACCCATGCTCCCAAACTTCAGCCACCTGGTTAGGTAGGCTCTAAGCTACCTGCCTATAACCTATAATCAAAAGAGCGACACAGGAAACGTTGGGAAGTGACTCATCCTTCCCTTCCTTAGCCTCAGATGGCACAAATCACCCTCCCTCTTTCCCCATTGAACACAGAGGAGCCCGGGCTTAGCCTGCACACTTAACCAGTATGCAGCTCAAGTTAGTGAAAATAAATCCCATGTGCAGTCAGTGCTGGATCTGATAACTTAACTGCTAAAGCCACATTCGAAACACAGGCAAGGTTTTAAGAAAAAGGTATCATGAACTTATTGGTATCACATGTTCTCCATAAATGCAGGGAAAAAAAGGGGATGGTAACCTCTTGATTGTGAAATTACATGATTACTAAATGAATATGATTCTTCAGCAGGCTGTTTTAATGTCTGGGCTATGTTTCTAATGAAGGAAAACATGTTGTACCACTGATCCATATCACAGTGTGCATGCTGTCTGCTATCAAGAGTAGGCAAGCTCTAAATACAGGATCTCTATGATTTTTATTCATACCTGCAGAAATAAAACCAGAAGGTTGTTCTTTTCCAAAATCAAAATAGTCTCTGTGCAGTGTATCTGATTCAAACCACATTGCTAGCAAGGTGGAACCTTGAAATCATTAAGAGTTTTCTATGGTAAAAATTAAAGATTAGAGGGCCCTGAGGAAACAGAACACATGGGCCAAAAATGTTAAACCTAAATATTAAAAGTAGTCAGCCAAGTCAAAGCATTGGCATCTACATGAAGGGATCATGAATTAGAGAAAGACCATGCACCCACTGTAGCTATGTATTCCCTAGTACTTCTGAAAACTACTCCCCTTTTAATTAAATATCTTCATGTGGATGAAGCTGCTTCATTTTTGTATGTATTTGATAAAGGAATCCATACGTTCCTTACTTTACGACAAGGATCCGAAGATACTATATGACCAAAGGGTTTGGTCCCATATCTTTCTACTCCAGGAAGGGAAGAACAGTGAGAAAAGCTGACAGAGCTGTTTTTTGTTTTTTTTTTCCCCAGAGTAATCAGAAAAAACTCACAGTTAAAAAAAAAAATCCATCACAGTAATCACCAATGTACTTTGGTAGAAGAGAAGCCTCTCATCACAACTTCAGCACGTTCAGGATCAAAAGTCTCAGATGGACTAATTCCCATGGGTTTCATAGCAAAAGGTACCTTTGACTTTCCAAAGCTGATCCTGCCCACAGCCCTCCTGGGAGCGACCTGAGAAATGCACTGCCTTCACTTACCTCAAGGAGCCGTACTCATCTTTCAAGTGTGAGAAAACTCACAACACAAAGGATTTCAAAGCAAAAGCCTAACTTCCTTGGATGCCAAGGAATTCTACATTGTATAGGAAAAGAAAGCAGGTGTTGCATTTTAGGTCAAATTGCAATCTTTCTGCCTCATCTGATGGAAACAAACGAGTATCTGCTGTTGCCCAGCTGCAAGTGCTGCTCCTCAGCCATGCCGGGGCGAGCTCTGCTGCACTGGAAGCTGCTGGCAGCAGATCATGCTGCCTGCTGCCCCACTGCGCTCACTCTGCTTGTGGGGGGCAACAAGCATGGGGTGGGCTCCATTTAAAAGACATGGGGATAGCTGTCCGTCCATCATTCCTCCTGTAAAAGCAGAGTTTCTTAGTTTAGATGACTACCTCAGTAGAAAGCAAAGTTGACGATTCTCAATGTGACCGCAAGCCTGGGCTTCTCTGCTGCTCCCATCCTTCCCTATCAACAGCACGGCTTTGCCCAGGCACCAGGGGTTTGTCTGCACACACCTTCTCCGGCCACAGCACAGGCTGCCCCTACACTAAAGCCACCCCTGGGGGTCCCGCTTGGAGAGCAAGGGGTTTGAAAGTGTTTTTATTTCTGTGTAGCCAGAAATTGTTCTTCCTCCCCGTCACGAAACAAAGATACCCATTCACAGCCTGGAGCAGGAGAATCTGTTCCTGTCAGAGGACACACGCATCAGTGTTTCGAAATTTTGGTCTATAAGGACCATTTATTGATAGTGTCCTAGTTCACTGCAGTTATGTGAAGTTTAACTTGTATTTACAAGTCTTATTTCTGACAATGGAGTAAGTAAGTGCGAGGATCTTATTTTTAACTGTTAGTGCTCAGATTACACAGGATGGGAATTACGAATCACACCTTGACCCATGACAGTGCAAAACCCCTGCAGCTCGACCCTGCAAGGCAGAATTGATCTGGCCGTTGTTACCGATGGGGGCTGTGCATAGCGGCCCACGGTGCGGCACTGTCAGCAGGGACACCCGCGTCACCTCGCGCTTCTCGTTCTCCTGGTGGCCAGGAAGTTTGTGCTCTGTGGGATAAAGCAGTAAAGAGCACCTAAAAAGACTGCTTCTTGCTGGTAGGGGCCTTCAAAGAGGAATTTCATCATCCAGATTTCTCAGTGTGTGCTGCTCAGAAGGCAAACAAGGTGCGGGCCACAACAAAGATGTTTGAGATGATAAATCAAATTAAAAAGGCATTTAGATCCTCAGTGTTTTAGCATGGACTTCAAGACAAAGGTGCACACAGAGCAAAGGATTTAAATTTCTTTTATTTATTCATTTATTATATCCCTACTGGTGTCCAGAGGAAGACAAGATCTCCTGTAAACGCTCTCATTGGGCTGGGCCTTACATGCCTTAGTGGTTGTGACTTAGCAGTCAATGGACATCAGCACAACTCGGTACGGGGTCTATCAAAATCACTTTGGCAGATGTAACCTGGCCATATAGGTTTTATGGGATTTGCCGCAGATGACAGCAAAGTCCAAGTGCCTGGGACAACTTGGGCTGAAAAACAAGCACAGTCCGAGTTGCTGATACAAATACAGTTGCTGCTACACAGACATTTTATGACTTATGAGGTAGGCATAGAGAGGGGTTTCTTTGGGCTCTGCTGCCAACCTGCATGTGCAGCAGACACAGTTAAATGCGGTAGAAGTGGTGCGTGTTACTGAAGCCGGGGCTCTGGGCCTGTGTCTCTAGCAGGGATGCAGAAGGAGCTGCACAGGGGCAGCACCTGCAGGGACAGCTCGGATCTGGCAGCAGCTGAACGAGGATTGGGAGCTGCCTCCATTCCGCTTCAGGGCCTCTCACAGGAGCCTGGAATAAGCAGGCTCCTAATCCGGGCAGGCCGCTTGTGCCAAGAATAAGTGTGGCTGTAAGCACAGGCACGGCCGGAGCATCCTGGCATCAGCGTGTGCTCCGGCGCGCTGGGAGCGGGGAGCTGCCTGGAGCCAAAGCAGCAGCAGCAGCAATAGGGGCCGTATTCACTCGCAAGGCAGAGTCCTCGGCTGGAGCCCTCTCCGACCTCCCAGAAAACGGACCTGAGTCAAACGCCCTGCCTGGAGCCACCCCCTATTCTGCCTGGCTTAGTTGGGATTTGTTCATTCCTTTTTTTTTTTTTTTTCCCCTCTTATTTTCTTCCCTCCACGCTCCTCCCCACCCCCGAAGGAGCAGCTCCGCCAGCTGCAACGGCGAGGAAAGGGAAAAAAAAAAAAAAAAAAAAAAGATGGGGGGGGGGGGGGAGGAGAAGCCTTGCAGAGTCCGCCGAGGGTTAAAGCAGCCCCCAGGCAGGGCACAAAGCACCCGGGTGGCCTTGGGGCGGATTTTGTGCGGGGAGATTAACGCCTTGGCCCCCCAACACGGGCATCTCCTGGCCCCAGCCGGGAAACCCTTGGGTCGCTCCTGACGGGGCTGTTAACAAATAAATAAATAAAACGAAATAAATGATTAAATGAAAGCAACTCCGAAGTGTCTGAACAGAGGGAGGGCGGGCCGCAACGAGGCGCCGCAGCGGCTGGGCCGGGTGGGACCGGGCCGGGCCGGGCCGGGCCGGAGCGGCCTCCGCGGCGCTCGGCGGAGCGGAGCCGAGCGGCCTCCGGCTCCCGTTAGGTGGCGCTACAGACTTTGCAACCACGTGCGCAAAGCGCAATAGAGACACGGAAGAATTAAGAATAATAATTTAAAAAAAAAAAAAAAGGCGCCCTTCTTTTTGTCCGAACCGCGGAAAAACCACCCGCCGAGTAAGGAGGAGCGGCTGCTGCCAACGGGGACCTCGCCCAGACCCCTGTGCACCCCCGCTCCTTCCGCGTTACTCCCCCCTTCCCAAAAAGCCACCCACAGGGGCTACCCCGGCTCTGCGGGCTGTGCCCTCGGCTGCTTCACCGATCCGCACGCCAACCCTCCTTGCTTGTTTGTTTTTTGTTGTTGTTGTTTTGTTTTGGGGGGTTGGGTTTTTTTTTTTTTTTTGGAGGGTGGGGGGGTGTCACGCATTGTTCCCCCTCATTCTAGGACCAGGTGATATGAAGAAGGAAAAAAAAAAAAAAAAGAAAGTTTGAGAGCAGCAAATTCAGTGGCAGCGGCGGGGGAGCTGCCAAGTGCGCCTCCCGTAGGAGCCATCCCGGCATCGGAGCCATCCCGGCCGGGAAAACGGGAGCACGGGCACGTCGAAACACCGAAACGCGCCCCCCCAGGCCCGCCCGCACCGGGGAGGCACTTTCCCGTTGGGGAAGGTCGCGCTCAAGGAAGCGAGCGGCTCCCACGCGTGTTTAAGGGCAGCGGCGGCCGCAGCGCGGGGAGCCCCCGGCCCCGAGCGCCTCAAAGCCCCGACCCGGGGGGGCTGCGGAGGGCGCGATGAGGAGTCCGGTCAGCGAGATGGGCTGTAACAAAACACACCTTGGGGTAGGAGCTCTTGCTCTGGTACTTTTTTCCTCCTTTATTTCTTCTTATTTTCTTTTTCTTTCCTTTTTTTTTTTTTTTTTTTTTTCTCTCTCGGCCCAGCGAGAAGTAGCTACACGGTGGGTTCGGGTCTCTCCCGCTTCCCCCCACCCCCTCTCTTCCCTAAAGGTCCCTTGGCTGGGAGTGTGGGCACAGGAGCCGCCAGGGTAGGTGCCCCGGCGGGGCAGGACCCCCCAGATTCCCCCCCGTCTGGCCGGAGAAGCGGTCGGGAGAGCGCCCGGAGCGCGGGGCGGCTCGCGGGGCTGCGGCTCTTCTTGGTTTCCTGCCCTTCAAAGTGAGCTTGTCCGGGTGGGTTATTCGCAATGCCGTTCCGTAGCTGCGCCTTGAAGTTAAGCGGCTTCTCGGTCCTCGTTGGGAAGAGCAGACATGTGTCCTCAATTGTATAGTGTGTTCAACATATATATATGTGTATATATAAATCTACTAGGTACTTTATGATCCCATCTGGAGAAATTAAAAGCCCAGAGCTGTAATGTTTACTCTAACAAAGTTTACAAAAAAAGGAAAAGGGGGAGGGGGGATGGTAATGTGTGAGACACATGTCTCCAAATATAACCCAAGTGCTTTCCCTTCTGGTGAAAAAGTTGCATGCGAGTGTTTCCGCTTTAGCCCTCCCTGCCACCTGTACTTCCCAGGGTAACTTTTCCCGGCGCTGGCGCCGGAGCACCAATAGTGCTTATTAATGAATTAATTATTATTATGGCTGCTGCATTGACTCCGAGAGCTTCGGAGGCCAAACTAATCCATGTTAATCAGTTGCGATTAATTGCGTTTCAGCTGCTGTTTTAAGCACAGTTTCAAGGAAAGCGGCGAGGAGGGTCTGTGTGTTGGGGAAGGGGAGGCCCTTCTCCACTGGGGGGGCTGCAGCGATGCCAGGTGAGCAGGGTGGCCCCTTGGTGGCCCTCGGGGTAGCCTTCTTGGAAGCTCTGGACGGGCCCGGCTGCATCCGACCCCCGGAGCCAGCGGGAAAAGGCGCTTCGGGACGGAGGTGGGGGGGTCGGCAGGGCCAGCAAGACGAGGTGGGGGCTTAAAATCACCCGCCACTCGCCCGGTGCCAAGGCCGGGAGGCCGAGGGGCCGGGGCGAGCGGCGAGCAGGAGGGGGCAGCCCCCAGGGCCCTGCGCCCTCCCAGGGGACACCGGGAGCGACCCCGGGATCGTCACGGCAACACGCGACCTCTCTCCCTTCATTGTGTTTTTCCTTATTTTAATTTTCTTTTTTTTTTCTTTTTTTTCTGGCAAAATGGCAATTGAGAAACTGAAGTCCTTCCCATGCTGTTTGAAATTGGGTTGTTAGGATTTTTTTTTCTTTTCTGCTACTTTGAGCGGAGGTTCTCACTTTTTTTTCCTCTCTCTTTTCTTCTTTTTATTTTTTTTTCTTTCCTCATCCCTTTGACCCTGCTTTTGCTCAGGACAAGCAAGTAAAATGAAATAAAAAGCAAACAACCCTCTCCTATATGTGAAAACAGGCCTTTCTTGGAAAGGAGGAGTCAAACCAAACCCCAAACTTTTACCTGCAAAAGAAGAGAGTGTGCAAAAATATCCCCCCTCCCCGTAGTCGAGTACAGCATTTACTGAGAACTTAGAAGCGGGAGGCCGCGGGGGCGGGAGGCCGAGGGGGGGCAGGACGCCCCTTTCCCTCCCCTCGCGCGTGGAATCGTTTTCCGCGGCCTCAGTGGCTCGTGGGAGGTGCCCGCAGGGACGCGGGCAGCAACGCCCGGGCTTTGCCACGAGATGTGTGTGTTAAACAACTTTCCCCCCGCCTTCCCCTCTCCGTTGCCGTTTAGTTTGCTATGGCCGAGAGACATAGGTAGGCGAAACAAAACAATAACAACAAGCGAAAAGAAAAAGAAAAAGAAAAGAAAAGAAAAGAAAAGAAAAGAAAAGAAAAGAAAAGAAAAGAAAAGAAAAGAAAAGAAAAGAAAAGAAAAGAAAAGAAAAGAAAAGAAAAGAAAAGAAAAGAAAAGAAAAAGAAAAGGCGCGGGGAAGCCCCCGCGCTGGCGGGAGTTGCGCGCGGCCGCGCTCGGCGGGGCTCGGCCCCTGCCCCGCGGCCTGGGCGGGAAGCGGCGTTGGGGCCCCCCGGCGGGCCCGGCCCGGCCCGGAGCCGGCGGCGCCGGGAGCTGCAGGTGCGGGGGGTCCCCCCGGGCTCCCCAAGCTCCCGTAACGCGCATTTCCCAAGGGAAGCAGCTGCCAGCGAGCGGATCCGCCGCGCTTCTCGGCGCTATTTTCAGCGCCCTGAAATTTCCAGTAATTCAGAGATTCTCCTCTCTCCCCTCTTCAACATCAGGATACTTTGGCGTCGCTCGACGGGGAACTTCTGAGCATGAGGAGTGAGGGCATCGGGCTCAAAGCACCTTCCTCTCTCCGATCCGCGCACACGGGCACGTCGCGAGGCTGCTCGATGGGGCTCGATGTGTCCCGCGGGCCTCGCGCACCCCGGGCTCTGCTCCCAGGGCTCCCCCTTCTTCCCCGAGGGCACCGGGAAAGGCGGCGGCTTCCCGGTCTGAACAAAAGAGGCTCCCGGGGCCGGGATTGGGGCCGGTTCGGGCTGTTGCCCCTTCCCCTCCTGCGCGGGGTTCGCCGCAAACTTTGGGGCGGGCGGAATGGTCGCTCCCGTCGTGCCCGGCCCCTCACATCGGGTCGCAGGCGGGAGCTCCTGTTTTAGGGGGCAGTGGAAAGACCCGCTGCCCAGAGCGCGCAGGCTCCTGCGGCCTGGGGGCGGCACGGAGGGGCCACTGCTGCTCGAGGCTCTTCTTTAATTATTATTATTTTTCTCTTGCCCAATGGAAGGAGTGCAGAGGGGTCTGCCAGGGATCCCGAGCGGGGAGGGAAAGAATGGAACAAGGAAAAGCGCCCAGCGAGGCTGGAAGGACAATAGAGGGCCCTCCTGCCCACGCACACGGACACGCAGCCAAGCACACGCGCACCTTCCTCCTCCTCCTCCTCCCTCGGAGGGCCACGCGTGGCCGAGGGGAGAGGTGAAACCGCCGCTCATCCACTGCCCCCTGGTCCCCCAGGCCACAGGGTTTCAACCTCTGCCCCGCTTTTCTGCCTGTAGGTGGGGAAATAAGGGCCACGCGTGACCCGTGGTGCTTGAGGGCAACAACCCTCCGTCGTGGACTGGGCACCGGCTCTGCGCTAAAGCCCTGAGTGCCTGTAAGGGAGCAGCTAAATAACAACAACAGCAGCAGCAGCAGCAGCAATGCAGGGAAACACAGGAGGGGATGAAACCATTCCCAGCCTCGGTGCGGAGTGGGGCGGGGAGGATGGAGGGTTGTTGTCAGCTTTTTTTTTTTTTTCCTTCCTTTTTTTTTTTTTTTTTTCAGGGGATTTGGGACAATAGCTGGAGTGGATTATCCATTCCCGTAGGCAATATTTCCCCGTATGGGCTCCAGGATGCAGTTGGAGGCTCCGGAACAAAGCGGGCATCTAATGTCAAGGTAGCCGGTCCCCTCCCTTTGTTTACGCTATTGTTTGAGAACGGGGGCTCACTCGGCCCTGGCCTTGGCCTTGCTCTGTGGCATCAGTAGTGACTTGGCAGGCAGGACAACAAACAAACAAACAAACAAACAAAAGAACAACAACAGCATCAGCCCCAAGCCCAGCATCCATGCCCTTCAAGGAAACCAGGCCCTTCCTGGGCTGCGGAGGAGGAGGATGCGATCCCGCCTGGCGCGCAGCGAAGCGCAGGTGCCTGCGCTGAGCAGGCCCGGCACCGTCGGTCACGCCGGTGGAGGACGCTCACATTCAGCTCCGCGTCGGAAGGGAGGGAAACAGCCTCATTTCCACATACACTCTATTAGAGCACAAGGGAATTCTTGCCACGTCTTAGGGGGGAAAAAAAAAACTAACAAAATAATTCTTTTAATTACAATAATCTAGACGTAGCAGAAACCTGAGCATTTATTGACTCATTTTCTTCTTCTTGAGGTAGTGGTTGGTATTTAAAGTTCAACGTTTCGCACAGCTCCTTGTTTAGTTTAATTTCCTCGACAATCTAGACAATTTCAGCAAACTGAGCTAAGGATTTTTGTACACATTTGAGTATGGATCTGCATAAAATGGAGAGGGCAGCAGGACTGGGGAGGGGATACTTTATTCTACCAGGAAGGGGAAGAAGTGAATGTGTGTATGTGAGAGAGAGGGAAACAAATGGAGAGCTTTGCACCTTACATTTCTTTTCTGGCTTTAGTGGGGACTCTGGAGCAAATAGATATTAGATTTCTTTGAGAAACATCCCACTTGGGCAGATGGGCCTCTGGTTTGAAAGAGAGATCTAGAGGCCAAAAGAGATGTATGTTACTCCAGCACAGTTCTTCACTCCTTCATTTTCCCCACCTTTTACAATGATTATTTTCAGCTCTGCTTTCCCGAGCCCATTTTCCGTCAGGGAAGGGATATAATAATGATCAATGCCCAGCGCTTCTCATCCCTTCTCTGCTGGGTAAATACTGGGAAATGTCTCAAACTTTGGACGGGTGGTGGAGAGAGGAGCCAAAGCTCCGCTTGTGCTGGTGACAGCCTGAGGAGCAGAATAAGAGAAACGGGGAGAAGCCCCTGCAGTCCCCCCACTGCTAGCACCGGCTCCCTGCTCTGCTCACGCAAGGCCACCCTGGCTCCCAGGAGGGCACCTTAGTGCTCCGGTTGGAAACGGAGCCGGAGCTGCTGGGCAAAGAGCTCCCGCTCGGCCGCGGCGCACGCGGAGCGCTGTCTGGTGCGCTCAGCAGAGCGCTGCCAGGGAAGCGTCGCCAAGCATTTCCAAAACTAATAACAAAGAGGTTACTATATATAAAACGTTTATGCATCCCACACTGCCTCAAGTTGTTTAAGTTTCGGTTTTAGGCACATAAATATAGCAGCCATGCGGTTCCCCATTAGCCAGTCCCCGCTTTTTGAAATCCATTCATTTCAATTTGAAAGGATGGCCCTGGACGCAAGGCGCAGTCCACTCTCCTCTGGCTCCCTACGCTCAGCATGGACCTCAGCAACAAATAGCATCTGTCGTTGTCATTTCGCACACAGGCCTCGGTGCCTGGACGTCGCCCTGAGGAGCAGGCCTACCCGCACCGGAGCTAAAAGCCACAGCTTTCCGCCCTTCCTGATGCATTTTCACCCTTCACATCCTAGGTTCCCTCCAAGGAATGAATAGTTGTGCTGGGGCCCCACGTCCAGACTGAGAGGCCCAGCCGCCTGGTCTGGAGCCACCTGCCCCGTAGCATTGAAATTCTCCCCCATGTTGTGTGACCGGGGCAGCGGCAGCGAGCAGGCACTTGGGATCACGGAGCAGAAATCCACGCTACCAGGACTGGAAGTTGGGTCCTAGACCAAATGCCTCATGGTGTTCAGAACTGGTATCAAGTTGGTTTGATCTAACCCCTGTCTAAAATAAAGCTCTCGGACATGCCCATCTTGTCCGTGAGACTCTGTCTGTGTTGAAGGCACAGAGCTGGTGCAACACCGTCTTCACACCGCACCGAGACACGCAATAGGAGCGATTGAGGAAAGTTATGTTTAGCTTTTCCCCCTTGTAGTTACAGAAATGCAAGCTATCAAAAACAAGCCTATGTTTGAAGGTACAGTTTTCAACATGTGAGTAAGAAACATATGTACTGGCACAGCTCTACTGCTCTGCAAGGGCTGTGCTCAGATTCTGGCTTTTAATCTCAACTCTGTTAAAGAGAGAGAGAGATGCAAAATGGAAGGGAATGTGATTATTTATGCTATAGCCTTGTGATACTCATCTTATAACCGTTAGGAAGAGAAGCAAAACACTCTGCTAAAGCTTTTGGTGAGCCCGAGTTTTAGGGGGGCTGTAGACGTCACAGGTTCTCACTGCCCTGCCTTCCTTCCTTCACTTTGGTGTTTGTTGCATGGGATTTTTTTTCCCTTTTTTCTGCTGCGCTACATTTTAAAGTGAGGAGAGGCCAAATCCTCTGAGAGAGAAAGGGAGAGGGAGAGGGTGCTCCCTCCATCACAGACTCACTTTTGGAGAAAAAGTCCCTCCCAGCCCAACCACCCCGCTCCAGGCCAACCTTCCTTTCAGGGCAGAAAATAAAATCTTAAAAGAGAAAGAGAGAAGGAAGGGGCCAAGGGAGGGGGACAGCCCCCTGATTCCTCAGTAACCTGCACAGCTCAGATGCAAGTCTGAGTTCCCTTGCCCTCGTCCTGACGGAAAATCACACTCCTGAACGCAGTCAACTCTTTATGGGACTTTTTTTTTTTTTTTCACTTCATGCTTAATTTTAGCACTTTCACATACACAGAAAAAAAAAACAGAAATAAAAAAAAAGAAATAAAAGGTGAAAAAACAGGGGAGGGGGCAGGAGAAAGTTTGGCTTTAACCCTTTAGGGTTTAAAAAGTCCCAGAACCACCAACAATAAAATCAGAGGAGGGCCCCTGCAGCCAGAGCCCCCATTCCAAGCAAGGGAGCTTGGGCAGAAAAGCACCCGCATGAGAGAGGAGGTAGCTCCAACTTATTAGTGCAAATGACCCAGGCCAAGCACGTCCTAAACTCTCCGGCCTTCACAGAGAGGCCGCCCTCCTTCCTCCCTATGCTGCAGGGTGAGTCTTTCCTGCATGGAGGTTTGCAGGGGAGTTTGGGGTATTGCTAAAGACACGTACACACACACATGCACATATATACATTATGCACACACATCTTTATAAATAGACTTATATGTAGGTGTATTGCCTATGTATAAATAATCCTATCTATACACACAGTCCTGCTATAATGAGGTCATTCTCCCATATATACAAAACAGGATGGATAGGATGCCAGCATCCAGTGCCAAGAGCTCATCTCCATAGTTTTAACAACGACGGAAAGCAAATGTTAGCAGGAAGGGAAATTACATTTGGAGAGAAGCACTCAAGGAGGTGTCCCCCAAGGAGCCCCCCTGCCCTCCCCAGCCGAGGTGCCCCCAACCAGAGCCATTTGGCACCAGAGTCTTCTGCTCTAGGGACAAGCCCAGGACAGGATCATGGCTCTGAGGCTGCACCCCCAAGTTCCTAATGCCCCCCTTCTCTCTGCAGGGAGGGGTGTCTGGTCGCTTGCAGATTATTATTATTATTATTATTTTCCTATGACTCCCGACGGCTTAATGTTTTCTGATTTCAGCAAAGTGAAAATGGAGGGGGGGATGATACTTGAATGTGTGTCTCAAAAAAAAAAAAGAAAGAAAGAAAAAAAAAAGGTTTCGCTTTACAGCTATCAGTAGCACCGGGAGACAGCTCCATTAAAAAAAAAAAAAAAAAAGTAGTTTTCCACTGCTCTTGAAAAGCCGTTATTTTTTACATCGCTTTTAGGAAGATAGATTAACAAAACATCACATTTCAAGCCACTCTGATCTGTAATTAAACGGAGGAGCCGGTTTGTATTCTCCTCTGGCTCCTACAGAAGTTGCAGTGATCCAAAGTCAGGTTGCTGTGTCAGAGTGGCGTTTTTATTAATGAGAATACAAAAAAAAAAAAAAAAAAAAAAAAAAAAAAAGCTCGCATATTCTTAGCCCGGCTTGAATTTAGTTGCTAAGCAACCGCTGTATGGTAATTCATCCGCGAAATTTAAATCCCGCGCAAAGGGCCGCGCGTTTTTCCTCAATGGTCGCCACGAGCAAAAACAACTTGTGGGAGCCGCGGCAGCTGCCGCCGCGCGCGCGGAGCCGCCCGGGGCTCCCGCCGCCGCCGGGGGCTCCGCAACCCGCGCCCCGACGGGCCGGGCCGCCACGGGGGTCCCCGCCGGTGCCGCCCGCGACGCGACCCCCGTCCGGCCCGGCCCGGCCCGGCCCGGCCCGTTGCGGAGCGGAGCGGTGGCCCGGACGGCGCGTCCTCGGCGGCCGCCCCCGCTGCTCCTTTGGCACCGGGGGAGGAGGCCGGGAGCCGCTGTGCCCCTCTCCCGGGGTTGAGCCCTCTGCTTTTTGTCTCGAGAGAGACTGTCAGCCAAAAAAAGCCAAAAAAGAAAAAAAAAAAAAGAGCTCCCTACTGCTGTGTCATTGATACCGCGGGGTCGCTCGCTTCCTTTCTTTCGCCTTTCTCGGACCTCTATTGAAGGCTGCACCCATTCAATTAGTTCAAACTGCAACTGAAAATATTTATGAGGTGACTAACTACCTATACGCGTCTCCTCCGCTCGCTTCATCCTCCCGTCTAGCTAGAAAACACCGCTGTCCTTCCGAGAGCTGCGCTCCTGCTCTTTTCAAAATCGGTCCCTGTCCCTAAGCCACTCATTCCAAGCCCGCATCCAAGGCCAGGACTTGTTGCATCCCTTTTAGAGTTTGATTAATTACCCTGGAACTTAAGCAAACTAAACTACATGTGGCGAGGAAGCCCGTGCCTGCAGTTCTGTCCTGGAGCCTAGCAGTTCCAGAGACATTTTCTATATTCGCATGCAAATTGGAACCAATATCTCTGCGCCTTTAAAAGGTATATCTCTATAAATATATAGAAGTATCAATTTGTCTTTAGCTTGAAGATGTTGATCATTTATTACAAAAATAAACGAATAAATACAACAATATATTGTTGCTTTCGACAGGATAAATATTTTACAAATATATAATTTAAAAAAAAAACAAATTTAATTGTTAAAATTATTTAAAATATTACACTTACTGATAAAATTATCAATAGTATGTACTGCATTTCATATTAGAACCAATTATTCTCTAAACGTTCCATTTAAAACCATTCATACAAAGCAAGTTATGAGCATTGCAATGTGCAAACACGAGTCACTACATTAAAGCATAAGAATTTTTTTTTAAGATCACTTCAGATATGAACCGCTGTGTTTATAAACCAAGGTAGAACTCTTTGCTAAATTCCGGAAAATACGCGGGTCAACAGCAGCGAGATGACTATTTTAAACACACCTGAAAATGATTTATTGTATACAGACTAGACGGGGAAAGGATGGGATGTGAGTGAGAAGCCCAGAGCGTAGTAGGGGACCGCAGGATAGGAAAATGTAAACTATAAATAATCACATCTCGGGATTACCCAGACTGACCGAACATAACTTTGTGAAACATTTGGCTTTCCTTTAGGGAGGAAAAAAAAAAAAAAAAAAAAAAAAAAGGAATAAGGAAAATGGTGCTGACTCAGTTACCAAGCACAGAACACTGATATTATAAATGAATACAATTACTAAATTCATTAAGAGATCTGGCGATATATAACAATATTTTCATTATTTACACGTGTAACAATATAACCCTTAACGCGAAACCTCTCAATTTTTATCTACTGCTTGTTATCTCATAGACTCACAACCCTGAAATTCCTAAATACATTCAAAGGATTCGGTTTCTCGGGGAGGAGGGGGAGCGACCACGGCCTCACTTTTTGTGCATAATAACGACGCAGAATGGGCGCATTTTGCGAGTTCCTACAACCAAATGTTACTCCAGCCCCAAAAACAGCTTTTTCTGACACAGAAAACCGCAAAGGTTGCCTTTTAATAGAAAACAGTGTGAAGCCTAATGTTAGCTCTTTGTTGCCATCCAAATCCAGTAACCAAATACCACTAAGAAATTTAAATAGACCTTCTCCATGTCTAATAAACCGCTGCCCTTCATGTGTGAAAAATAGGATCCCGCCTCACGTGTTGGAGCCCCCGCCGCAGAGCCCGACCCGCCGCTCCCGAGCTGCGCCTCCTTCCCGCAGCCCAGTCCATGTGCGGCCCTTTCCCCTCCCAAATCGCCAAAAGCAGAGAGAGGCTTTCTCTTAAAAGCAACAAAAGAGGAGGATCGTATTTTATCCTTTCATTTATCTTTTTTTTTCCTTTTCTTTTCTTTCCTTTTCTTTTCTTTTCCTTTTCTTTCCTTTTTTTCCCCCCTCCTCCCCCTCATTCCTCCGTCTTAGCCTGGCCTTTCGGATTTCACAAATCAAAACGACGGGGATATTTACTGCGATCTGGCGCTAAAATAATGCATCCCCTCGCACTGCTCCCAGGGTGGGTTTGATTTATGAACGTGACACAAGGCCTATGTGCAAGACAGAAATGTTTGTTGTTTATACAGCACTTTTTTTTCTTTCTTTCTTTCTTTCTTTCTTTCTTTCTTTCTTTCTTTCTTTCTTTCTTTCTTTCTTTCTTTCTTTCTTTCTTTCTTTCTTTCTTTCTTTCTTTCTTTCTTTCTTTCTTTCTTTCTTTCTTTCTTTCTTTCTTTCTTTCTTTCTTTCTTTCTTTCTTTCTTTCTTTCTTTCTTTCTTTCTTTCTTTCTTTCTTTCTTTCTTTCCTTCTTTCTCTCCGTTTTTTTTTCTCACCCCCACGTCAACATCGCACCGAGAACCAAGACAAGCGGGGAGGGGAGACTGTGGGGGGAGGGAGGAGGACGAGGAAGGAGCCACGGGCGAGATGGATCATAAAGGATCATAAAAACCTTATTCCTCCGCGCACTGGTGTTAGCGGGGGCCAGTGGCTGCAGCTTCCTTGTGCCCCCCGCGTCCTCGGCGCGGCACGGAGGGAGCAGAAACGGGCGCCCACTCGCCTGTTCACCGCAGTAAACCTAGCAGATAAATGTGACAGCCCCGCTAGAGCCTCCCTTGGCACCCTCGGCAGGACCAACACACGCGCTGGCTTGCAAGGGGGGGAAGGAAAAACTGCTACGCCACTCACACCCCACAGGGAAAAGCCTAAACCAACAGCAGCAGCAACAGCAGCAACGACAGCAACAACAGAAAGGGTCAACTACGCGCAGGACCGTGCGCAGGATGCGAAAAGTCATATTCCTATATAACCTTCTTTTTGGAGAAAAAAAAAGAGTATCTTCTCCTTAAATTATAAAGATAAAATAAATACAAAGATTTATATAGACATAAAATGAATATTTTATGTAGAATGTATATTTTAACACCTCCCCCTTTGCCCCCCACCAAGTCCGGAGTTTGAGAGGAGCCAAAGCAAGAGGGAACTTTTTGGAAGCTCCCTGCTTGCAGCATCGAGCGAAGCGCAGCCCTAGCCCGAACCAGCACAGCCCTTTCGTGGGGAATGCGGTCCTTCAGCATCCCTAATCCTGCCTTCCTTTCCCACGCCACGGGGCCCCTGCGCTGCTGGAAAGCGCCAGGGAAACGGGCTCCGCGTGCGGGCTGACAGAGAGCGAGGATTGCGCTAGGAAGCTAAAGAGCAGGAATCCCGGGGCGCTGCATTTCCAGGGAGCACAAGTGCAGAGAGCACGTCGGACTCCAGCAATTCTCCCACCTCTGGGTTGGCAATATTTCCTTCGGAGAACTTTTTTTTTTTTTTTTTTTTTTTCGACACAGGGTTTATGCATCAGACACAGACTATTTCATTCTAACAAATTTATTTTCTCAATCAGCTCTTACGGAATCACTACTCAAATTAAATTACAATCAAATTATCACATCAAAAGATACCCTTATTACCTAACAACTGTCCATATTTTCATTTCATTTTGATTTGTGCTCGTCTGAAAAAAACACGTAATACAAGATCTGGGGAAAAAATAAATTACCGTTTTGCAGCAGTTCATAGGTATTCTGAATAAAATATTAAAAGAAGTCATTTAATGAAAATATAAAGCAAATTTTTTTTAGATCAACAACGGATCTAACAATTCTATATTGCCGTCTTTTTGAAAAGTCTGTTTATTAAAACCTACCAAAAACACTGCTTGGAAATGGCAGTATTATATAATCACATCCACAGCACCCATTCAATCAAAGTTGGCAACGGATTTAGGAGAGGAGAAGTTCAGATAAGTGCAGCTGCAGATGCTCAGTCCTTCTAAATCCCTTTATCTGAATCAGTCCAGAAATAAAAAATAAAAATATTAATAAAAAAAATATTAGCAGTGGATTTTTTATGACTCTTCCATGATGATTGGCAGCCGTCAGGAGCAGGACTTTGACAGCCCTAAATTATTTCCCTTTCTCTCTTGCTGGTTCCCTTAATTCATGCCAAGTCCTTCTACAGAGCTCGAACTTCAGGGACCAACAACCTCTCCGTCTCTCCCCCTCCCCGGTGTCCGTCCCTCCCCCCTTTCTCCTCTGGGTCAGCTTTCAGTGTGCGGGCTTTTCTTTCCATATTTTTGTTCTATAGCTATACCTATATATATAGATAAATATATATATATGTATTTGCTTCCCTATGTAGTCTGCTTGTTTTTAGTGCTGTGTGCATATTATTATTTTTTCTGGGGGGGGAGGAGTGGGGGAAGGGGAAAGAAGGGGGGGTGGAAAGTGGCCCTTTTCATTTTGCAGAATACAGAGATACATAGACATGCATGTTTTCAGAGTGGATGTCTACCGTGCACCAAAGTCGTACGGTTTGGCCAAGAAAAACAGGGTGCTGGAATGCAGCAGGCACCCCTGTGCTTAACCAGATTATTTTGCTTCTGCTTCCACTACCACCACCCCCTTTTTGAGGGGGGGATTTCTCCCATTAAAAACAAGGGGAGGGGGGCGGAGAGGGAGAGAGAAGGGGAGAGAGAGGGGGAAAAAAAAAGAGAGAGAAAAAAAAACTTTCCGTGATTCATAGAAGAGAGCCCTTTTGGGGATAGAGGGGAGGAGAGGAGAGGTGCAGGCATCAGTGCTGCTCACCGCTGCAAGAGGGGTTTCGGAGAACAATAATAATAAAAAATAACAGTAAAAAAAAAAAAAAGGCAAACCACCCAACCACCCCCTCTTCCCACAAGCAACCCCCGGCACATCTGCAGTTTTGGTGCATTACGCATCTCCGCCCCGCTTGCCCACCACAGTGTGCAACGCTAGCGCCCGCATCGCTCTTCTCCTCCAGCGCTCCCTGTCCGCATCGCTCTTGTATATATATATATAGATATAGATACGGATGCACGCGTCTATCCATATATATATAACCACAAGCAGTCTGAACGAGCCCGCATGTCGTGTGTGTGAGTGTTTGTGTGTGTGTGTGTGAGGGAGGGAGGGGGAGCGCGAGCGTGTGCGCGGCGCCGCCGGAGCCGGTGCCGGTGCCGGAGCCGGAGCCGGAGCCGGTGCCGGTGCCGGCCCCGCTGCCCCCCCGCCCGCACTGCACGCGCCTCTCACTGCACGCTCGTCTGCAGTCCGTGGTGAGGGGGCGGCGTGTCCGAGTTCACGGTGCCGACCTGCGAGTAGACATCGTCGGGGGTCTGCTGCTGGATGCCCGGCGGGGTCATCCTTTTCTCTTTCTGCCTCCGATTGCAAAACCAAACCCTGACCACCTCCTTCTCCAGCTGCAGGCTGTCCGCTAGGTTCGTAATCTCCTGGGCGGAGGGCTTGGGGCATTTCAGAAAGTGGCTCTCCAAGGCCCCCTTGACACTCACCTCGATGGAGGTCCTCTTCTTCCTCTTCCTGCCCTGCGCCGCGATCTTGTCGATGCTCGTGGGGCTGCCCGTGGAGGAGTCGGCTTCCTCCAGCCACTTGTTCAACAAAGGCTTCAGCTTGCACATGTTCTTGAAGCTCAGCTGCAGGGCCTCGAAGCGGCAGATGGTGGTCTGCGAGAAGACGTTGCCGTAGAGGGTGCCCAGCGCCAGCCCCACGTCGGCCTGCGTGAACCCGAGCTTTATCCGCCGCTGCTTGAACTGCTTCGCGAACTGCTCCAGGTCGTCCGAGGTCGGCGTGTCCTCGTCCGAGTGCGCCTCGTGGCTGTTGACGGCGCCGTGGTGCGGCGGGTGGTGCGGGTGCTGGTGGTGGTGGTGGTGGTGGTGGCCCGGGTGCTCGCCCAGCTCCGCCGCGTCGCCGCGCACGAGCCCCGGGTGCACGAGGCTCTGCCCGCCGGGCGCCGCGCTCAACATGCCGTTCACCGTGAAGCCGCCGGGCTGCGAGTAGAGGAGCGACTGCTGCTGCTGCTGCTGCCCGCCCGCCATGGAGGGCAGGTGCGCGGCCGCGCCGGCGCCCCAGGCCGCCGGGTGGCCCTGGTGCGGCGGGCCCAGGTGCGGCGGCCGGTGGTGCAGCGCCGTGGCCGAGTGCAGCTCGTCGCGCCCGCCGCCGCCCTTCACGTCGGGCGGCGGCGGCGGCTGCTGCGGGCTGCCCGTCATGGCCACGGGGCTGCCGGACCACGGCGAGCCGGCCTCGGCGGCGGCGGCGGCAGCGGCGGCGGCGGCGGCGGCGGCGTGGGGCAGGGCTGTCACCCACTGGTGGGCATGGCTCAGCATATGGCCGCCGTTGCTGGCGGCCATGGCGCCCGGCATGAAGTCGCTCTGGACCATCTTGGCGGCCGGGTCGCCGCGGTAGCCGCCCGCCACCGAGGTGACGGGCTGCATGGCCGCCCCGCCGCCGCCGCCGCCGCCCGAGTCCGAGTGCACGATGGAGCCGGCCGAGAGGAGGCCGTTGCCGGGCAGGTAGGGGTTGGAGGTGGCCGCGGCCATCCCGCGACCGCCGCCCGCCGCCGCCCGCCCCCGCCGCGCCGGGGCCGCCGCGAGCGCCCGCGCCCGCCGCTGCCGGGGCCGCTGCCGGGGCCGCCGCCGGGGCCGCTGCCGGAGCCGCTGCCGGGGCCGCCGCCGGGGCCGGGAGCGGAGCCGGGGCCGCCGCCGCCTTCCCAGCGTCGCCGCCGGGCGCGGGCTTCACCTGCTAGCGCTGCGCTCCGCTTCGCCTCCTCTGCGCTTTCTCTCTCTCTCTTTTTTTCTTTTCAAGAAGAAGAAAAAAATATTAATGCATTTGTGTTTTCTTTCCTTTCGTCCCTTCCTCCGCCGCCTTCTTCTCGACTAGGTTTGCCGCTCGCGGGGAGGAAACCAAACAAAGGCTAAAAAGCGAAAAAGAGTGTGTGTGGGGGGGGAGATCAAAAAGCCCCCGGTCCTTCTCCCCTGTGCTCCCCTAGGAGTACATCTCCACCGCACAGCCTTCCCCTCGCCGCGCCAAACTTTTCCTTCTCGGCGTCCTTTAAGGCTTTGTGTGGGGATATCTCTCTCCTTTTTCCCCCCTTTTGCGTGCTCTCTCTCTCTTTCTCTCCTCGGCTCCGCACTCTCCTTTCGCGCTTTTATTCGCAAGTTTTGTCGGTGCCCTAAGAAAACTTCCTGTGATGATGATGATGGTGGTGGCGACGGTGGCGATGATGCATCTCTCAAAGTTGTGCTGCTGCCGGAGCACTTTGTCCCCTTTGCAACAAGAGTCCTGCCGGAGCCTTCTCGCTAGAGCCACAGTCTGCATAAGACATTTTATTTTTTTTTTCTTTTAGGAAAAAGAAAAGCAAAAAGTTGAATTTTCTCGCGGATTGTTCCTCTTTCTTTCTTTCTCTCTCTCTCTCTCTCTCTCTTTTTGGTGCTTGCTTTTTGTTAGAATAATAATTAGTATTTTAGTTCCAGCAGCGGCCGCGGCGGCGGGAGAGAGGCGGCGTGGCGCGCTCGGCGCCCCGCGCGCCCGCCCGTCCTGCGCGCGCCCTATACGCTTCACTTTATAGCGCGCCGCGCAAAACGCGCCGCTCGCCGCCGGGCTGGCTCGCAGTGCGCGCGGGCGCCCGCCGCGCTCCCGCCGCTCTGCCCGCCCCCCCGCCCCCCCCCCCCCCGCCGCTCCGCGCCCGCGCCGCCCACGCGCGGGGCCCGCCCCGTCCGCCCGCGCCGCGGAGCCCCCCGCGCGCGCCCCCGCGGCGCCCATTGGCCGCGCGCGCCGTGACGGGACGCGCCGCCGCCGCCCCCCCGACCGCCCCTTCTCGCCCAGGGGGCGGACCGACCCCCCCCCCCCGCCCTGCCCCCCTCCCCGCTCCGGTCCCTTCCCGTCCCTCCGCCCCGCGCCTCTTAACTCTTCGCGTCCGAGTTATCCCGCTACTCGGGCACGCGGCGTCGGGGCGGCCAGGAATGACAATAATAACAACAGTGACGCCCAAGATGGGAGGGGTGGCACTTTTTATTTCGCTGCGCCCCCCTCCCCGCCTCTGCTTCGCCCCCCTCCCCCCCACCGCAGCGGATCCCCCCAGTCCATCCCCGCGACGACTCCCTCTTCCTCCGCCGCTTTGACCCCAGGCGGCCGAGCGGGAAGGGCCGGTCCCCGTGTCGCCGTGTCGCCGTGTCCCCGCGCCCGCCCCGTGCTGCCTTTGTGCGCGCGCCCCGCGGGGAGAGCCGCGCGAGGCGCCTCGTTATTTCCCGTCCAGCGGAAAGAGTTAAGGGGGGCGGAGGGAGGGAAGGAGGGAGCGAGGGAGGGAGGGAGGGAGAGGGAGATGCGACCGAGCGGAAACGCCGCGCGCAGGCAACCTCAGGGAACCAAGGGGAAAAAAGGAGGGAAAAAAGGAAAAAAAAAAAAAAAAAGCGAAAGTGGCAACAAAAACAAGGGCGAATCGAGCGCTCTCCGGGGATTCCCAGCGCCATCTCCCGCTTCGGACAGCGAGGGCGACGCTGCTGCTGCTTTAATGAGTGGCCTCGCACGCGCCGCGCGCGCGATGCGCGTGTCCGCGCGCGGGGGCCGCGCGGGGCCGCGCGGAGCCGCCGGGAGCGCGTCCCGGCTGCAGCGGGGCTCCAGAGGCCCCGCTGTGAAGCGGAGGGACCCGGGGGCGAACCCCCAACCAGAACCATTTCTCTCTCTTTTTTTATTTATTTTTTTTATTTTTTTTGTTCCCGTGGTCCTCCAAAGATTTTTTAAATATATATATATATATAAGATCTAACACAGATTTCATTGAATAAATCTGAGATCTCCAGGTGCAGACGTTTGAATAGTCAGTGCCAGAACCCCATGTTTTCCTTTCCAGCCGATTTTGCTTGGATCAGGCTCAAAAACCGAGCGAGTCTCGTGGTTTTGTTTACACTGAATGGGGAGGATAGGAACGGTGCCATGGGGCCGTCTTTCATTAATATACAGTGAGGATTTTGTCTAAATTACTGCTATGAATTTCACAGTACACGCTTTCAAAAGCCGTCTCAGGTGGCCTGATGAAACGTGATAGCGCCTCTGCAAACAGATCTACTTTCTTAATAAAAAAAAAGGGGGGGGGAGAATAAATCCCCATCCCAAATAAAAAATAAATAAGTGCACCTACATAACAGCAACAACAAAAAATATAACTCGAATTGGAGTTAAAAAAAAAAACTTAGTTCCCCCAACTCTTCCCACCCCCTCCCTTGCAGAGTGTGATTGTTTTGTCTGGAAAAAAATCCAAAGTATAACAAGGGGAGAACAGTTAGTGCTGATTTTCATTTGCATAAATTTTCATATATTTTGGTGAAAATAATAGACTAGTGGAGAGCGGGGCTTAGTGGAGTCAGTGCAAAGGAAAATCTTAACATGGATCGTTTCGCTGGAGTTGAGAACATGATTTTTCCCCCCTGTCACCTTATTAAAATCAAAAATTAAAAAAAATCTCTAAATCCTGGAAGTAAGAGCGGTAAGTGTTTCGCATTTATTTTATCTACTTTTGTTTTCTTTAAAGTCTTCTGAATATATGTTTTCAAAAGCTTAGGACAAGACAGGGAAACCCATGGCAACTGTCTGGAAGGAAACAAGCTTTAAAAAATAAGAGGGAAAGGAAAAGGGAAAAAAAAATCCCACCAGCAACAAAAAACACCTTAGCGAAATATTACATAAAAAGGCATGGATTCCTTCCAAAGCTCAAGGCAGCAGAGCAATTCTTGTGCGCTGGAAAGTCTTTCTGGTTACTACTTCACTTTTCTGGGCACTGTTAATTATTGTAACACTCGGGCTGGTGGCGGCGGGGGGGTGGCAGAGGGAAAAAAGAAAGCTCTCGAAAATATCGCTTATGTATATATATATATATATATATATATATATTCAATTTTCCAAGCGGGGCAGGGGGGATGCGGGGTATTTTCGAGCGCTGCTCCAGGAGGGGCTCCGGGCAGGAGGGGAGGGAGCTGCGGGCGGAGCGGGGCCGGTGCCGGGGCCGGTACCGGGATGACCCGGGCACCTGCAGGCGGGGGCGCGGGGGGAGGCGGAGGAGGGTGCGGAGCGGCCGAGCGCGCACAGGGTTAATTTTGCAACCGGAGAGCGGGCGGCTAAGCGCAACATGGGGAGCTCGGTAGTGAAAGTCCGTCAGAAAGAGCCTAATCAATCAAAACTAACCAGGACATCCCTGCGTTTTATTCTCAAAGGAGGTCGGGGCTTGAGGATTGCAGACCAGATTTCACTGGGTTTCTCTCTCCTGAACAGTCTTTCTTGTTTCCGCGTCCACTTTCTCTGAATTCCACCTAATTGAGAGGTATAGGCTAATGGGCTGAAACTCCTTTATAGCGTTTGGGTCAGTGCGATAAATAATGTGATAAATTATGTAGGATGAAATTAGTAGGCCAGATACAGCTCCTGGAAAACTTTACCGAGGCTACAATATCCCACTGCGTGACTTCCAATTATTTTAATTTTGTTCTGTTATTTGTATGATTCCCCCCTTCTTCCCTCTTCCCCTCCACCCTCGCCCCCGCGCCCCGCTTGCTGCTGCTCTTTTGGGCACACGATAGCTCGCGATCATTGCAATTTCCTAGAATTAGTTACTTCTTTGGAGACGGTCGATAGTCAAATCAATAAAACGGCTTGTAAAACTAGGGAGGTATAGGTTTCAATTGGGGGGGGGGCGGGGGGGAGAATCGCTCATTTTCCACTTCTTGTTGACGTGCCCGGCGTCTCTTTGGGCTGGGGTTAACTCCGTGTACTCCTCTGGAACAGATGCCGTATAGAGCTGCTCCCTCCACATCATTTGTTTCCTTGATGGGGGAACATTTCTGAGCAGAACATATTGGTTGCCATAGCGAAAGAAATAAAAGGAGGAACACTAGTCACATTAAGCTATATGTTTGTGCACTGGGCTTTAGATAAAAGGGCCCTAGCTCAGCCAGAGAGGAGGCCGCCAGGGCCGGGGCTCCTTCGCTTCACTAAAACGCGCTTTATTTTGCCGGGCACTTTCGCGGTCGAAACGCGGGAGCCGATTTTATTGGCTGCCCTTAACTCCCTGCGCGGCGGCGGCGGCGGCGGCGCGGGCGGGCGCCAGGGGGCGCCGTGGGGCCCCGGACGGCGCGGGCGCCGCGCGGCCCCCCCAGCCCCGACGGCCCCGCGGAAACGGGGAGCCCCGAAACGCGGTGAGGGGCGGCCCTGGGCGGGGGGCGCGGGGCGGGGGCGATGCTCAAAGGCCGCCCCCGATGTTCTCCCCGGGGCGTGTGAGGGCGCCCGCGGGGCCGGGACGGGGGCGAAATCCGCTCATTAAAGCCTGGGCGGTGCGGGGTAACCCCAGGTGCCGCACGGCTTTTTGTCTAAATAAGGCGGTTAAGCCACTGGAGAAGCAATAAAACGACATGTATGCATATATATAATCGTTTAATTTAATTGCTGTATTAAACCTGGAAAAGTAGTGGTAGATTTTTTATTATTGTTTTTTAGTCACTCTCTCCCCTCGCTGACTCCTGCCCGCGCGGGAGCTCCGGGCTGGCGCCCAGCGCCCGTCCCGGTCGGGAGCTGCCCGGGACGTCCCGCCCGCGGCCCGTTCCGCTGAACCCAAACCCCGCGACACCAAACGGCAGTGGTGGCCATCGAGCCCAGCACCGGCTTCCCTGGCCTTTGCGGAACGCTCCGTCCCAGCTCCGGCGCTCACTCCTTTTAGCCGTCTCTCTTCCCGATGGGGTGAGGGAGGGAGGAAATTATTTTTAATGTATATTTTGCGGGAGGACATAAGCAACCACGGCTGCTCTTTCTCCTCCTCCTCCTACCCCCCCACTCTCCTCTCGCTCTGTGCCCATCGGGCACGGCCAAAAGGGGCAGCTCAAGCACCTGCCCGGGGGGTCCCCCCAACCTCGACGGGCGTGGGGGGAGCCCAAAAGCTGCGTCTCGGCCGCAGGGCGGCGGGGGCTCGAGGCCACTTTGTTCCCCCCGCGCCGGAGCCCCAGCACTTTCCGAGCCACTGGGAAAGTTTTATCCCTCTCCTCTCCATAAAGGAAAGACCAATTGGAGCCCTGGAAATCGCACAGCCCATAAATATGATAGACCCTGGCAAGAGGAACTCGCCCTGCTTAAAAAGCTAAGGCGAAAAAAAAAAGTCAGCAAGGAAAGAGGAGGACCTACAGGAACATGGACTTTTCTCTGCTTTCTTTTTAATTTCTTTTATTATTTTTTTTTTAATTTTCATCTGAAGTGTTCGTGGGGCTTCGTTTGGGAAACGGAGTCGAACGTGTGTTGACCGCGCGGGGAAAATGGTCGGGATATTTACATGAACAAAACTTTCCACCTACTGCTTTTGGCGAAACAAGTGCTAGCAATATTCCAGAGTAGTAAAACACATTTCCAGAGTGCAATTCTCATTAGGAACGTGGTCACTCCGTGTAGATTTGCCGTAGTTTAGCAAACGTTGCCCTCACATCTGAGCGTGAGGGTATTTTTTATTTTATTTTTTATTTTATTATTTATTTATTTAGCTTTTCAAGAGCCCAGCAATACACAAAATCCCGATTTTGGGAAGCCCTCTATTTGCCCCCAGTTTCCCTCTGCTCTCTCTCCTGCCTCCAAACGGATATTTTAAACAAAATAAGAGCTAGCAGCTCGGCTCCGCTGGCTTATGCTCGCATTAGCTACTTGAGGAGACCTCGGCGGGGAATAAAGGCGAGCAGAAAAGCTAACACTAAAACAAGCAACAAGTTAATTCGGCAAGAACTTACTTTCCTTGCCTCATTTGAAACAAAATGCCATTTGGGCAGGATTATCAGATTTATGCCCAAAGTGGCACGATATTTGTGACACTGCTACACATAACGTGTCCCCCAACCCCCCTTAATAAATATCTATTTTGTCCAAACGAACGCCTTTGGAAAATGGATCTAGAAACGATATTGTCACGGAGGTAGGGAAAATAAAGTGGAAGTTTACTGTCTTTAGGACTCATTTACTTTTAGTGGGGCATGATTAGGTATCCACTAATATAACCGTGGAGACCATGCCTAATTAGCGTTTGCAAATGAAAATGTTAAACATAAAGACATGTTCCGTATACAGGACGCTGTATGTAAAACATATTCCTGCATAATACGGCAGTGGGCTGAAAATGTTGACTGGCTTCCAGATATGCAGCATTCTTGGCTGACGTGATTCGCTCTTTGCTTTTCAGGCTTGCCCATACTGTAGTTCATAGTTCTTATGACCATGTTGATAGCTGCGCTAGGAATATTACACTAACCAATCTGGAGAACAGAGGAAAATATACATATGACTTTTAAAAGCTTGCAATAATAACGATGAACATAATAGGCAGGCTGATCATTTATCCATACCTTTTATTACGAAGGCTTCGCTCTCAACCTTATTTATTGTTTTGAGCATAACAAAGCATTTCAGGCTCCATAATAAATTCGCACAATAATGCAGAGCTGCGCATGCAAAGCAAGAGAGGCTTCAAATAGAGGTCTTTTCTTTCCCAGCTGCATAATTCCGATATTACCCAACGTGGTGTGCTTAGGGTTCACCTCACACGCACCGTAATGAAAGTTGCCAAATGAATGGAACGATCTATCTGTTGACTTGAGCTCGACGTAGGCACATTGCATGTGATAGAAACCTAACGTTCCCGCCGACGTGAAAATCATGGGGATATGTAGTTGCAGTCCAGCTCCTTGAGCATGTAGATTTTTATTTATAAGAGTAATGTGCATGTGGCAACATAAAAAGGGGGATTTACAAGTTAGAGTCTTTTTTAAAGACTGCGAAAACCTTAGCCCCGCTTTTATTAGACATGATATCATTCTGATTTGCGTGCTTGCCATCTCAATAGCATTTCACATGTGAAAAAAAAAAAAAAGGAATCCATATGCATTACATAGATTTTCTTTTATGCGCATAAGGGCTGGCAGTCTCTTAGTGGATAAGAGGGTGAATAATTGTGGTACACCAGAAAACAGTTCGTGCAGTTTGGCAGCTCTGTTTTTTTTTTATTATTATTAGATTTTTTGACATTTGAACTTGCCTATTGTCTGAGGAGCTCGGTGCAGATTGCAGCAGGTCAACCTTAAGGCTGCTCTTTTTGGCATTGCACACAAACACACGCATGCTGCCTGCTCGCCCCTCGCGGATGCAGCAGCTACAGTTTTACCGTGCATTTTTAAAAATGTGTATATATATTTATATTTATTTATTCCGCTTAGAGTTTTCATGGACGTGTGGTCAGTTTGGGCGTGTGTTCATTTTATCCCGGGTCCTGTTTTTTCCCATGTCGGACACTTTTAAGCACCCAGCCGCTTTTGGAGCAGCAGAATATCCGCATCACGTTATTTGATAAAAGGGACTTCGGGAGCCCTGGGATTAAGTGACATATCTCCCCGCAGCTTCTCTCAACTCTACCGTGACTCCTACAGTCAAAAGTTAACGTTTTTCATCGCGTTTATTCCCTCCCCCCTCTGGAAATCCCGGCCCTGCCACCCGGATCCTGCAGGAACGGGCAGGGGGGGATCCCGGCGGCGGGGGGAGCCCCGGGCCGCGGGGTGGGGGGCACCGGCCCCAGTGCACCCGGGACCTGGGGATTTACACCGCGGGGGAGCGGATGGAGACAGGGTGGGAAAGTCATCTTGCACTCGGAAAATGGAGGTGGTGGGGGGGTCGGAGGCAGTTTCCCCCACAGGGATTTGCGCCCCTGCTTCTCCCCTCTCTTTTGCCGTCGCCGCTGCTGTTGTTTTACAGGGGGCCTCGTCCCTCCTCTTCCTCCGTGAGTGGATTCAGGCCGAGCAGTGGCCGATCTAGCAGTCTCTCATTTAAATGCATGTGCACCCTCGTGTAAGGATATAAGCACATGCGTATATATGTGTGTGTATATATGCACACGCACACACATGCAAGCACGCGCGCACACACGTACGTCTAGATCCCCCCACTCCCTTCTTTCCTCCCTCCTCCCTCCTGTAACGAGCGCCTGATAACGCGTTTAAGGCTTGTTATTTGAACTCTCAGATCAGCATGCAGAAACGTAATTGCATCGTTTTTCATCAGGAAAGAAAAGAAGGAGGAAGGGGGGAAAGCCCCCCCTTCCCCCCCCCACCTCAGCGCGCTGCAATCGCTGAGTCACCGCCTCGGGGTCACTGGGTAGGCAGGAGCGTCTCCCTGAAAAGCAGCATGCGAAGCGCATCCCCGAATCCCTGCCGGTGGCCGCTGCTCCCTGCCCTCCTCCTTGACCAGGATGCAGTCACCCAGACTTGGAGCAAAGTGGCCCAAGTGCGGGCAGGGCCCTCCTTGGTCACCCCGTGTCCTGCCACCCGTCACGATGGGACCTGCTTGGTCGTGGCCTGGCAAGAGAATAAAACCCCTAAACTGCCATTTCTGTGGCTGCTGAGGGGCTTCGTTTTGGAGGAGAGATGAGAAGGGAGGAAGAAGAGCAGGAGGGAGGGGACACGAAGGCCAGTTCACCTTGTGGCGCAGAGAGCGTGTTAGTTAATCTCTGGTTACGATATGTTTATTCCTCCAGACCCGTTTAAACACTATTGTTCCCGCCAGCCTTTGACACAGCTGGAAAGGGGGGTGGGGTTGGAACAAAGATAACTAAAAAAAGGGAAAAAAAAAGAAAAAAAAAAAGAAATCAGCTCCTGGAGGAGGAGGAGTAGTTTATTTCATTTAAAAAAATTACATAATGACACTTTCTGTTTCAGGCCGTTGCCCAGGCCCCCCGCTCCCTCTGCCCTCTCTGGACTGAGCGGAGTTGCCTGGTTGTGATTCCCATGCCGGGGCCCGGGGTTAGAGGGAGATCCCTCAGGTAGGGGCAGGAACAGAGCTCCTGGGCCCCTTGCTGGACCCAACAAGGAGAGTTGAAATCCGTTTTGCGGTGAGGCCTGCAGCGGGAAACAAAGAGGCGGCGACGCTGGGAGGCCGGGCAGAGCCGGGAACAGAGCGGCTTTGAGCTGCCCGGGATGCTCTGGCTCCTCGGCGGGGCGCAGAGCGGGATCCTTGTGGGCCTGGCCGCGCTCAATCCGCGGCCTTGTGTGCACATGGATAAGGGCACGCATTGTTTCCAAAGGCTCCTATTGTCTTTGGGGCAGCGGGAGGAGGAGGAGGTGGCGACATCCTGCGTGTGCCCGCGCGTGTGCGCGCCAGCCGCCTCCAAAAGGTGAGCGCAGATTGCAAGAGTTGCTGCTCTGTTTTTGTTTGTCAAACAGGGCCCTTCTCTTGGGAGAGGGGCATGTGGCGGATCCCAGCCCAGCATTACATTAATCAAAGCATTATTTCCCTGGGGATGCTCAGCACAAATGATAGTAAATCCTAATAAAATTGGATCTCTGAGAAATTGAACGCTTAAAGTAATCTGCTCTGCCTGATAAAAACTTCAAATTTATAAGATATTATGCATCACCATCCCCAAACACCTTAGGTATCATCACTATATGCGTGTATTATATATGTTCCAGTAGTAGAGAAATCACCGTCCAGTTTAACAGGCACACCAGTATAGATATATATGTGTTTGTGTGTGCACATAAGCCCATGCACATACGCACAGAGTCACCAAATATGCTAAAAGCTGAATGCACAGAGCAGTAGTGGCTACGGCTGACATTAGAAGGGGCCAGGACGCCCCACGTTTGCTGTGGCTGGGGCTGTGCGAGGCTGGGGCAAGGTCATGCACACGGTCATGGCGCAGTGACCTTGCCTGGGGACTTCACTTGCTCTCCTTTGTACTGACGCTCAGCACGACGGCACCTGGCATCCCCTCTAGGATCCCCTCTGCTTTACAGGGTAACCTCATGGGGGAGATAGGAGAGAGATGTGGACGCGAGTGCTTGGAGCTGAGTTTGGAGACCTTTGGAGGAGCTGAATTTCAGTGGGAAGGTGCCTGGGACCGGGAGGGCGCAGGTGGATGAAGGGGAGGGTTCTGGAGCTGGTCACTTCAGCCCAGAGATACCGGGCACCACATGCACAGGCCTTGCCAGGGGGTCAGCGCGGCCCGGGGCGCCTGCTGCCAAACTCACAAACTTGGGAGCCTCCGTCTCCGCCGCTTCCTCCCTGCAGAGGGAAAGTTTGCCCATAATCGCAGCCCCGGGACATTAGGGAAGGCTCAAAGGGAGCTACTGTAATGCCCAGTGCTGAGGCCGGGGGGGAGGGAATTGCTCCCCCCGCTTCCTGCTCCCCTCCTAAGAGCCCCATGTGCTTCAAAACGCGGAGGGGGCAGAAGGCGTCGCCTGAAGCCCTTTGAGGGCTGCGGGTCCCACCCGGGTGACAAATTGCTGCTCATTCCTCCTGACCGCCCCCACGGCCGCGGGAGCCCCGTGGCCCCCGTGGGAGCCGCCTCGTGGGGCTCCCACGCGCGGCCGCTCCCGCCCGCTCCCGCGGCCCCCGCGCTCGCGCCCTTCGCCTCGCGTGGGGCTTCCCGGCCCCTCCGCGGGCTCGCGTGGGGCGGCTGCACCCGCGGGCTGGGCTGAGCCCTCCCTCCAGCCCCTGCTCCTGCATCCTCTCCCGTCTGGGCTGGCTCCATTTCAGGATCTCCTTCCCCCCCCACCCCCTTCTTCCCAGCCTTCCTCCTTCCTCCTCCTCCTCTCCTCACCGTCACTCTTCAGCATACCCCCCCCCCCGCCCCGGCTCCCCCGCCTCCCCCTCCCGCCCCCCCCCCCCGCCGCCCCAAACTCCTTCCTCAGGACCGTGGGATGCGGCGATCCCGGCTGCGAGGCGCCGCGCTCCCGTTTCCAGCGGGGAGCGCCGGGAGCGGTGAGGCAGCCCCGGGGAGGGAGGGAGGGAGGGGGCAGCGCGGGCCGGGGGCACCGGCGGGGCGGGGGGGGGAGGCAGGGAGGGGGCGGCCCCGCTTCTCCCCCCCTCCCCAAACGCACCAAACACCCGAGCAGGGGCCCCGCACCGCCCCAGCGGGGCTCCCCTGGCCTCCCCCCCGCCAGTGCCCTTCGGCCGGCGCTGCCGCTCCTGCTCCCCACGTCCCCTCTCCCGAAAAAGAATAAAAACTTATTTTTAAAGATCGCGTTGGGCATCCCCACTCGCGTGCCCGCTGCCCGGCCCCTCTCCCCCGCCCCGCGTGCAAGCGGGTCGCGAAACAAACCCGAATCCGGCTGCATTTCGGCCGGTCGCTTCCTTCGCCCGCCCGCGGCACACGGGGGGCGGCCACGGACCCGGGGGGGCACGGGGGGCACCGCGCTGCCCCCCACCATCCACCCAGCGAGGGGCTCCCCCGCGCCGCCCTTGGCCGCCCTGTCGCGATGGGCACTTGTTTTGTTCATCCTGTCGACGAGACAGGCAGGAAAAGGAGCGTTTGACTGCGTGCGTCTCCACTGTATATACATATCTATATTATATTGAACTTAATTGGCATTTGAGATCTACTTCACATTTCAAGGCCCCGTCGCTTAAAGAACATATAGGAATGGGGCATTCTCTTCTGGTTGCGATCAGGACGCTCTCCCGTTGCTCACTCGTCTCCCTGTAATTTCATTGTGGTCACGAATGGCAGGGATTTGCATCAGTTATTTTGCATTTTCTATTTTAAAGAATAGGATGAAATTTGAAGAAAAAAAATAATCTAGTTCCCTAAATTGCAAAGGGAACAAATATGAACCAGTCAAAAAGGAAACTACATCATTAACAATGTTGCAAACATAAAGTTTAAAGTACAGATTTTATATTAATAAAAATGTATTGGTGTTCTTGGCATAAGTCCTTGCAGTTGGATTCTTAACTCCAGAACATTAGATTTTGATGACAGTCAGAGAGAGCTGACTACACACACACTCAGGTATATACCCGTAGTGTCTTACTCTTATTTACATTTTTTTTTACTGCTACTCTTGCTCCAGCGCTTTGTAAATTATTTCATTCCTGAAAGACATTTCATAGGATTTTATGCCGTTTTACCCATTGAAGATTTTCAGCCTGTCCAGGTATAATTTCTGTCATTATCTCTGGAAGTATTTGCATACCCACGTGGACTTTATAAGGAGTATAAAAGATAAATGGCCATATAAAAAGATTCTGTTTTGTATCCAACATTTTTGCAGTTCTTTGGATGTCATGAAGATCCATCTACGTTTAGGCCTTCCTTGCTCCTTTAAGGAATGCCTTCACATATTTTACACAGACACATTATATATATATGTGTGTGTATATGTATACAGATAATGAATTTTATCTGTGTATATAAAATAAATACATGAATAATATTCATTGCATTACACGCTTATGTGGCATTGCAAGTAGATCTACATGCATACAAATACATTTTTTCACAACTGTGTAAGTGTGTGTATATGCGCATATATATGTAAGTGTGTGTGTAATGGAACACATTGGAAGGAGATATGTTTCTACAAGAAAACTACTCAAAATAAAAATGTTTCTAAAGCAAAACAGTAAAGATAGTCCACTGCAAGTTTGTACTTCATTTTTTTGTAAGCCACTTAAGTTATAGACTTTACTGTAAATATCCACATACGCCCCCATCTCAGCACAAAAATATTTATGCATATATTTGTCCTTTGAAAACTAACTAAACAGGGCTATGAATTATGACTAAAAGATGATACTGAGATAAAAACATAAAATAGTAATGGAAAATGGAATTTTATATAATGTCAACAACTTTAGCATGATTCTTGGCATAAGCAATTTAGTGCAATTTCATTTGTCTGAACTAGAGTGATTTTACAAAGTGAATTAATAGAACATTAGTACTGAAGAAAGAAACAGTTTTTCCTTTGAAACATAAAGTGCCACTAACTTGAGATGAAACCTGAAAGTCAGTGAATAATGTATGGGAAAAATTAATATTTTAAATGTATCATATTTAAAATTGCTATGAACTTAAGTAATGCTTCACATCAAGAAAAAAAAAGAAAAAAATCATTTTCGATTCAATTTTTATATACAACATTTTACAAATGAAGCAATTCACAAAAGAAGTAATGGCATGTAAACATATTGTTATTTTGCACACGAAATACACTCATTACAGCATATGGATTTAATTGGGAGATGACAAAAAGAGAATACATGTTTCACTTTGTACTGCACTGAAAGGAACGCGTTTTTAAATAGCTGATTAATAAGATGAAATGAACTGATACAGTCAATACTATCTGCGTGGGCTTTTGAGCATAGTGAAACCATACCACAACGGGACATTTATAAGAAGTGTGAGGTCAAGTAAAGCAATGTTTAAAATTTAGAAAGGGAGTTTAGACAATTCAGCCCGGTATTAAAAAATGAGCCCTATGGCCTATAGTACTGTTTAAAATTATTTAAAAGTATTAATAATTATTAAGATCTACTCTTTCAAGTAAAGCTAGTAGAAAATGTGGTAAGATTCAATCCTGCACTTCAGCTCAGGGGCAAATTGTGGTCCCCTGGCTGTCTCGCTATTGGTGTCAGTGAGAAGAAGCTGCAGCCCTCAGTCTTTTCCTTAATATAACATCTACGAACTCCAGCATCTTATTTTATTTTATCTTATCAGATCATTACCCTGCTTGGGACAAACCCTGCATGTCCCGTTCACTGAAGGCACCTGGGGTTTTGTTCATCTGGAATGAGCAGGACATGATCATCCTCCCTCTCTCTGGTGCAACTACATTGGAACTTAATATAAGCTGAAGGACTGTTTTTGCGTGATTCTTGAGCCCAAAATGAATTCTCCTGGAATCAGATCCTAGGGAGAGCCAGGCTGTCTGCATTTACGCCTAGCTGACCTAAAGGTTGCATCCTGCTCCCTTTAGTCCAGCTTCGGGGAACCAGGCCAGTAAAATCTGACCCATGGGAAGGAGACACGAGATGGGGAATTTTTCAACAGTTACGTCCAGAAAGAGTGTTTGCATAAGTGGAAAGCACTGGATGCGTATGAGCTTGGTTAGAAAAGAAATGCCCCTTTCTGGGAAATATGAAGGTCCTTGATGGGACTATGAGCACTTAAAACTTGTCTTGTTGAAGGAGACCAAAAGCCTGCGTGGTCTACGGGCTGGTTCCTACCCGTGGAGCATCTCAAATGCCACAAAAAAAGGCAAAAGTGGGTAAAATGCTTTCCATGTCCTGCACAGCAGAGCTCTTTCTGGACACGTTTGACCCAAACCCCAAGACAAGCACTTGATGCCCTTCCCCAAATCACTTCTGATTAATTTTAGTACCTCGTGTTTTCTGTATAGATGCTCAGTCCTGCTCTGAAATTTCCTGTTGATATTTTATTTTCAAAACAGCCGTGACGGAAGAAAAAAATCCTTTTTTTTTAAAAAAAAAAACAGTTTTGCCATTTCACCTTTATTTGTTTAAATATAAGTTTATCTGCTGTGAAATAACCTTTTTTTTTCTTTTCCCCCCCACATTTATAACTGCATGCTAACCCATTCCAGAAACAAAATTTTAAAACACTGTGTCATGCTTATAGGATAATTATTAATCTTCTCACAGTTAAAAAAACCATACTAAAAGTACTTCATACAAAGGCTTATGCCTTTACATTTTCAAAAGTTTTTTTTTCCTTAATCAGATATGTCATAACAGAGGAAGAAATTATACAATATATAGCATGTAGTAAAAGTATATGACTCCTACAAGGCTATTTAAAAATACACAAAAATTATTTTTTTTCTTTTGATTTAGTAGCATACTGGATGGAAAGGTATGTTTTTATATTTATTCCTGCTTGTGTCTTGCAGTTCTATGAAGATGATGTGAAACTACAATTTCAAAATTTTAGTAGCTATAAATGATATAAAAATAAGGAAGAAAAATGTTCATGCTATGTATCTGGAGGGATAAATACACAATAATCACGCAATTTGGTGGCAGAAAGAATTACTATTTGACAATAAAACCAATGCTAAATACAAACAGAATAATATTGTTCTACTGAGAAATGTAGCAAATAAAATGATATACCAAAAAAAAAAAAAAAAGCTTTTGAAACTCTCTCTCTCTGTCTCTCTCCATGTTTAGACCCTTTTTCAGCTGAATGTTCAAGTTTTGTGACCTGCTGCGCAGAGATACTGTCAGGGAACCAATTAACCAAAACTTTTCCATTGTGGTTTTCATATCCCGTATCTCTGAACACCCCAAAAGACACTCGGTCTCACTTACCTTTAGGAAGGTGGTTTTACTGTTTATTGTGTGGGATTTGCTTGAGATCTGACCTTGTGTACTCTCAGTCGGGTGCTAATCTTGTTGGGAGCAGTGTTTGTAAGTTCACCTACGTATTCTGTGCAGAAGACCGGCGTTTTCGAACGGGCAATTCATGCATCTCTCCACATGCACAGGAAAGGTATAGATCCTGCAGGAAAAGTACCTATTTTTCAGAGGCATTGGGCATTAATAGCTGACCTTGACTTCAGCAAGAATACTGAGAAAACTCAGTATTTTCCAAAAAAATAGACCTTTTTCTTTAGAAAGTCAGATGTCGATACAGAAACCAGAGTTATAGTCTCTCTGATTAAAAAACAAGCACATGAGCAAAAAAAAAAAAACCCAACAAAAAACCCACTATCACTGGACATTTTTGTTTTTATCTTCATTTAGGTTTCGCATCAGCCCTATAGATATAATTCCAAACCTGCCTTTTCCCATGTGATAGCTGCTGGTTTTGCCCTTTCTTTCAGAGAGTTAGAAGAAATAATTAAACTACCACCTCTTTAAAAAAAAAGATGCCAGTATTAGAAATTATTATTCTTTACTCAATCAAAAAAAATAAGAGTGGAATCTGCAAAGAAAGAATTAAGGTTTTAAATGTTATTATTTTGACTTTCTCACAGGAGGACCTTGGTACTAAACACTTCCACATATTTTCTCCTAAAATTAGGAAATAATAAGACACAGATTTTAAAGGCTTGTTAGAGGGAAAGTCTTCTACATTATGTTACATTGAAACCTGAACAAAAATAGTCTAAAGTTTTTGAGGAACAGCCAGTAGTTGACAGCAAGGAAGAGAATATGTCGTATACTCCTCTACATTGATGAATCATGTAGCACATAACTAACTTTACCGAATTTCATTTGTTGCACCAGAATCAGGAGAAATCAAAAAATTGGTGTTTATCAGCGGAAGCCCCATCAGGAGAGCAGGATCGGTTTTTCGATCCATTTTGGCTGGATGTTGTTGAGCAGAAAACGGGAAAGGGGCCCAATCTAACGTCTTGCCTGCAAACATCCAGCACTCTTCCTGGATTCTAATTTCTTTGTCTACGAATTGAGGGTTAAACACGGAGGCTGATCCTCCTTCCATGGGATCGGAGCAAGCTCTGAGCAACGTCCCTGACGGGAGGATGCTCGTGACCCCGATAAGACCGGTGCCCGCTGCTCTGTGCCCCTGGGAAAAGCTCCTTGCTGGCACGGGAAGGGCTCCTTTCCAAATTGCACCTTGGACCTTGCTGCTTGGTGCCATCTCTGACCAGCTTTCTGCATTTTCATTTTTTAATTAATTTTTAAAAAAACCTTTACTTTGTTGAGAAGTGATTCGGCTCTGCTCAGTAGCAACTGGTCTTAGTGGGTTTGAAATTCCTGGAAAACCTCACTACTCACATTTTACAGATACAGTCAGAAAAGCAAGCTAGAATATTCAGAGGTGAGGTGCATTTTAAAGGGGCACTTTTGCCTGTTAGTTTAGTCAGTTAAAATATACGAGCTCAGTGCAGTTTGAAGGAGTTGAAGCAAGCCACAAGTGCTCTTCTCAATTTAAAGCTTCTACATTTTAATTCTTTTTTTTTTTTTTTTCCTGCCACTGTGGCTCTGTAAAAGACCCTGGGGACAATGGGGGACTATGACACAGAGGAACAGGTTATACTGTCTACACAGAAAGTGCTATAAAAAGCACTAAATAAAATATACTGAATAAAATAAAATAAAGTTCCCCTAATTTGCAGCGTTTATAGTAGTCACGTTACATCAGCAGTTGGCAAGAAGAAGAAAAGGGAGACAGAAATGTGATCTCTAAACTGACAGAGCCTCTTTAAATTTGTTTGAACAACGATCTCAGGAAAAAAAAAAAAGAAGACATACTACAGTGTTCTGGATTTTATTTGTTTAAATGCAAATTTATGGAGCTGGCCACACACCAAAAATTGGAGAGTTTGGTACTGCAGTTGCTTTGGTGTTTTTTCAGCATTGTAACAGGCTACAGAGAGACAAAGGAGAATATGAATATATGGCACTTGATATTTAGATTTGGGTGACATTTTTGCTTGTTTTAACTGTCATTTTTAAAAATCCATTTTCATTCTATCATGCCATTGAATCGCAGCAGACATCGATATAGAAAAGCTGGAATTATTTAATAAACAAAATTAGCATTGATTTTTGTACTATGTTTCTCATTGCCCAACCTCTCAGGCATTCATTGAGTCCTAAGGTCCAGGGAAAACTTGCCCATTGGGCAGAGTGAGAGGGTAGGTGGACCTCTTCCCCTCTCCCCAAAGTGGTTTCTTTTTTAAAGCAGAAAAAAAGCACCCCCTTTAAGAGGGCATCAAAAAGCCAGCTAAAATCTGATACTACTATCACACCTTCTGCAATATTTTTTCAGGAGTCTGAACCTGATTTTAGTGCCAAGGAGACGCTATGGGGAACTGAGCTGACCGATCCTGTATCTGCCTGCAGAGGAAGAGGTATCTCCTTCATCCCTCACCTGAACATGGCTTGGAGGATTTCGCTTTTCTAAGGCAAGCGTTCCCAGCGAGCTAGCTACATTCACACACTGCTTCTTGTAGCATTAGTACAGAACCAAGTTACAAAAGAATATTAATCTAACACATTCCAAAATTCAAATATGTGTGATTAATAAGCATTATAATCTATAAATAAGGCTCTAATGATACTTTGGCAGTGTTGTAAACACAAGAATCAGAAGCAATTATTGTCATTATTGTTCTGCAAGTACTTCCCATGAATACCAAATGGATATTACTGTCCAGCTCCTTGGCACATAGAAACCCTGTAAAGAAACAGTTGTCAGTCAGTAAGGTCTGGCTGGCTGCTATTAAGTATGTTCGTCTCAAATGCAGCGTACCTAAGGACAAAGCGTCTAAGTTACTGAAAGCAAGGCAACTATTCGTTTAGAAATTCTCCTTTGTCTTTTTTTTTTCCCTTCAACCCACCAAGATATGTTAAATAAAGCCTATGAGAAAGTTTTCACATCCTGTGAGATGAACTGTTGTGTGACGGCTGTGATTAAAAATGGAAATGGAGTCTCTGCCAAAAAAACTACCCTTCTTTGTGTGAAACCCACAAAGGTAAGAAAATTCCAGATCAAAGGTGGTGAGAAAATAATTACAAAGGAGAAAACAAAACAAAACAAAAAACTCCAAAACTCAGCTATCAGAGGTAGCCCACGGACTGTTTTCAAGGAAGCAGGATGAAAGGGGCATTCGTAGCTGTCACATTTGCCTCTCCTGAGGTTTCCACAGGTCCCACGGAGCAGAGGCCCGTCCGCTCGCCCCATCCCACTCGACTCCCCTACTCGCGCTCCTTTGGCAGCCTCACCTCCCTCGCCAACCTCACCGCTTTAGACAGCGCCAGCCAACAGCAGCGTTTTGTGGTGGGTGTCATGTTGTTCTTCAGATGCCAGAGTGTCATCGTGAGCGGGAACAGTGTGGGTCTGACTCTTGGAGTCTGTAGAAAGAGAAGGAAAAATCCCCAAACAGTGAGCTTGACTTTCCAAATGTGTTCAATTCTTCTTTCCTCTCCTTGATATTTGGGGCGCGCAGCACCCTATACCATGTGGTTTAACATTTTGTTCTCTATTTGTAGGTCAACATTTCCATGATTAAACTTCATCCTTTATTCAGCCTGTTCTGGCTAGGCTTTGCAGCACATGTGATATAAGCTGTTTTCACAGCTAGTAGGCCAAATCTTACTCTGGATAAGTGAGCCAAACATATGTGCCTGAGTCAGACACTTAAATCAGCTCACTGGTAAATGGGAGATAACTCCAGGTGCAGCATTGAACACTGAGAACCAAAAAAGTGGGAAGGGTGGCCAACGCTCCTCCGTGTGGGGAAGGAGACAGCCTAGGCACACAGATAGCGAAGTCTTAGCCCTGCCCAAATTTCTCTTTCCCACATTTGCCTGAGGATACTGAGCCTTCTTCCTCTCAAGGGCACTATGATCCTCTCTGTCACCCTCCCTTCATTGCCTTTACATCCCAAGCTCACCTGCTGACTGAGGCGGACGCATCTTCTCTTGCCTCGTGATAGATGTCAGCTGTTCTAATGTGGGATGGCACTGGATGACCTTTCCTCACAAATCAATGGAGCAATTCTTGGAAGTGCTCAGAGCCCTGAGTGAGCATTACCTGATCCAGTCATCCTTGGTGCAGAGGATTAAAGGGCTCTTTCTGGCTGTACGGCCTCCTTCTCCTGTCCTTCTCTGTTGTCTGGTAGCTCTGGCAAGCAGAGGGAAGCCTCCATGGGTAGCTAAGCACAAATAGAAGAGCCAGATGAGCAGGCAGGTGTCTTATACACGATTCAGACCAAATAGGTCCTTGACGTGTAACATTTGCACTTTCACTAGGGCTGGTCTTGTCCTGGCTGTTGGGCTATCAGGAAACCTAAACCCTTCTCGGCACATTTACCCTACAAGTGACATATCTGAGCAGCAAGAATAGTGAGGAAGAGCTCTTGCAATAAATCCAGGATGGATTATCCAGAAATGGGCGTAGTTTTGCCAGTTGCAGCCAAAGGAATGCACCTTGGCCTATGCTTTGGTGATGACTTGCATCAAATCATGGACTAGCTGGGCATGAGCTGTTTGCCTAAGGAACAAGCCCTTGCAGGGATCCACTTGACTCTCTAACTTACCCTACTTGTTAGCTCTTTGGTGGGCAAGCTTCAATAATACAATCGATGCCTGTGTAAGCTTTGTGCTCCCCATCGTGCTTGGAAGGACCTGCTCTGGTCCATGCAGTGGCACTTAGGATCCTGGTACTCGGAGGCTCGGAAGAGCACCCCCATGGTGGGACAGATCCCAGGGCACATGTGGAGCCTGGTTGTCTCTCCTGCCACTCTGTCAAAAGGCTTCTTTTTGCCTTGGTGAATGCAAGGGAGTTGCAGAGATTCCTCTTGGCATGTCTATGACCAGCAGGGTAGGCCATGGTGAGGGGATGATGAGATGAAGCAGGGCATGATGTGATCTGCTGTGCTCAGAGACCTGAAATGGGGCAAGGCAGAGAGACTGGGCTGCAAAGAAAGAATTGCACATTTCTGATCTCTCTGGTGTGCAAGTTAATCAACGATTCACAGGGATAAATCTATCTGCTTCAAGGACAGAGCAGTACCAAATTAGTGGAAAGAAGAGGCTTGCAACATCATCCAAAAGGGTCAAATGACCTCTCCATTACTCTCTTTTTGGAGAACATACTGGACTTTGGGCTCATCTTTTAAAAGCATAAGCCCAATTGCGCACAGGCAGTGGAAGAAGGCAGGAAATTTCTGTAATTAGAGTGCGAGAAGAACCCTCACATTGCTGTGATGTGAAGTAGAGGAAAAGCAAAATAAGGTTTTTCTTCAGTTACTGAGACAAAGGAAACTAAGTCACCATTTTTTAAGTTTAGGTAAAAGTTTCCCTTTTTCATAGTATAAAGTATCTCTGGATCACACAGGAGTGATTTACAGCTGTAGTACCACATGTAATTTCAGGTCAATGAATAGACTGTGTATTTTATATTATCTTTTCTATTGTTTCTGATTGTCTTTTTTGGGGGATTGATATTACTGTAAGTAAATACATTTGTCTTTTGTTTCATTTCCCCCTTGTGACCCATTTTATTTAATTAGAAGGAAATGTGTAATAGGAATGAGTAGCATCACACTGGGCTTCATCCAAAGCCTGTGAAATCATCAGTAATGTTTCCTATGGTTTTCATGGGTGTCGGATCAGGTCCAGCAGAAAGGAGGGGATATTTCCACCTTATCTGGAACAGGAGGAGGGATGTGTGCTGCCAGTGCAAAAATATTACTGCCATCATTTTAAGATCTGCCCCAGATATTAGAGAAGGGTTTTGCTACTGTGTATGCCTCTCCATGCCACGTGCTTCACATCCTTGGCAGTATGTTAAGGATAAAGGTTCTTAAAACCTTAACTCCAACTATACGTATAAAAAGAAGAAACAAATTAGCTAAAAGATAAAAGATATTGATGGAAGTATATGAGATGCTCTTTAACATGCATATTATTGACTCAATAGATTGTTACGGCTTCAGAGCTATTAGGGTCTGCTGTGTCAATGTGTACTTAGGGACTGTTTAATATGCAGATGGTTGACATGACAGACCGAAGCCATTACAGTCTATCATGTCAGAGGGGATACATGAATACACACTTTGCCAACACTGTAAAAAGTCCCTTTAAAATATGGTTACTGTGCAGACTTGGTTGCTTTTTAAAATAATTTAATAGATCAGGTTATTTGAATACCCCAAGACCACAGAGCCTAGATTTATCAGCAGCAGAATTTATTTCCAAATTAAGCCATTTTCTACGTGGAATATGCAGTCAGTAGGACAGGGTGTAATCTCAGATATACAGCTCCTATCAAATCTTGTAAAATTAGCTCCTGCACTTGTGCATGTGTATAAGAGATCAGAATCTATCTGTCGTCATGTGTCTTTTTGAAGAATATAGTTTTGTCTTTTTGAGGGGTAAGGGAGAATGTCGTCTCTCTTTTTTTTTTCATTCAAATAATCTTCAGTAGCAATTAAATAGCTTATGCTACCTAAGAGATCAGTTATTACAAGATAAGCGGCATGACAGTTTGGAAAAACTGAATAAGTCTTTGATTATTTACTAAGTTTTGATATCTGCTATTTGCCTCAAAATGCTAGAAAGTGAAGTATAAGATACAAACATGAAAGGCTCATTTGATCATCATAAGGAAAGGAATCAGTAGTTTTGCTTTTCTTTTCCTCAACAACTTATTTTTTATTAAAATAGCAAAGCCAAGTGTTGTGTTTAATAAGATATATTTTTTCATTTAAATATCAAATAAAAAATACAATTAAAATATTTCTGCTTTTGGATTACTTGTAGGCTATATTTCAGTGACGCGTATTTCTAGAAAGCTGAGAGTACATGTTTATTATATATTAGATGCTTCTAACAGATGCCCAGACCTCTTCCCCTGATTTCAAATGATTTTTTTTTTTTCCATGGCAGAGATCCAGGGACATTTTAATTTGCAAGCCTGTGAACTTGGAAATAATACTTGCAGGGGGGCATTGCATTCAGTCTCGTCCCTCTAAGTTTATTGTCATGTGCCACCTAGCTCTGATTCCAAGCTGGGTTACTGGACTGAGGGGCACAGTGTAAACCTAGCATGAAATTCATGGAGGAAAGAACACTCTGCCATTCATGTAAGTGTAAATATGCAACAATTAGAGGCCTTCCCTCATATTATTGGGCTTCTGACAGCCCTCATAGTTTTGACTATTGCATTTCTCTGAACGCAGCACACTTTTGTGCCTCCCTACAGCCTGGCTGGCATAGTTTGCAACTATTCACAAATGCTGAGATGCTGCAAAATATAACGTTTACAAAAGATACATCTGGTGTATATTTGCAAGGCTCAAGAATAGTTTAAATAGTGCCTGTGCTATCACCATATTAGGAGAAAAGTAACTCCCAGACCCATATGTGAAATCAGCAGTGAAATGTGTGCTGGTTCAAACTCCACTGATATAATATGGCATTTCTGTGTATAAATATGGACATGCTATACTGTGTATAATGCCCAAATTAGATAATACAGAACAAAGTGTAGACCTGGATAGGGCATGTGTGTTGATTGCCATTATGAATCCGTTTCAATCTATTTGATCAAAAGTTGATCACGAGTTTTGAGGGACAAATGCTTACATTTTTAATTAAGGAGGAAACTTTGGCTTCTAATTGTAAGGCCGGCACTGTTTTTTTTTTCCTAATCATCAATGAGAATTGTGAGAACTACCTTGAAATCAAGGAAAAAATGTTGAGCAGCTTACTTTACATCACACAACATACTGAGGAAATGTCTGTTTCTTCCAGTGCTGTATTACTTAAGACACATTTGAAAACAATGTTTTCGTTAATGTGATGGTTAATGTTTTAACCACACTAAAGCAGAAAATTCAAGGTAAATCAGATACTGTCTTTCTTATGCAAACATGAATAAGGAGGCAGCATCAGACTTAATTCTGATTTCTGGGGCTGTAATTGAAACTAGGCTTGATGTGAGCTTTTTCTATTTTTTTTTTTCCCCTACCATCACGTTGATATCTGGATGTTAACGATATTATTTAAAGCAATAAATCAACCTATAGAACAGTGTTCAGCTATACTTTCTTTAAGCTACTTGACAGTAAATGGATTTTTTTTTTTTTACTTTTCTCTACAGGCAGATTCATTAAAGAATTTTCATCTTATATCAAGATACTTGAACTTAGAATGCTACCAAAAAAAAAAAAAAAAAAAAGCTCAGTTTGTACAAATGCAGATTTTTGCATGCACGGTCTGCCTGACTGCTAATTTGGGTGAACACACTTAGGCTTAACACAGGCAAATGAAAGAGGAAAGATAATTTTTGCATATATCTTCTGAGTCCAGTGTGAGTCCCTGGACTCCAAGAGAAGCAGGTATCCACTTCCTGGGCCGAAGACTGTCACTCTGTGTAGCCTGATACATCAGTCTTAGTTCATGCATGCCAATGAGAACAAATCCTAACAACGAGCCTACAGAAACAAACATTTCCAAAAGCTTCAGGGTATTGTGGAAAGCAGATGAAGCTAATTATGGTGTGCTCTAGCCACCGCTAATTGACCAAAGCAGGGTGAGATTTTGGCTAAAATTTTTGGCTGGACATTTTTCAACCCACCTTTGTTTGGCAATGGACTGAGTAAAGATGATATGGGACTGTGTAATTAGCCCAAAATACCTTCTGAGGAGTTCTCTATAGAACGGCCTGTCCAAAATTATTAGTGCCTGTCCCTCCATCCGGGTAGTGATCAATGCTGGGATATCTACTCTTCAGCACGTAGTATGACTTTGGAAGGAAATGACTATTTATTTGATAGACAGTAAACACAGGCCATCCTATTGCCTTTTCATGCTTTGCTTTGCTTCTCTTGTCTGGATTCTCAAGGCTGTCTGGTGACTTTTCTGATCTCTCACGACAGACAGGAAGCGAGGTCTTCAAGCCCACCCTGGGCCAGGCTGTAATCTCGGATGCGGGGCAAATACTCCCCCTTTGCTCTCCGCTTGTCAGAGGGTGGATTTTGCCTACACCTCCATTAAACTAATTTATTTTAACCAGCACAACTGCTTCCTCCTGTGGGTCCTCTCCATTCAAGGCACGAGGTATGCGAGAGCAGTAAGTGCACATTCCCAGATGTGGCCAGGTGTGTGCTGCGCATTGGAGATTAGGCTCCCGCCTGACATCTATGGGCTGAACCTCCCTGCTCCCATGCAGTTTTGTCCTATTCACTACTGTGGCTAGTTTTATCTGAAGATATTTCCCATGCCCTGTGCAACTCCTGACCTTGCTGTGGACTCCCTTCTTGTCTCAAGTTTAATTTCTCGGTGGCGTGCAGACCTGCAAAAGGGAGAGTCTTAAAGTGATAAACTCCATCTTATATAGGTTCATCTAGAAAATAACGCTAGGAGGTTTCTTCCCTCAGACCTCAAAACTGCAAAAAATAATGATTGGGAAATGGTTGAAATTCTATGAGCAAATTTTCAAGTAGGAACAGGCTTTTTTTTTTTTTTTTTTTTTCTGCCAAGATGCATAATAGGTGTTTTCGAGAGGTCATTAACTTCAACAGCATAGTCAAAAACAGTGTTACACCCCACATTGCATCATTCGTTAAGCAATTAAGTTACTGATAGGCTTTTACATTTATTTACCTTGATGGAAAGATATGTTTACTCAACCTGAGTACAAATCAACATGAGGAGGCGGAAGTTCAGAGTAAATTTGACTAATGATGTTGTGTTTTCATCTTTAAAAGAAAGGGGAAAAAAAAGCCTCCTTGCTTTTGATGTTATTTTATCTTCATTGGAAGGGATCCGAAATGATCCCAACTGTCATGTGAGCACTCAGTTAGGCTCAGATCCTCTTTGATTGTATCTGAACGTCTCTCTCAGCTGGCTCATACCTCCCTTATATGAATACAGCATACAGCACTCCGGGTTGTTTATTAAACAGGGCTTTGACTCTTCCTCTGTGAATGTTTTCACGACTGCATCTTTTAGCAAAATGTGGCATGCGGCCACCTTTGCCCAGGGAGACGTTAATGCAGCCTCCTTGCTGACGTGTGGCAAGAATTTCCTCTGAGAAGAACTCAGTTATCTTAAGATGACTTCTAAAATACAAAACTGCCTGGTGGAAGTTATATTTCTCAGTGAACCCTAATTATCTCTCATTTTCTTCCAGGTCTACTCTGTTTTCCAGTCTTGTTATATGGATTTTTCTCTCTCCCCAAGTAATTCCTCAGCATCCCCTTGGATGGCATCTACGGCACGTGAGCATTCTCCACAGTCTCTAAGATACTTTTGTTGTTTTCCTTTTTTGAACATTTACTTTTTTGAGATGACATTGACAGACATGTGGCCTAAGTCTCTGTGGGTAGAGCTCACATTTATTTCAGTATGTAGAGCAGCTTTAGGATCTGATCCATATTGAAGACTAGCAATGTGTAATGAGGCCTGGGCATATAAAACAATATGTATTATAACATTTCTCACTCAAAACAAATATGTTCCCTTCTTTTCAGCTGGTATAAACAAACAATCTCTATTGTGTTCCGTATGGCTAAGCTGTGTTGGATTATATAAGATGAACTTGGCTTCTCAGTTTTTCCAAATTTACTTTGTGAAAAAGCATCACTGTCCTGCAACACATATATTCTCACTCTGTGTCCATGCAATCCTGTGAATTAAGATATGAATCCCAAAGGCTGAAATTACATTTGAAATTAAGTCACACTGTCTTACAGGTAGAACTTTTCATGCCACAGATATAATTAAATTATGTCTCATTTTTTTCAAGACTGAATCCTGTGTTCCTTAATCAAACAAAACTGATATTGAATCCTGTGACAGTTTTACATAATGAGAAAACAGAGAACTAGTTTAATAGTTGTTGCAACATACTCTCGTGCTGACCTGCAAAACCTTTTGCCCTGATATCTAAATTATCTTTTGATAAAAATTGGCAGCAGAATGAAATATTTGTGATGACTCGAGGTGGAAAAATTAACAGGGACCAGTTCAAAACTCACGTGTAATATTCACTGCCTTTGCGAACTGAACCAAATTTGAACCCAGGTGTTCACTCTCCAATTGAAGTCAGATTTTATGTCATTCTACAAAACTGTTATACTGTTCTGTAACTTATGCTGGAAGCAGAGTGAGCTGTTTTGGAGCTGAAATGATTTCATTGTTAGACTAAGTGTTACACAGATGGCATTCTTAAATGTAAAATTCTTTATATGATCCTTTCAATTTCGTATTTATTTCATTAGATCATTATTTATGTTAAAGAGACACTATTAATATGAAACGTGCTCAGCTTAAAAGAAAATGTTGAGAAGAATTTCAGGTGTCTGATCCTCAATCCTTTAATTTTTGTTTTTCATATTTTTCTGTTTAAATCTTTTTTGTGTCTCTAGGTGTTATGTGACAGATACACAAACAACAGAGGGGAAAGAGCCTCACTTAACTGATTAGAGAAGTAGTGAAAGGGAATATGCACAAAGCGCTGCCAAGTTCACAGAGCAGATGAAAAGATAAAAAATAGAACCAATTCACCATTTTTTTAATGTAGGGTATTTGTTATATTAGTGGCAGGAAAATAATTTTCAGACAAAAATGTGATTTCTTAATCAAGGGTCTCTAATTCAAAATATATTTATTTAATAAACAGTAATTATGATAGCTGCAACTACTCATATCAATAATTCATTCAGAAGTAAACCATATCAACATATTAGCATTTATTTTTCCATTTAATAGGCTGTGATTTAAAATAAATGTAAATTGTCATAATCATTCAACTCCATATGCTGGGAAAGAAAAGTCACCTTAAACCAGATGCATATTGTGGAAAAAAAAAGGGAAGACAAGTTGTTCTAAAGAAACAGCATATGGGGGCAGAATGGCTGGTGTAAAGATGCTCTGCTTTCTAGAAGTTAACATAACTATGCTGTTTCACACCAGCTGAGATCTTGGTCTGTAATTTTTAAGAACCGGGTGTTTTGGAGGGCTTTCCATGGAGTCACATATTAATTTCCTTTTCTAAAGAGAAGCGAGAAGTATGATTTCTTCCAATTTTAATCAGGAGAAGGCAATAAATGCCATCAAGAAAAATCCAGTTTGAGGATTTTTATGGGCGGAAACAGTAGGCTGTTTGCCTGAGTCGTATGTTGGCTCTGCATTAGCGTGTGTGTGTGTGCATGTGTGAGGAATACTTTTTTTCCTGTCTGCTGAGTTAGCCAAAGCCTCTCCTAACTACCTAAAATCCTTAACTACTACTTATTTTATTGGCATACAACTCTTTCTAGTTCCCCCGTGATTCCTTTTGCTTTCAACAGGTGAGGTCAGAGATTGCAATCATGTGCAACCCTGTTGCGGGAGATGGGGATGAGCCTGGAAAACCTTCAGTGTTCCCCGTGCAGAGTCGGTGGCACCTTATCAGGAGGCCTGGGAGGAGACCAGTGGACAGGAATGGGTTGTCCATTTGCTGTCTGCTCTGTGCGCTGGAAAAGGGCCCTCTTGTATGAGTTAAGAAATTCTCTTCCTCCCTCAAACAGTGTCCTGTGTTCTGCCTGGGGGGATAAGGCCACACAGCCCTTGCTCTGGCCTCCCAGCAATGCTCTCGGGGACCACGTCTGCAAGGCAAAGACCTTCCAGCATGCACCGTGTGGGCGAAGAGCGGCCGTCGGGCAGCACTGGTAGTCCCCTAGCCACTGGGTGGTGGGCATGGCATGACTTGCCCATCCAACCCATCTCAGGTGGGTTTTGTAGCCCCTGTCACAGCAATTAGGCGGCTACCATTTGCCACATCACTCTTTCAAGGCTCTCTATGCTGTGCTGCTGTGACAACAATGACTGTCCTGTACCTTTGGCTCCTACTGCCACAGGGCAGCCAAATTTAGCTGGTACCTGACTTTTGGCATTTCCAGCCTCTGAAATGCTTCGTTTTGTTATATTCCTTCAGGATTATTTTTAGGAGGAAGGCGATTTATGTTGTTCAGTTTTCCCCACCTTAACACAGAGAAGCAATGGGTTTTCCACAAGTCCTTTGCATGATTCCTCTTTACCGTGTGGCTGTGATTTAGTGCTGGATGAAGCTCAAAGGGAGGATTAGTCTAGATATACTCCCATATGCTTGGATGCATATCTGAACCTTGTCCATACCATCCTTGCTGCTTTTGTTGGAAAAAGCTGGGCTATAAATATGATGAATACAGGCTTCCATGCAAGATGTTTAGTATTTCCTGCTTCCATTTGGGCCAGTGATACTGCCAATCCAGCCCTTTTTGGCCCTGTAGCTCTCGGTCCTAGGCTTGATGGAAATTCAGAAAATCACAGTGACAGAAAATGAATAGAGGAATAAAAGGAGGTTGATTTTTCTCAACTTTAATGAAGGTTAGATTAGGGTTGAGCTTTAGCTGTAGCTGAAACTTTGCTTGAGGATGGGCAAAGATAGAATGTTTTTATTTTAATGGAATTGGTTCATCCATCTTTCAGGTGATTACATTTAAGCATGAACCCATTTTTATGGTGCAGAGTAAAAGAATCTGTGCTTCTTTTTAAGAGCTTTGCCTTCTGGGAAAATTAGGACTGACTATAAAACTCTCACTATATTGTATTCAAGCAAATCTGGAGCACGAGAGAGAGAGAAAGAAGGGATGAAGGGAAAGAGGGAAGCTTTTCCAAAAGTACTCTGCTCTGTCGCGTCCTGCTATTCCTTGGTATCACGGATGGGATCGTCATTACACATATTACCTGGGTATATTTCTGATTCCCTGTTAAGTTATACTTTCAAATTATAAAACACCAAATCACTTTGAAATTGATCCAAAAATTGCTCTTCTATTTCCATTTGTGGCCTTTCCACTTGGGTCATTTGTTAAAAAGATTTTCTCAGTCTCACTATAATCAGTGGATCATTGTGTGGATTCTCCTCTCTCCATTTCAAGAGCTTCCCTGTCTCTGAAAGAAAGGCTGTGTTTTCTGAACTAAATTTGCTGCCCGTTGTTTCATTAATAAATTAGAGATTTAGATTTGAGTCAGAGTTTGTGAGGAGCCGGGGAGGCTTTCTAAGCCCAACTTGGCTAGGTAGAGAAACACCTTCTTTGCATGCCTGAGTGTGGCTCCTGTGCTGCCCCATGGATTTCTGCCCATGCAGCGGCTGGCATGGTCTGAAAGGTGCAACTTGAATTGCAGCAACCTCCCTCCTGTGCTTGGTCCTGCCCCTGGCAGCCCACACTCATCCCTCTGTCTACAAGGGCTCGTGCTGCTCTTCAGGGTGGCCTTGGAGGCAGTCTAAATCTAAACTCAGACTCACCGCTCGGATGACTTGGAATGACTATGTTAGGCCAGAATTTCCCCTAAAATGTACTTCCACAAGCATACAGTTTGATCTTTGCACAAAGGATTTATATAAGAGCTCACTTCCCTCCATTGGCTCTGAGGAAAGCGTGCTGGGGGAATTTAGGGGAGCGTGCAAACTGGAGGAGACCTGCGCACAAAAGAGATTTTTCTTCTAAGAACATCTGCACAGCTGGAGCTCCTTCAGCGCCGCAGTTAAAAAGCTTGGGTGATACCTGGCCAGAGTCAGGACAGGGTCTCTCCAACACTCTCCCAACACTCTGAGTACAGCTGGCAGCTCTCAGGACAATCCCCTGCCAGGTACACACAGCTGCATGCACACAATTTTGCTGTCAGATGCTGCTGTTTGAAGATCTTCCACTCTGCAGGTAGACTGTAAGCAAATGACCTCAGGAGAGTAAAGGTGAAGAAACTCTTTTTCAACTCCTTTATATGCTAAAGTCAATGGGAAACAGCCACAAAGTTTACCTATCCTCTTGGGAACATCATTGTTGCTAAGTATCTCTAGACCAGCACAAAACCAAAGTCCAAACCCTTAGATGCCCTATAAAAATAAGCTTTTAGCACAGAGTGGAGAGACCTTAGCAACTGCTCTACTATAGAGGAGAGACCTGGCAGCCTCGGAGGAAGCTCACAGTGATGGGAAAGACTCTGACTTTTGACCTTGCACCTGCAAAGGTCTTTCTAAGGTCGGGTCACCACCCATGAGTGTAACCCTGGCTAGTGCTGTCTGATCTGCTTTCTGGTGTGAATGAAATGTGTGGCTGAAGTCTTTCTTTCCTTTCTTTCCTTCTTTCCTTCTTTCTTTCCTTCTTGACCTTTGGGCAGGCTCTGTTTGGCCATCTCTACCCTCCAAAGGCGATGAATCCCGAATTTAAAGGCTGATCCTAACAATATAACCTGCGTGCTTGCCTTTACAACAGTGTGATGCTTAAAACTGAATATAAGCAAGAATTGGGCTTTAGATCTTACTCAAATCTCAGTGGAACTTTGAGGTTGTCAGACAGCACTGAAGTGAGAGATCTAGAATAGGAAAATTAGTGAACACAAAAGTCATGATATTTACTCAGTTTATTCATTTTTTCTCTTTTTTTTTTTCATAAAACCTGCATAACTGGCGTGTAATTGTTTTGCTAAGCGAGTCTTGAAAGTAAGAGTCTTGATAGCTGTCAAATATCTCCTTTGTAGTACAGTGTGTTGTCCTTAGAAGCTAATGAGTAGAGCTTGCTCAGAAAAACTTAATCAGCAGAACAGAGCACATTGTCAGTGCTTAGCAACTAATAAATTATAATAATATCAGCAGTTCCTTTTGACACAACCTTTCAAACTTTTGCTTTGTTTCTGTCTTCTTGCCACCAGTTAAGTTTTAATATCTACTACTACCTGTCTAGTTCTACTTGCTGTGGTTGAGAGGACCTGTGAGATGACCTAATAGGGTGGAAGTGTTGTCCAAAATGAAATTTTGACAAACATCACAAAAAGAATTCTGAGAAAGTTCTTTGGTTATTACTTTTCACTTACTGGTGTTGCTTATTAGACTCAAAATAAAAGAAAAACAAATCCATGTATAAATTTGATCAGTTCAGTTGTTAAAATGTAAAACGTATGCTTATCAGCTAATAGAATCACATTTGAGTTTCCCAATAGTCTCTGTTTTTAAAAGACATGCTTATTAGGTTTGCCTTACAAAAAGGTGAATGTATCTAGAATCATCTCTATTATTAGTAATTATTATTGCTATAAGGAGGATCGGGTAGCTCAGAGGGTTGTTAACAGATCTGAGGCTCTCGCTTCTTTTTCACCATTGTAATTTGGCCCGGACTGGGAGTTACTGACAATCATTTCATTTTCTAATTGTTTGGTAGTTTATAGCAATTAGGTGGTGGGTTTTATTCACTTTCAACAAGCTGTATCTCCACATTATAAAGAAAACCACCAGGTCAGCTCTAAGTTGCCACTAATTGTCACAGGCTTAAATGGAGCTGTGTCAGTTTATCCCAGCTGAGGATCTGACCAGTGATCACAACTGGCATTCATTAGCAGATGTGTTATCAGACTCCGTGGAGATGCTCTGGGTTGCGTGACAATGGAGACTCAGCTGGTGCAGATGGTGGATTCGTGCCAGTTTGTCGGCTCTGCTAGCAGGTGGAAATTCCAGGTCAACCTTGAGGTACGGCTTCTGCCACCCGGCCTGTGCTTCATGGCCCGGCATAGAAGGACAAGTTGAGGTTCAGGGCTGTCAGTTTTATTAAGGCATGAGCAATGTAATGCATATATTTAAAACAGGAAGCAAAGAAAAAGGGGGAGGAAGCCTTAGTGTTAAACTGACTCCTCCTTGGAGCCTGGCGTGTACGAGGGACTGGCTGCTGGTGCTAAGCGAAAGCACCCAGCTAATGTGGTAGGGCTCTGTTTTTTTCCTACTATTGTGTGTGCACGGCCTGAGCTAACACTGTAACATGAGTTGCATGCATATGACAGAAAAGTGGGGGGAGATGCCTCTCAAAAGAAGTAATCCTCAAATACAACAGTTTTTTCTCAGTGACAGTTACCCACAGATACAGTGCTGTTATAGATGTAAACCAGGCATTGGGACTGTGGCTGGAGGAGCGTTTTGAATTTGTAGGTGAATGAAGAATAGGATGGAGACAAATCTGAGAGGCTGCATTTTTGGCAGAAAAATGGGAACAGTCTACCATCCTCCCTTGCATTTATTTGGGTGCACTACATGTCAAAACCAAGCAAATGACACATGCAGATATTCCTTGCTTGGTGTTTGGTGGCTGGAGCAGCCACTCTGTCCCCTTTCTCTTTCTCACTTGCCACTGCAGGATGGTGGTGAGGAACAAACTGCCAACCTGACTGTGTGGCACCTTGGGCAATAAAGATTTCTGGTTTCCCCATTAATATGGATACCTAAAGCCCCCAGCACAAACCTGGGCATTGGTGAGCAATCCTTTCAGCCTGTACAAACTTCTGACACTTTCTCAAAATTGGCACAATTTAGCAGAATTTATGCTTGTTGGGACACTAGGAAAAAAAAATCTTTTCGCTGTGAAACCTGTTACAGCCAAGGAAAGGAAAATAGCAGGAGGGTGAGGCTTAAATAGTGAGGGTAACACAGGAGTCACCGGCCTGGTGCCAGGCCTGTGATCCAGCCAACGGAAAGGTGCATATCTGAGAAAAGCACAGCAGTAGTGAATACAAACAAACTTGCACCATCTCCGCACACATTTTCCACCATCTTAAGCCAGATATGAAAAGATGTTTAGGCACCTAGTTGCTATGACAAATCTGTTTCTTTCTCTGAATAGTCATCTTTCGGCTCAGATCCACAAAAGCAGTTGACTGAGACCTTGGGTGGGATGCTGACATTTAAGCTCAGGGTCTCAACATATCCAACAATTTAATCACCCCAATTCTTGCTAATAGAGATCTCAAGACATCTACAATTTTCCTTTTGCTTATCTACAAAGAGAGCAGGAACCCTAGCCAGGGAGCTACAAGCTAAATATTCATAAAGGAAAATATTTTCCGTACTTCCTGTAGAAGTGGTGCCGATGCGCAGAGGCTTCACTGGGAGGAGTTTAAGACATTAAGGTGGAGAATAAGATATCTTCTCTTGCCTTCCTCTGCAGAATTATATTTCTCCCCACTTAGCTATTTTGGATTGGCAAAAGCTGGAGGATTTTGTTCAGCATACTCACTGCTGTGTAAGGTTTTTTTAAAATATTGGTTTCACAGCCTAGTGAAATGGCACCAATTTTTCAGGAAAATCGGTAAAACATATCCTCAAAGGATGTACGGAGGTGATGATTATTGGAGTTTTAATTAAAATATCAGGTAAAATAACTATTACAGTGTGTTATTATTTCCAAGATAACAACAGAATAAGGATGCCCATTTCTTTCGTGAGTGCAATTTTCTAAATGAAAACGTGAACATTAATATCTTCAGAGATCTTACTGATCTTGTATGATAATTTAGAAAAATATCTCTATTAGGGATAGTTCTATATGCTTTTTTGTTGGAAATGCAATCACAGAATATGCACATAGCTGCAATCTGTAGACAGATTAAGTAAATTAAATCACTCAATGTCTTTTTTCAATAGCTCTAAAGTTAAAAGTAATTTGCAAAGAAAATACTCAGTTTCAATAGGTTTGTAATATCTGTTAATGATCTTTGGAAAAATTTCTGATAACACACGGGAATTCCCTCAGGGACAGGGTTGTGAATAAGTGTTTTTTTTAAGTTTGAGATGTCATTAGCTAGTGATTTCTTCAATGTAAAAAGCTGTTATGAAATAAATTGCAGAGGTATGCAAGTGAACAGGACAATCATTTTTATGAATAATATATATTTGTTCCACTGTGCTATCTGCCCAAATAAGAAATAATTTAAAATCTAAGTTGCCATTATAAACATAAAAAAATTCATGAATGCCTATGCATTTTGTGCTTACTTTATGTATATCCTTAGGAATGTGTGGACTGTTGGTATAAAAACACTAGTGTAAGGATCTGTTTTGCTTCTTTAACTATTTTTTTTACTAGGTAATTTTTTCAAACTACAACGCTGAATCCTTTCCCCTAATCAAAATGGCTCCAGCACAGCTGTTCTCTAGAAGACATCCTCCCTGATTTCTTACAGGGCCTGTAAGATAATTGAAGTTGCAGGTAAGTGCAATCATGGGGGGAAAAAATGTCCTTGTTCTGAGAATACTTTGTTAGCATGAAGTATCCCAATCTCTTTGACTATTCGGAGATGATCCAGATATCCATCAGATATCCATACTACTAGAATAAGCTGGCATTTTTTACAGGTATGAACGGCAGGTTTCCAGGCCACTTCCCCCGTCTGAGAAATCTGGAGTAGAAAAGATCAATAGAGGCTTCGTAGGTTACACATCTCCCTAGGAGCCCTGAGGAACATTGCTCTGTTCTGGGGTTCAGCTGTGCAATTCAGCCATGTGCAGTTGAGGATGAGGGATATATCTTTATAGGTTCCACAGGAACTCTGAAGGGATGCTGGTCTGGGTGATGGGGGACTTGGGCTCAAGGGTGTGCTTTATATTAATTAAAAGGTAAGCCTAATTGCCATAGAGAAACTATATGAAACTATAAAGACCTTGGTTTCATTACCATCCTTCAAACTTGTTTTACCAAGACCCTATTAATCTTGCCCCCTTTTCCCTTTTTCCTGATCTATACTCTGAGGCAAACCAGACTACAGTAAACATGACTGCTGCCTCCGTGGTTCCTATGAAGGGATAAAGAAACGAGGATTTGCCCAGATCTAGGAAGAGAGGTGAGAGCTACAGGTTTGAAAAGCCTTCTGCTCTGTTCTGGGCCTCTGAAGGCATATTCTAGTGGTCAATATCTGTCCTCAACTGATTATCCCTCAGAAAGTCTGACAGCCCTTCACCTCGTGTATGCAATGTTCAGTAATGCTCTGCATTTGCTCCAACAATAAAGGGGCACCATCCTGAATATGTCTTAATCATCACTAGTGTTGGTCACCTCAGTAAGTTGTCTTGCCTTTGGCAGAGGCCAGTACCAGATGATGTCAAGGAAGACTATCCCTCCTTTTGCATAACAGTGCAGCATGGAAAATGATGCCACTCTGTCTCTATTTGTTGACTAGCGTATGCCAAAAACTATTGGGATGACTAGACACTATTATCTACTTCCAGCTAGTAAAACTCTCATGGAATTTTTTCTAAGGCTATGAGCAACCATTATTATCATCAAAATCTGATCTGCTGCATAATGTATGCCACTGAACTTCACCCAATCTGATCTTTGCATAAAAATTTACTTTAACACCTGAAAATGCCTCATCATGTACAAATATTATGCTGTTTCTCTCAGTATTTTCACAACAGCAAGTCTCATTAATTAACTATATGTTGCATAGAAAAGAAATACCTCTTATCCATCTGAAACTTGATACCTCTTAGTTTCACCTTCCAAGATAGGAAAGGGTTTTTTTTTGTTTGTTTTTTTTCTTTGCTGCTAATTAGGTTGAAAGATCATGAGGACGAAATGTTATTTATATTACGGTCATGCTTAAGTAGAGCTCTGGAAAAGCCTGGGGACTCCGTTGCATGACCTGAGGGAACAATGCAAGTCCTTCGGGGCTGAGACTGCTTGAATAGACACATTTTCAAAAGAGCTGAATGATCTAAATAGAAGGAATGTCAGGAAAGTCAGTGGATTCATATTTTTGAATCACCTGTGCATTTCTGAAATATTAATCTGAAGACTAAGAGAAGGAAAGGCATAGAAAAATGGAGTTACTAGGACTAGGATGGAAAAATGTGTTTGGGAGGTAGTTCGTTAAAGAAAACAGATATGTTCAGTGGACAGCTCTGGGCCCTCTTCACAGTCTATAGGTCATTTTGCCTTCCATTGTCTGAGCTGGTTAAAAACTGACTTGAAAGTTCTCTAAGGTATGATATACTGAGGAAAGTGTCTGCAACATCTGCTTCATGCAAGGGCCCAAAGCCCTCCAGCAAAATCGTAAGGACTGCCAGGGATCAAGCCAATCTTCTACCTTATCTCAAGCTAAAGAATTTGTTCCAAGATTATGGAAAGGATTCAGGTGTGATTTGCAGTCCTATGAGGGTGAGTCTCGCCTCAGAAACAGGCTGGTGCTTGTGTTTTTTATCTTTTCTCAAGAAATTCCCCATCCTTTTGACTTTTATCATTTTTATTGCCCTTCTCTGGACCTCTTCTATTTCTACGTTCTTTCTTTCAGGGATGAGGTGACCAAATTTGAAGACAGTATTCAAAGTGAGGATGTGCCACTGATTTATATAATGGCATTATAATATTTTCCATATTATTCTCTAAAACTCTTTTCTTCATACAAACCCCATAAGATTCTTTTTAATTCTTTGAACTACAGTGCCTTTTAACATCTGTAGTTTACTCTGATCAGATTTTGACAAAGGAATAAAAGACTCCATTTTTCACATAGAATTTTATTTATTGTCTGAACTTTAGAGGAGAAATTGGTTAACTTACAATTTAAAATTCTTGGCAATGTAGACCATTGGGCAAGGATTTTGTTAGCAACCCTTCTTTAATTTCTTTAAAAAAGTCTGAAGCTGAAAGTTGGTGTGCAAGATCTTGCCTCAGAAGTTTGACTTGCATACCTTTTCAAACAATAAATGCAGTCAAATACTCATTTTTGGGGAACTTCCAGGATCCCCAAATATTTCAAAAATGTTGTTCTTCTGTATCCCCTCCCTGACGAAGTGTGCCAGAGTGACACATTTTCAGGATGTTTTCCCAGGGTCATGCATGTGTGTAAGTGGCACATGAGTTCTGTGCTCTGCGGTCTTCTGTTCACTGTACCACGTACTCCTAAACTAGGTCAGGGAAAGATCTTTTCGAAAAGGTGGTGCTTGATGACTGCAGAGGATGGGGATCTTGCTCTCATGTCACAGCTGGGCATTATGTCTTCATCAGGGTATTAGAAAAAGCTCAAGGAAAAAAAAGTTACATCTATTCTATTGCCAAAGATGCTTCCGGCAGCTACTGACTTTCCTTAGAGTTACCAATCCAAGTGCTGACCTTGACTGATCCTAGTTATCTCGTGAAAGCAAACAAGATCACAGCCTGAAGCAGTATAGCTACAGGCTCAGTGATGACTACCAAAATGTCTATTTAGTATTTTCAGAAACCCTGCAAAGGTTTACAGTACCAGCTTCTAGATTTGTGGATAAGACCAAAACACAACCCTGGCCCCTGAGCATTTAGCCTCACTTATGCAGAAATTCATGCCTCTCGGGAGGCCAACACTGAGTTGCCACAAAACAGTTATTTTCTCCCTGTAACTCTACCTGAATTTAAGCATCGTATGATTATACACAGTCAAGTACTGGATAAAAAATAACATTTGAAAACTACAGACTTGAGTTCAGAGTTCCTTGTTAGCTCTTTTTATCAGTTGCATTACTCTTTTAGCAGTAAAAATGATTTTACTATTCCTATGAGAGATCTTTTATCTTTTTTTTTTTTTTGGTTTAATGCAGGAAATTATCTTAATTCTTGCATGACCAGGACAGTTTTTCATAAGAAGCTATTTTTAGATGAGCTGCAAATTTGTTCCCTAGAAAACATTTCAGCTCAACTATATGAAAGCAAATGCATGTTTTTCCGAATATCTCTAAGGATAAACGCAGGTTCAAACACTCAGCGAACACTAAGAGGATCATCTGATTTGATTGTTGTGTATATTCATAGTTCTTGCTGTTTTATCTATTTATTTTTCTTTCTAGAACAGCAAAGACATGGACAAAAACAATGAGGTCTTATTGCTTCTGTCGGAAACTTCTGCTGACTACATCATGAGTTGGATTGGGCCCAGAGAAACCAAATACACACAAATAACAATGAGCTGGCCATACAAGGAAGGAAAATTACAGATAACAGACGCACGCAAATTAGCAATGCACCTTTTAGGTCATTTAATATAGCTCCCTGACACTGTGAGATTGTTTGCTATGGCATATTTTTGGCTGTTTTGTATATCTAAATTAAATGTCCCAAGTGATGCTGTGTTGCTAAGGAGGGATTTTGCGGCCTAATAGGTCTCATTGTCATAAGTTTTCTTCTTTTCTTAACATCACCACGCTCCACCTATGCTCCTTTGAAAACCTCCTTCACAGATCTCCTCCCTTGGTGTATTTTCTCTCCAGTATCTTTAATCTACTGTTAGATATTATTAATCCAATCTATACATGATTAACTCATCTGATCTTCCCTGACAAACCAGTCCTTTTGGTCTCCTGGTTATTCTTCCTACCCTGTTGTCACATCCTGCCTGTCAGCATCTTTTTTTTTTGTTATGAGATTTCAAAGACACAACACATACCTCTGAACTAATGACAGATTGTGGCATAGATATGAGCACCCTCAATGTCTTCTTACTAATAAACACTCCTGAGGCACCCTTGGGAAAACTATCAGCTTTCTGGACAGATGCACAAGCAGAGTTCAAACCACTTTCTTGGTGTCACTTGTCCTTGTTTTGTTGGTCAACAGCAACCTTTTGACACAGTAAAGCAATTTTTTTAAAAATATGTCATTATGAATTTCTTTTCATGCTATAGGAGATAGAACAGCACAGATTAAAAATATTTTATTGGTGTTGTTTGAATTTTCCAACTCTTAGTCATGGGTGTCGCTATCTAATGTTATTAAACACATTGACTAGCGGTCTAGCAATATGTAAATGCTAGTAGAGCACATTGTAGAAAATAATTATGTACATAGTCACAAGCCTAGCTGTTCACTTCAGGCTATAAATTCTGATCAACAAACAACACTTCTTTAGTGCTAAATGAGATCTTGGCTGTAATTGAATGTCTTTACCTTTGTGTTCTGTTGGATTGGAGGAATATCATTTTAATCTGCTCTCTTTAAATTTTCATTAAGGAACGTTTCAGCTACCTGCAGCCTCATCTGGTGATGTTTAATGATATCAGCTAGCTCGTTCTTCTGTGCACCAGCAGGGGCTTCTTTAAATTGGTCAACTGCACAGAATGTTGTTTTTGAGTTTAATGTACTCAGAATCAACTCCTTAAAACAATGATATCTCTTAAGACAGTTTATATAATAATACACACATATGAGCACAGTTATATGCGTATATATATATATGCACCAGTGCACACATACATAAACACTATCCACCTTCTTTAAGACATTTTGACTAATATTATCATTAAAAAGTGCTGGTAAATTTGCAATTGTTATGCATTTTTGTTGGAGTTTACTTCTGCGATCTAAGATACGAAAGAAAAGCTGGGAAATTCATATGCAGCTGATGACATAATGCCACTGCCTCGTGATGCTGAACCTCACATTTCTAGGAGTGTAGGATGGATGTTCCTTGCTGGAATAATTACACTGTCAATTCAATACATATTTTCTTGTTTTCATGTGGGCACAAAAATGTCCAAACCATTAAATATATATTGTATAATGACTCCTGTGTTCCTTATTTATTCTAAAAAAGGCTTAACTTTCTGTGGTTGATTGATTATATAATAAAGCAAACTAAGAATCTGTGTTGAACTCAGCAATAAGCAGTGACACTTATTAATGTATACTTACATGTAATAATTATGTCCAAATGTACATATGTCCATAAATAAATGCACTTGTACATATATACATGGAGAGAGACACATACACAAATTAAAGGAAATCAGTTATGTCATAGCATAAACATATTCAAAGCTTACCTGTGATATCTAAGTCAGAGAAAACTTCAAGACATAAAGACACGTAAGAAATTATGTCTCAATACTTTCAATCAGCCTGTTACCATGAGGTTCAGTGGTGGCAGGCTGAATGCAGACTGATACCTGCAGACTTTGTTGGAGATAGCTGGTTCGCATAGATCTGTGCGAACTCTGTAACTGCTTTTCAAATCCTGATGTTTGCCAGCATGTATTTGGCACTGCTTCTCCGGGTCAGATAGAGTTATTTAGAAAGAATCTGCTGCTTCTTATTTGACCTCTATATAGCTTCAACCTATGGGCTCTTCATGGCCTATGGAATTGTGTTTAAGCTTACACATGGAACATGTTTTGCCATTATCTGCAAGAAAAATGGATATTTCTCCTTGATATCTTGCCCTATTTGTTTGAGATTTTGCTCTATGAAATTCTCTGCTCTTCTGTGGGCTACATAAAATGAGATCCACTGACTGGCTTTTGGCTTCTACTGGGACAAAATACAGAGCCTCGCTACTGAAAAATGCAGGGAAAGTGGCTTCCCTTATACATCACTCAAATCACACACACACTATGTTCAGTCAGTGAGGGACATATCAGGAAAAAAAAAGGATTGTATAATATGACTTTTCTCAGTGGAGACATATAGAACCCAAAATGCAAGCTTGAAGGTAAAATATGAATACTGTAAAGGAAACTTTCACCAAGCTAAATTCAAGTGAAGTGTTCCACACAGTTGTAATTACTACACAGAACATGAGCTTGTTAACTTTATAGTGTGCTGATGAAATAAGTATGCACGGCATACAGGGCAAAGAGAGGAGGCAACACTGGGATGCTATTGACTTTGCTGACAAGCCAGCGTGTAGAGAGCATACTAGGAAAAACTTTGTGAAAATGAGGCCAGTGAAATGGTGTGGTCTTAGAAATGACCTTTCAGAGTGGGTAGAAAATTATTTATAAAATCTGATAATTCTAGTTGTATCACAGACTATGCTGTGTTTGTGGTGTGTTTAACTGCATTTTCCTGAGTTGCTGTTTGACATTTCAACTGGAGGCTCCAAGCATTAAGGAGCATAGACTTTTAAAGAAATGTAGTCAGTTAAGATACAACTACTTGATTCACCAAGGGGAAATGTTGCTTGACTAACCTGATAGCCTTCTATGATGAAATGAGCGGCTGGATAGACAAGGGGAGAGCGGTGAATGTCGTCTATCTCGACTTCACCAAGGCTTTTGACACTGTCCCTCACAACATCCTCCTGGGCAAGCTCCGGAAGTGTGGGATAGATGAGTGCACAGTGAGGTGGATTAGGAACTGGCTGGATGGCAGGGCCCAGAGAGTGGTGATCAGCGGTGCAGAGTCTAGTTGGAGGCCTGTGGCTAGTGGGGTCCCCCAGGGGTCAGTCCTTGGTCCAGTCCTGTTCAATTTATTCATCAATGACCTGGATGAAGGCACAGAGTGCTCCCTCAGCAAGTTTGCTGATGACACGAAACTGGGAGGAGTAGCTGATACCCCAGAGGGCTGCGCTGCCATCCAGAGGGACCTGGACAGACTGGACAACTGGGCGGTGAAAAACCTCATGCAATTCAACAAGGCCAAGTGCAAGGTTCTGCACCTGGGGAGGAATAACCCTAGACACCAGTACAGGCTGGGGACCGACCTTCTGGAGAGCAGCTCTGCAGAGAGAGACCTGGGTGTCATGGTGGATGACAAGTTGACCATGAGGCAGCAGTGTGCCCTCGTGGCCAAGAAGGCCAATGGGATCCTGGGGTGCATTAAGAAGAGCGTCTCCAGCAGATCGAGGGAGGTGATCCTGCCCCTCTACTCAGCCCTGGTGAGGCCATATCTGGAGTACTGTGTCCAGTTCTGGGCTCCACAGTATGAGGGATGTGGAGCTGCTGCAGAGAGTCCAGCGCAGGGCCACAAGGATGATCAGGGGCCTGGAACATCTGCCCTACGAGGAGAGGCTGAGGGAGCTGGGCCTGTTCAGCCTGGAGAAGAGAAGGCTGAGAGGGGATCTAATCAGTGTATATAAGTACCTCAAGGGAAGCAGTGAGGAGGATGGTGCTGGTCTCTTTTCAGTGGTGGCCACTGTTAGGGCTAGAGGAAATGGCCGGAAACTGAAGCACCAAAAGTTCCACAGGAACTTAAGGAAAAATTTCTTAATAGTGAGGGTGACAGAGCACTGGAACAGGCTGCCCAGAGAGGTTGTGGAGTCTCCTTCTCTGGAGATCTTCAAAACCCACTTGGATGCAGTCCTGTGCCACGTGCTCTAGGTGACCCTGCGTATGCAGGAGGGTTGAACTAGATGATCTCTAGAGGTCCCTTCCAACCCTAAGCATTCTATGATTCTATGATTCTACTTAGTCATCTCCAGAAGCACCTGGACATGTTTCCTGGTGATAGCAAGGAGACCCGGGCATCTGGACGCTTTAGAAAAGCCTTTGGTCAGTGCCTATCAGACTCCCAGGATCTGCATCACCTTGTCAAGCACTGACCTTGCTTCAGTGGGAGGTGCTGCTGGGGACGTGCCGAAGGGGAACGCTGCTCCTCATTTGCCTTTCCTCCTGGAGCAAGGCTCTTCAGGAGCAGCTCCCACCAGGGAACCTCTTTTGTGTTTTTATCTCCCTCCTCTTGGCAAGGAGCTGCCACTGGTTCCCAGCCATGGCCCTGTGGCCCAGTGTGCATGCTCGGCCGGTGCCTGCATCCCCTCCAGCAGCTGGCCCTCCTCCTCCTCCTCCACAGCTGGCTGCTGCCCCCTGCTGTGGTGATTATTATTTATTATGGCCAGTCCGTGTGCACTACATGTCCTGAGTCCACTGCTGTCTGAATCAGCACCGAAGTCCCCCTGGGTGGCCAAGAGCACGTCCTGATACACACTTGCTCCACATACATCTCCACGTGGCTTACACCCAGGGCTAGGAAGAGTGGGAGGGAGGGAAGGTTTCTGCTGGCACCTATTAGCACTATCTGATGTGACACATACTCAGTGTCCTGTGCTACATGAACCCAGCAGCAGCGCGACTCAGCACGGAGCTGCTTTCTCTCCACCTTGCTATCAATAGCAGGTCTCCAGCTATTTGTGCTATCTAGCAGGCAACACCTGAGGTGTTTTCTGAAAGTCACGGTCTCTGCTCAGCCACAGTTTAACTTCCTGTTGCTGCAGCGTCAGATATTGCTTGGTTTCAGCTGCTATCAAGGACTAGTACCCTGGTTCCATAGCATGGCTGCCCGGGATAATGCTTTTTTTTCCTATTTTTCTCATCTATCTTCTTCATCTTCTTCAAAACTGCCTGTTCATTCTTGTCCCTTTGTGCACGAATCTTTCTCCTTCTCACATTTCACCCTTCCCCTGTGTCTTGCCTCCTTGAAGACTAAGTAGCTTAAATACAGAGGAGCTTTAAATCCCACAACTCGGTACAAACAAAAGCACCTGGAAGAAGAATATACTTTTCTACATTCAGAAAAGCTTAGAACCCTACACATATTTCCAACATATATGTACATGCAGGAGAGCCAAGGGCTGTGGTAATTCATTTGAGCTCTGTTCAGGATGATGGAGCAATACTGTTTCATGGCAGCTGAGAATCTGTCCCAGTATGTAAATGTAAATATCTATTTTTACAAGCCCTCCTACAGTTTGCCTTAAAAAAGGCTTTCTTTTTAGACACTAAAAGCATACAAGCCAGTCAGAAATGTCCCACTTTCCATATTTTGTCTAATTCCTACCACTGACTTCCTTTGAAAGCTATCAAAATCTAATGAATTTAAAAGAGACAGAGTGAGTTAAAACAGAAGTAGCTTTGCCTTCAGTGCAGTGGACCTGGAGGAACTGAAGAATAAGAGATAAAGAACGAAAGGGTACGAAGGCTTGTAAATCCAAGTCATTTAAAATGTTTTATAGAAAGCGGGCTCACCAAACTCAGCAAGTTTTTTACTGCCCTATTGCTCATAATCCTCTGCCCTTTGAACCAAATGCTGCAAGTCAGTGTCAAGAGCAAATATTCATGTAATGTAATCTCTACATCAGAGCACGTTTTGCCATGAACTACTTTTTAATTTGGTTTGAGTTTACATTTAATTGCTTCCTTTGCATGTAGGTGCACACATATAGCCCCCCACCGCCAGCTCACCTATTTCATATGTAGCTATCAAGCAAGCTGAAGCCGTGTATTTTGGATAAGGAGTATTGAAACCTCACAGCTCAAGGAGTTTAAAGTGATTTGTCCTCTTTTAAGATGGGAACCATATGTGTAGCTTGGGTCCAGATCTAAAGTTTATTCTGAATATGTTAATTTGAATGTATTAGGATTTGGCATCCAGACTCATTTATTTGTTATGACACTAGTCCTAATATCCACTACTGTGTGTTCACCTTTCCTGCCACTAGATAGGGAAATGTTTAGCATATTTACTTGCTCTGAACTGATTTTTAATTAATTCCAGCAACATATCATGTTTAAGATATTTTTCTCAGTTTTATTTCTTAACATCCTCTATGGCAATGGATTATAAATGACCTCTGCAAAAACTTTTGAACATTTGGATCACTTACACGTGGTCACCTTCCTCTGACAACTTCCTCTTATCCTACTTTCCCTCTGAAAGCCTTTCCCTGGCTTTTGAAAGTGCTCCAATCAGGCAGAGAGGTACATTTCCCCCTTGCAACAGCCTCACTTGTTTGAGAGATTGTACCCTCATGGGGTGTTCTTGTCCAACAAGCTCTCTCTAAAACTGCTGTTCAAAACTTGAATCTCAGGTCCCCTAAAACTATGGTAAACATCAAAGCCCTGCAATTCCCAGGATTTCCCTCATCTCCTTTTGAAGACAGGCAACATAATAGGGCTTCCCAGACTTCTTTTGCTGCTGCATTTTTTAAGGGAGGAAGGCATCCCCTTGTCAGTATCTTGGCTTTTTCTCACTTTATTTCCCCTCAGAACTCCCAGATGAACACCATCCGGTTGCGGTGATTTACTGCACTTGAGTTTCTCAAGTTACTCTACAACTTCCTCCTTAGAGACTTCAGTCTGTATAAAGGCCACACTGATTTTCTTTACAAAGTGCCTTTGGCACAGGAATTTCTCCACGACTCTCAACAGCAGATATGATGCAAGAGATTCATTTAACTCCTCTGTTAGCTTGTTGCACTCTTCTCCTGACCCACTTTGTACAGATTTGTGGGGCTCTCTGGGGCTTTTTGGTTCATGACCTGGGTTAAGCTTTACGTTCACCTTCAGGCGAGGCTTGGTTCTCAGGCTTGGTGCTCTTTCACTGCTCCATGGAAGGATATTTCTGCATATTGCTGCATCCGCTCTCTCACATCTTATGCGTCTAGCTTATTAAGCCCAGTATCATTCCTCTATAACATCTGTTACATGTTGAAAAGGAGATGGGCTAAATCCTCACTGACACAAACTGACCTCGTCCATAGGAAGACATTCAGGTGAAGAGCTGGCCCATATACAAGCTCTCTCCCACAGCACTAAGGCAAATAACCCCCAGGGATTCCACAGCAGAGGGGTAGTCTGAGTGAAAACAGCGGTGTGACCCACATCCCAGCCCACGATCTGTCCCTCAGCCCACTGACCAGCCTCTTGGACCTGGGCCTTTGACAAAGGAAAGTCAGAATCTTGCAGAAATCCTTTCTCTTTTTCCTTTTTTTTTCTTGCCTTGCCTTTTCTTTTACAAAAGATAAAGATTACCAGAGACAACCAACCCAATGTTTAGTGACCTTGAGATACAAAACTAGAACGTAAGAAATAGGGCAAATATTCTCCATGCCCTGTTTAACTATCTGGGCAGCATGTGCTGTGTCAGTCCAGATGTTTCATAAGAAGGTTAGCTTTATAACACCAACCAGAAAATATGTGTTTGCAAATATTACTGAGCTTTTTAAATTAAAACTTGTTTCACTGACCTTTGTTGGCCATTACTCAGTCTGCTTATTGAATCAGACCCTTGGTTACTAGGTTAATTTATATTACAATCTGTAAAGATGTATATACCCGATTTTGATATATGACAATCATCAGCACTGCCCTGTGGTATGGGATAGATGTGGGTTAGACATTAACCACAATTGCCCAAGCCACAGGTATGGAAACTATGTCTTAACCAGTTCCATGGCTTCATCTATCAAACAAGAAATGAATTTGTCCTGTGATCGGAGTTGTCTAAGCTACTAGAAAGAATATGGGGTATCCTTACTGCACTTATTTATTTTAAGTGAAAGAGAAGAGAAATCTTACAGAGTAGCTCTGTTTTATCATTGGCTTCTTTGGGTTAGATAAAAGACTTGACCTTCCTAAACATATGCTGAAGCTTAATATGCCTCAAGATCCACAATTTCAGAGTTCTAAGTCTAAGTCTAGTCCTTGAAATCTATACGAAGACACCAACAGGCATGCTCATCTCTGGGAAACACACTGAAGTGAAAAGATCTCAGAAATTAACTAGGTCCTTAATTCTCTAAAGTTTGTGAATTCCTTTTCAGTGTGGGGTTCACCCTGCTTAAAGTTACTTGTCTAGTCTCAGCTCATACTTTCCTTCCTTCTCTTCTATGGGTGCCACTTCTGAATGTCATTCAGTTCAATTGTTTTGTGTGGGCATTTTAGAAGAGCGTGTTAAGTGGCCACAGTGAATTCCCCTTTTACCGGTGGAATCTCTCTCTCTCCTTCTCTCTTTTGCGTATAGAAAGGGTGTAGGTGATTACCTTGTGCAAAATGATTATGGTGACATTATGACAGACAGTCACCCTCAGACTTAGTTCACAGTCTGCCTTTAATTTTAGTGAGTTCCGTGGACTTTATTTTTTTTGTCTTTTCCCATAGTCCATAATAATCACAGTCTCTCAAAATATCCTTTCACTCTTATTCTCTTTTCACTTAAAAGTTTTTTTGATTTTCTGCTTTACATGATGTAAAGAGAAAGGTGATTTTCTCGGTCTCATTTCATCCTCTGAAGGTGTTCTCATTTTACCTTTCAATACTTTGCCAATTTGTAGTGATATACCACGATCTCACTTAATAGTGCATGAGCAAAATCTCAGCAAATGGCCTTGTACTGCAGCACGAAATTATGATGCAGAGAATGGACTGTAAAGAGGCAGGTTTAAAGATGTCTCATCTAACTGGTATTACCAATTTTGTACAGTTATAATAATACATTGACAAAATATATCACAGTACATTTTCAGATCAGTTTGAAGTATCATTTCAATGACCAGAACAAATGTAATACACAGATATGACATTTATAAAATATGGTTTGAAATAACTAAGTGAAGCAATTGCAATCATACTATACAGCACTTAAGGCAATCTCCTTCTCCATTCTTGTATCCTGTCTTCACACAAAACAAGTAGGCTACCCAACCCATTAAGGAAGTCACTGAAAGGTTCGGAAATCTTTCAGAGGTTTAGGAAGGAACACCTAAAGTAGGCAAGACACTGAAAAATGATGATCTTAATCATTAAGCAAGGCAAGTCTTGACATTTTATTTTCACTGTTCTCTTAGAGTTTCAAAAGGCATAGCTACATGGGCTTGCTAATGACAGTACTGCTTATCACTAATGCTGTTGGCAAGTTGTGAAATGCAGCAAGCTCAGTCTTAGCTTTTTATTTTTTGGTGTTTGCTTATACTGTGGAATGTGCACATTGTCATGACTCAGGTTGGCTCTTTCTCAAAAATGCTGCAGCACTAAATAATTTTCTCACTAAAAGCTGTGTGCTATTCTCTTTTTCTATTGTTTCTCTTCCTTTTTCAGTCACTGAAGCCACTGTTTCTGGCTTGTATTCTGGTTCATCTGCCAGTAGTCTTATTGCTCTGAAAGGAAACTTTCTGAATACTGCTGCACCATATCATCTTTTCACTGCACTTTATCCAGGAATAATCATCATCTTCCTCTCCTCTTAACAAGAATTTTTACCAGGTCTTTACAAAATTTTGCCAGCACACAGGGCAAGACATGTTACCTGGAAATGCTGCCTCCTGTGTTAGTCAAGCTAACCTTGTCTAATATTCCTCCATGATTTACTTTCCTGGTGGATACTACCAAGTAGAGGAAATCTCCCTTGACATAAGCACTGTAGCTGATGCAAAATGAATGATTATTAAGCATCTTTCAATTGTTAGAGTGTTAAAAAAGATATGTTTAAGAAATGAATCTTGAACATGAACAAACTTGATTTTAATTAAAAATTAGCCTATATTCACAGTGGGACAACTCATGATTGTCTTGTGTCTGCAGAGTCATCGAGACTGGAAAATTTTGCCTAACCTAGAATGATGCCTAGACCTTACTGGAAATTTACTATTTGCTTGCATATTTGAAAGTAGACAACGGTTTCCCAATGAGTTACGAAACAATTTTAAATTTACCTATTAAATATGAACTCTTTCCAATTTTAGGAAATTTCTGACAAAAATTTGGATGTGAAAATGAGATTTTAAAGATAGATATTCATACCTTTGTAAAGGTACGCATGGTATGATAAAGCAAACTCTTGGTTTGATATTGTCTGTTCTAGGAGAATTCTGATTAAACTTCAGATGTGAATGTCACAGTTCAGGGCCATTTATAAAATCTGGGAGTCTTGCAAATAGCGCTGAACAGTCATATACTTACAATCCATGACACTCTCTGTGATCTCAATGTGGATTCTTGTAAGGCCAGTTTTTGTTCTTCCTTTTCTCCCTATAGATCCTTAAAAATATGCAAATCTATGTGATCTGCTTCTCATACAAAGAGTTGCAAATTCAGCTATGGATCAAAGATTAGAGCATATGCCTATTATTGCGGCTGCCAGTTAACCAATCCAAATGTTTAACTCTTTAAAGAAATATAAGGTCAGCAGCTTTCTGAATAATTATTTCCAGACACCGTTCTGTTGGTTGGATTTCTGTATCACATTCTACTTCAATTGCTGCTGTAATTTATCTCCATTCTTCAGACCCTAACTTTACTAAATTCACATGTTAGTGTTGGAGTCACTACACTTAGACAAATCCAGAGCATGCTCCCCGATCACTGTTTTTTCTGTTGCTTCACCGATTAAATAAATAAAAAAGTGCCATCCAGACACCTGCCTCTGGCCTTTTGTTGCACTTAGAAGTACAGAAAGGAAGAAACTGGGCCAAAGATGACTCAAAAATAAATCAAGTCAGGATATGTACTAACCTTTTTGTAAGCTTATCTTCCCCTGGGTGTTGAAAGTCTGAATGAAGGGTGTTTTGCTGTTGGTCCTCGTTGTTGGGGTATTGCCATGTTATGGAAGAATACGCTTTCGTGATGGAAAGGACAGCACTTTTACTCAGTTTTTCCTTCTCTTTGCTAAGGAAAGTATTTTAGAGGTGCAATAATTATGTCCTTTGTCCCACTGCAGTGGGTTACTACCTTGCCATCAAACCTGCCAGAAAAGTGCTTTCTACAGCAGAAGCAGCCTTCCTTTTAGTCCTTCCTCCTGGGCTACCAGCGTCTGTGTCTGCTGCACATCTTCACGTTGTTCCAGCCCCCTGCCCCATCTTTTAACTAGAGCACTGGAGCCGCACGCCAACCAGTCATTATCTGAAAGGAGGACAAAAATAGCACACCATAGTCTTCACTTTTACTTGATATTAACTTGAAAAGTAAATCACAGTCCCACTCTGTTTATGGTCTGGGCTACTCAATGCTGATAGATCCATTTTCATGAAATTACCCAAGCCTCAAGTTAAATATTTTCCGCAAAAGACATTTGGATTAAGAGAGCAATGTGTGAGTTTAGATTGAAAGGGAGATGCAATGGTTAAGGACACATTACAGTCCCTTAGCCTCGTCTCAGAAGGAATGATAAACACCTCTCTCCGGCCAGGTCTACTTCCCTACACCTTTCCAAGGAGAACTAATAGGGAGTGCTATTTATTATGTGTTGGGATGAAGGTAGGGAATGTTTTCCACCATTAAAAAAAATAAAATCCTAAATTTATGGGAGTTTGAAATGCAATTTCCTTTTGAGGTGCAAATTCCTAATTTGCCACATAAAAGTACAGGAATTAAGTGCTAAATCCTTCTTTGCCAGTGAGACCTGTGAAAGGAGGTATGAAAAAAGAGTTACTGTTAGGTTTCTATTCATGTCTTCTGAAAGCCAATGTATGCAAAAGTGCACTGAAACAGCCCTGATTTTTTCAAAGCCTTCCTGCCGTTCTGACTGACTTTTAAAAAATGAACCCTTGTCCGATTTTATTTGTGTGGTGGGTTCTGATTTTGTTCTGCCTGTACTGTATCACTTTTCTCTCCTCACCATTAATCTTCCATGAATGTTCCCCAGGGCACAGTTCTCCCTTTTCTGCATGGAGAGTTCCTATTGAAATTAATGGACATTCTTCTTGTGGGTGGAGGGGAGAATACACCCTTATATCAGCCTTGCTGCAAAAGATGATTATTCACTGAAAGGCAGCGTTAGTCTAACTCCTGAAAGACCAACATCTAGTCAGGCAGATTATAGGGAGAGATCCCAAAAGGTGATCTGGTACAGAAGCAGGGACTACTTTGTGCAAGATAGAAACAAAAGCCAGGAGGCAGACTTTTTAAATGTTGAAGTAAAATGCTGGGAAGGTCTATGGTTGTATTCTGCACTGTCCTGTCCCAAGCCAAGTGTTTATCTATACAGTGGGATATGTACAATGAAGATATCTTTTTGCTACCTGCTGAACCAGAAACAGCCATGAGAGTAGTATGGCGCCCTGGCTAATCTCATCTGCTAAGAGGCACTATAAATTGGCCTGGGTGCTGGGCCACACAAAAAAAGGCTATATTGTGCTGCGCAGATGTATCACCTCATTTGGAGTTAGCTCGGGCATCTCTAACACAGTCATGCATTGCACAATGTAGACATGCTAATAACTCTCATTGCCCTTAGAGGCTTAAATGGAAAAGTCTTATGTTCCTTCACAGAGAACCCTTTAATGAATTAAAGAGAGTGTTGACAACCTTCAAGCAGAACTGCATAAATTCTCATAGGAAGGATAGTAGCTTCAATGTGAGGTCCTGAAGCAGAGGGATGACCGTATAAATTATGCTACAGTATCTAAGTTTAGTAAAACAAGCACACTATATTTAAGTAGGCTATGGAAAGGTAAATATGTTAAAGGAATGGCCCTAAGCAGCTTGTGTTACAGTAGTGCTACTGTCACATTTGGGACAGATCATTACTAGAGATACTATAATGTTAGGAGATAGATTTTAATAGACACAGAGGGGAAGTAAAGATGAAAACCCATCTTTTCCCTTTTTTTTTTTTTTCAAAAAGGAATCTCTCCTCTACCCTGGAATCCAACGAAAAAACTTGTCTAAGGAAGTATTGCATGAAAGAAGTAAACTCTCAATTTTTTTAAAAAGTCTTTGGGCTGTTTCATAGGGGAGATCTTATTTGCATGGATGAATCCTTCCTCCATACCCATAAGTTTCCCATGGCACATCATTCCAGGCAGTAGTGGTACCACAGAGGTGACCATTACAGTTTGTGAAGTTTTGGTTGTTGTAATAATAACATGACAGTTACTCTTGGATTTTCAGTTTCTGGAACTGATTTTTATGTTTAAACTTGATTTGAATGTCTCTGACAAAGATCTGCTATTCATTTGCACGTGTTTGTATTTGAATCGAAGCATTTCTATATTGCTGGCATGATGATTGCTTTAAACAGTGCTCTATCCGCTCTTTCCGCCAAACCCAGGACACTTGCTTTAACATTAGTCTTGTCAAATTTGCTTAAAGTGACCAGACGAATACACACAAATAATTTTGTTATAGGCAAAATTAACTAATGTTCTTTTTCATGGTAAGATGCTGTAATGATTTTATATAGCAGTCAAACTATTTAAATACTAATGTTGCCTTCATGCTGTAATCACCATTCTAGTCAGATGTCATTTTTAGTAGCCTATAGGGGATTCCATCCCTTAATTATTCTTCAATACACAATCCAAGCATTCTTTAATTGGTGTAAATTGAACAGTGTTCCAATGCAAACAAGGAGAGGACAAACTAATCAATGATTCTGTGCATGTCTATTGGAAAGCTATTGCCATTAGATCAAGTAACAAATCCTTGACTCTATTAGCTTCACTGGAATGATGGGGGAAAAATACTGCTAATGCTACTTCTTGTTATCAATCAGTAGCAGAAAGCATGCAGCAAATCATCTAGCAAAACTCCAGCTTTTCTTGAAAGTGTTCATGGAAATTTAAAATATGAAGATGTTCTGACTTCAGAATCTGCAGTCATATGTCTTTGATGGGGTTTGTCTGGAAACAATGTGTTTTTATCCTCTGCAGCCTCTGGTCATATGGCCTGTTTTTTATTTTTCGCTTTCAAATAAATAACTCTTGAATGATAACATAACTTTCTCAACTTGTCAGGAATTTTTTGGTGAATTTTCTTGCTCTCCCAGGCTATATTCCATATATTCATATCTATTCACTACTCCAGCACAACATAAATTGGGTGGCTCTCCCGTCTCTTTTTTTTTTAATATGATCTGAAATAAAGGTGCTGTATTTAAGAAACAGATGAAAAATCCGTCTCATAAATGTGTCATACTCACTTTTCATTCTTGTCTCTTTTTATCAATTCTCTAAAACTGATTATTTATCACTGGAGAAGGAAGAAAAAAAAGTAAAAGGCCCATTACAAACCTCTGGCCCAGATCTGCCAGTCTTACACTTTTAGTTAGCACAGAAAGGGAAAGTCTTCTGGAAAGAAATATACTGGCTATGGCTGTTCACTTTTTAATCTATTTGTTTTTGATATAATATGCTATTTACTGTTTAAGGACCTTTCATGTTGGTTTAAACTGAAGTTTTTAAAACTAGTCTAGCATAAAAAGCTTTAAGTGACATAGACTGGATAGAGAAATACAGCATCGTCTACAGACAGCCTTTGTTCAATACATTACAGTTAAAAGAAGTGCAGAACAGGCTCACTGGATAACCTCCCTTCTTAAAACAAGAGGGGCTCTAATTTACACACGTCGTAATCACAGTCGCATTACTTTGCTCTCTGTACTAGACCCCTCAGGGCTGGCTCTAGGTTTTGCTGTGAAGTCACATGTGCGGGGCCTGAGGCACTTTTCCACGATGCCTGCAGCTGGGGAGTGTGGGATTTTTATTTTATTTTATTTTTGCTTTTGCCAGTTGGGATTCTTTATCTGGCTTAGTTGTCATGGGTGGCTGGCTCAGACAGTAATGGAGAGAGCCAACATGAAGGTAATCACTTGCAAGGTTTCAGATTTGCTTGGCATGAAGATGAAGACACTACTGTATTTGTTTACTGAGGGAGGAGGGAGCTGCTCTCCACTCTGCTTTTCCCACACCACTGTCCATGAATTCCAGGTAATGAATGCTCCTCTTCTACTGATGCTTGTTTTTGCACTGGCTTTGGCTTTTGAGAGTGATTATATTATTGCTCAAGAATGGAAAATGTCCCGTGTGATTTACGGCATCTTTCTACTCTCTGCTAGTCATCAGCATCTTCAGTGGTAACTACAAGAGTGATGCTGATGTCTTCAAGTGGTTGCAATACTTGCAGTGGGGTTTTTTGGAGTGCTGAAGGACGTTTTCAGGAGTGATAAGATACCCTTCTGCTCTTCACGCTGCTAAGGGCATGCTCAGAAAAATGGAAATGTTTTGGAGTCTTCCTTGTTTTGGAGATTCGCATTCTGAAGCAAAGGCTGCCATGTTGCTTGGGGCTGCACTGGGTATGGGTGAAGTACCTGCTCAGAGATGATGCTGGACAGTCTGCCTCTTTGCTGCGTTATACAAAATGGATGTCTAAATTGAGCAAAAGAGAAGAATAAAACTTCATCTAAGTATAAGGTTAGACAACAGCTTTTTTTTTTTTTTTTCCCCAAGTTCATCAAGCAATTTTCATTAAGAGAGTTTTGTAAATTCCAGTAATTTAAAAGGCAGCTGTCCTACTACTGTCTTTATTTACACAGGATCAGCACTTATTGAAGCTAATGGGAGTTGAAACCACATAAGAAAAGAACTGGGCCAATTTCAAAACAGCAGCTGGGACCCAAAGGACAGGGCTGGGGAGGTTTTAGCGAAATGAGTTTACCTGGAGCTGAAAGCAGGCCTTGAAGTCATCTGCTGAATTTGGCCATAAGAAAAGGCTAAAATCAGGGTTGCAGTGTTTCTGAAAAACAAAGAAGGACATTTTATTTCAGTTTCTTGTTCAGAGAAAACCCCCAGATTGTCCGGAGAGTTTTAGCAGAATCGTTTTTAATCACCTTTGCATTCTTGGGCATATCTGGTCTCCAAAGTCCACATTAAAGCTCCTGCTGAGTTCCTCAGGATTATGCCCTTCAAAATGGATGACAGGAAAAGTAAATATTCACCAGGCCTTTTCCATTGCCTTGCAATCCTAAGGGAAATGCCCTTCTGATCCCACAAGGCAATCCTCAGCCACCATTCTACAGGATAAGGAAAATCCCTCGGTTCCCAAGGGTGACCAAGAATGAGAGAGAGAAAGATGGACTGTGTGAGGCTGGATGCATCTTTCCCTCTTTTAGACAAAGAGAAAACTGTAGCCCACAGCAGCGAAGGCAAGGAAAACTAGCAGAAGAGGTTCATAAAGCAGCTAGAATATTTAGTGCTGCTGTTTCAATGTAAATAGATTCAAATGCATTAATAAAATATCTTGAAATGTCCTGATTTCAGAGTGTGACATTATCTTAAAATTCTTTGTAGCTTAGTGTGTACTTTCACATTTTGTATATTCCTCCAGAGATCATTCAGATCTGAAAGATTTATGTTTTAAACAAAAACAATATGATTTATGCAAAATTTATTAGTTTTTTAATTTAAGAATGAAGTGCTTTATTAATATAAATTCTATTTATTTTTTCATGTAACAAACAGTTACTACCTGAAAGAAATAATCATTTCCACTTAAAATTGCATTATTCCAATTCTCTTCTGTGCATCTTTACTAAGTCCCTACTATATTAATACTGGGCCAGAATCTGAGATTTTCTCTTGTTTTCTATTGTGCTTTGGTTCTGCTTGGTCCCAGTTATTGTGACTCTTATCCTAAGAATCACAAGACAAAAATCTCAGCTTGAGAATAACCCTCAGCTTGCTTAATTAAATTCTGGTATGCTGACTTCCTTTTTTGTATCGTATGTAATGCAAGCTTGCTGATCACTAAAAGCTTTTATTAATCACTTTTTTAAAATTTAGTTTTCAATATGATTGGACTCACCTTTGGAAATGCAGACCCTTTTCTCAGAACTTTCAGGCTGTCCTGCTCCTGTGACGGGCCACATCTGCAATTGCTCTCGTCCGTAACAATGGCTGCACTGCACTCTCATGGTATTTTTTCTATCCCAGATTAATTCTGAATTTTATTTTTTAACCACCTGGAAAGACCATCAGTTTACCTGAGTCAAAAAAAAAATATATCAATGGATGAACTGCTATGGGACTGCTTTTGGCCAGAAACTGTTTTCATGTCATTCTGGGCACTAGTTTGTTTAGGCTGTTCTCAGATGCCTCCAGTGTGGGGGTCTCCAAGACCTGTGCTCATACTCCCTTCTGCAGCTTCTATGTCTTCACCATCAGAAAGATTTTTCTAATGTTTGACCTGAATCTCCTTATTGCAATGTTGAATCTTCTGTCACTTTGCTGTAGTGCCAAACGAACTCTTCCCCTCCTCTTTGGAGAGGGCTTTTTCAAGTTTGAAGTCTTCATTCACGTCACTCACTTTTTCTCTTTTAGATGAAAATACCCCAGTCCAGCTTTTCTTGCTCATCATGTTTGCCAAACCTCTGATCACTCCCATTCCTCTTTTTCGGACCATCTCCAAGTCAGCCACGTCTTTCTTGAGACATAGCTCTTCAGACCAGATGCAGGCTTCAAATGGGCAAGTGCTCGACTGAGCAATATGATCTTTATGAATATATATTATGAGAAGTATTCCTATGTACGGGGCTCCACATAGCATCACCTTCTTAGAAAACAGTTACATTTCTGATTTTCCCTCCTACAGGTCTGGAGAGAAAGTAGGGAGCTCTCTCTGTTTCAAAGAAGAACTTCTTTCTTGCTCTCTTTCTCTTACTGGTGAAACTAGAAAATTCTTCAGACTCTGCTTTAAGATGGAAAGAGCATCCTAGCCTTAATCCTTCAGGGATGACTGGAAACTGAGCTTTGTCTGCGTAGGTGAGACAGATCACTTCAACGCTGTGCAGCTCTTCTGTTGTTTTTCTTTCCAAAATGAAAATCCCCTAAAAATACAATGTTTAGATTTTTTTTTTCAGGATTTTTTTTTTTCATGTAATTATCATAATTCATAACTTAGGCTAAAGGGATGTAAAAATACCTTTTCACTACAAAAAAAAGTTAAAAATCAGAAATGAAATACTTTGATTTCCTATTTCCTTTATCATTATATCAGTCTAAACCATTTGCATCATTAAGTATTAAAAATATGGATTATTATGATCAATCTAAAACTTTGTTTTAGGATCGCCTTGCCCAATTCTAGAGTGGATGGTCTTCTTCTTGACTTGAATCAATCAAGTAAATAAATCATTAGAAATTTTTAATTTAAGTTCTTCATCAAATAAATTATTTCAGATTTTATATCAGCCTAGTCATCTGGATTTGTTTACAACCACATATTCTGAATATTTTTTTTTTAAATGTCTGATTTTAATCACAGAAAACAGAGGCCTTACTCCCTTAAAGTCAACAGAAAGCTCCCATGAGCTTCTCTTGGGAAGGGCTGAGCCTTTAATCTGTGTTTGCTTAATAGCAAAGTCCCTGAGATAGCCTGCTAGATAGGTTTCTTTGAGCCACACTTGTAGCAATATTGAGCATGTTTTTCTTTCTGATATACCCTGGCTTCTTAGACCATTTAAGCAAGTACTAATGACTTTGCTACCACAGACTGCTTCTTACCCTCTGGTTTTCTTTCTGTTTCTAATCCATGAAGGTATATAAATATTTTTTCAGCAGAAGTGTGAAAAAATATATATTTCCAGATGAATGATTCAGGACTGCTTTGCTGTTTTCTTATTCCATTAAATTCCATCACACATGATCATTCCTGAACAAACATTTGCAGTCAATATTTGCTAAAAAAGTCCAACTCAACCTAGTAAATAAAGCATTAGAAAACATAATTTTGTTTCTTCACCCAGCTAAATCCATTAAGACTTTAGCACAAGTAAAAACCAAAGACAAAGGGAATTTCTTAAAACATGAAGGCCTGTAGCACATTTGCATTTTAAAATTAATTGCTGACCTAATTATTTGTCAGTAGAAGGATAAGTTAATCAAATATAACGTACAGTAAAGCTTCTAAACACCCACAGGATTTTCTCCCCCGGAGTAAATTGTCAGAGTGGTCCAGTTTGACAATCCATTCTCACTGTCATTTTGTGACCAAAGAAAGACTATCTGGGAAATGGTACCATATGGAGACACAAGAGAGAATGAAATACTTAGATCTCCTGTACAAAGGCATGATAAGCTAACAGTCACCAGAGGAAGTTAGGAATGACAAAGCTTTGAAAAACGAAATACCCTGCCTTTCAAATCCATTTAGATTTATTTTTATACTGTCTTCAATTTTCTCTAAAATACTCTGATATTAAATATGCATATATAATAGAAAGCAAATCTAGTTTGTAATGCTTCATTTCTAGCATATCAGCGGATCTGCATTTCATGCCTAGCATCAGTTTTATAGAAAGGCCTGCATTTACAGACAAGGATCTTTTCTTCTTCATCTTAAGGAAACTGAGTGTGTTATCCACAAATACTGTGTCACAGCCAACCTGCATGACCTGAGGCTAAGGATGTACAATTTTCTTTCAAAATGTACTGGGAAACAAAACCTGATGAACTTATCGGGTAATGTGACCAATGCATTATTTTCAAAAGGTATACCTAGACATCTGAGCTAGAAATACTTCATCAGCAGTAGTATGCTACTTCATTGCTTCTCTTATTACAGTACTGCCTCTCTTCTGTCATCTGCTGGCAATGGCAACCCACAGTAAAGGATGTTTTTCTGATCATTTTGCACTCATTAAATACAGCTGTCACAATAGCGGATGCGAGAATGCATACAAAACTTTTATGCCACGTCAAAACAAAGCAGAAACATTTTAAAAAGATCTGAAACCTTTGAAGCCTTTCCTTGAGAAATATTGAAATATTGCTTTTTGTTGTTGTTGTTTGCGACAATTGAAATTGTTCCACAGCGACACGCATTAAAACTCACTGCAGAACAAAACATCATCCATCAAAATTAAAGAAAAAGGCAAAAAAATAATAAAAAAACCCCAACCCCAACCTCTCAGAATCACAAAGAGTTTGGTTTCTAAGAGCCTGAAGTTCTGGTTCATCACCTGATTTCTGGGGCTGAACACACATCAAGTTTCAAAATCTCAAGGGAGCTGACATTTACTTCTAGACTCTAGATGAAATCTGCCCCATAAAGCTTCCAGCTGAACTAAAACTCTCCCCTAGGTTCCACATTCTGAATAACAGCTCCCTTTTAAGCTAAACAGCAGTAAATTCTGTAGTTGTTTGACATTATTGCCATAAAAATATTTAAAAGGGCAGCATGAATGACCCCAAAGCCATTACGTAAGCTGCAAGAGCAGAGAAACCCATATGAATAGCGTTAATTAATACTTATCTGTATGGAAACTGTATTCTGAAGAACTGTAACATCCAGGGTGACCCACTGAAGACACTGGTCATCCTGAGCTAGAGGAAAGCAGTAATTTGCACCTCTCTTGTATCTCCCCATTTCAGAATTGCATAATAATATATATAAAAAGTTTTTTTTTTTAACCTTGAAACATCTCTCTGAGTAGATTACTACCCTGAAACAAGGAATCAGAGTCCTTAGGCAAAGATACAGATTGTGAAATGGCACTGATCTCCTGGGTTGAAATAGCTACCAACAAGAACAAAATCCTGATATCCTGGATCCCTGATCTTAACCTTTAATCTAGAGACTTGTTAAAGTTCTGGACTGTACAGGTACAACTCTACTACTGTTTTTACTTGTACTTACACATTTAGCACAAATATTTATTTTCTTAAGCCCTACTTGCCACCTCTCCTGATTGTACAAAGTGGGACCTATAATGTGCTTTACTGTCATGGGCTTTCTGATCCTTCTTAATCTTTACTTTGCACGGCTGGACTGGACAGCCCCAGGCTACTTCCTTGCAAAGTGCAAACAGGCGAGGGTCAAAGGAGACAACTTCTAGTAGCCGAGTATCAAGCACCTGTGCAATCCGAGCTGCCTTTGCTGCGGGAAGCTAAGTGTGTGTCTGCAAGATATGGTGACCCTGTAACTGCTGTGTGGATATACTCTCAGCCAGCTGACTTGCTTCTTCCTCTTGTGGCTGGTTCCTGCTCTCCTTATTTCTCTCTTTGGCTACCTTGGTTTTGTCCTACACCTTTATCAAAGACATCATCTCTGAGATGAAAGATGGAAAATATGCTGCCCCTGACTAAAAGAAAAGCAGAAATATGGCTTGGGTATTTCTCCAAGGGCTCATACACCTAGAGTAGCAGTTTTTATGAAGAGGGATGATCAAGGTATGAGAAAACAGATGGAGGAAAGCATAGCGGAGGTCTCATTTACTGTTACCATTCCTTACTCAACCCATTCTTGCCTAGTTCCTGGCTAGCCTCTGTTCCCATTAACAAAAGCATTGGCAGGGAGGGGGAAAATCTGTAAATCTGATTTTCAGAGCACAATATAAAACCAGCGTCGGCTGTAGAGTCAAGTCCTAAAGTACTGGATGGGCTGGATGACGAAAAGTCACGGTGGAGTGGCCAGAGGGAGAGGTGAGGACAGAAGCAATCTCGGAATATAGGATATCCTGCAGGATATCCTGTTCCTGCCCTGACTCGTCCCTTAGGTCCTCACTACTACTATTTCCTGCCAAGATGAGCACGTTTCATCTTTCAGGCAGCTCCTATATTCTGACTTTCAAAAATCATTTACAGGCTGGACAGTAATCTCAAAATCTGCACTGTATAATCCCAGTTCTATCTTAAAAGGTCAAATCCAGCAGGTCTTGCTCAGTTTGGACTTGTTCAGATCTTCCTGTGATTATGAAAAGGCTTTGGTCTAGATAAGGGAGGACAAAATTGGGCCCACAGTCAGATTTTCAGTATGAAAAACGACTTCATTTTCGTACAGCTTCACTGTACCTGCTTTAAGGTTTCACTGTTCTATTTTTCTCATTGAAATACATGGAAGGTTCTGTACATCAAATGCATAAAAGATTTGACTTTTAATTCCTACCATGTATTTTGGTAAGAGGAATTAAATGTCAAAACACAAAAGCAATTATACACTTAATGGTAAAAAACATATAATCAAGTCATTTTTTTTATTTTCAAATTGCGGGGATTGAAATAAAAGGGCAAGAGGGTCTTACTTTGACATTATATGAGATGGAAAGGCACATTTGTATCCTTTTGTACCTTTTACAAAATGAATACGCCTGTAATCAGACTCATTCATTTTGAAAAGGAGATTGTGCTTTAGATCTATGGCATATTTGTGAGGGTGTTGAGGAAGTATCTAAGTAAAATGTGCCATAGGAAATCAACTCTGGGAAAATGCAGTTATTCTTCATGATGATATAGAACTAGTTTGGCATAACAGTTGGGGTGAAACAAAGCCTGCTGGTACAGAAGGCTCATCGCCGCATATTTTATCCACCATGTCTATGTAAAAGTAGGCAAATTTTCTAAGTTTGGGAAATCCCTGAGCTGCAAATTTCTGGAGGATGGAAGAATAATTTGGGGTACCTCAGGTACTCCATTACAGGATTGCCCTCTCTCTCTTCTGCAACTGCTTGGTCATGGTCACTGTTAAGGTTAAGATACAGTTTCTTAGATATTCCTGCATTTTTTATGTTTTTCTACTGAGCCTGAATGTGCATAAATGGACTTTAATGAGCTTAGTGACAATGCAGTTTTGGGATGGTGCTTTTTCACTCCTGTATCAGCTAGTGGGGGGAACAGAAGTCCTAAAAGCAAAAATAATTGCTACATTAACAAAACTGAACTTAAAACTGAAAGAATACAGAACTTCCCTTGCCCCAGGAAGGGAATTTACAATAATTAATTACATGTAACCCACATTTTTGTCACTCGAAATAGGAAATACTTATGCAGTGTGGTTATCCTCTCTACACTTAGAGAGCTGGTACACTGTCTAAAGCTTACCTGGGTAGCCAGGCTACAGTACAGATTTCAGTTGAATGGAATTACGCTAGCAACCTATTCCAAACTAAAAATTGGTCATTTATTATGGAGTAGAGCCAGTTAGAGTTCTTGCAACAAAACCTGTAATTCTTGACTTTGAAAATTCAGTTTGGCACATTGATTTTTGTAAAAATACTTCTGTGTTTTCTCAATGCCTCTTGTATAACAGCAATGTAAAGTTTTTTTTTTTAATAATAAAAAGGTAAAAATATTTATTTGTGTGAGAATGGGAGCTTTGGTCAGTTGGCTTTCTGGAAATATGCTGCTTTCTTACATCACTACAGAGGCAAACGTGTATAGAGATCTCGAAAAGAGGGAAAAGAAAAAAAGTAGTTTTTCAGCAGAATGTTTGTATATATAATTTATATCTAAGAAATGATAAAACATCTATTCTGTATGCCAGTGCATGATTATATGTCTATATTTAGCTTTCACTTTTATAGGGTGTTGTCTACTAATGTATATTTCAGGAGAGTTTAGAAACCAAATGCTAAACCACCATATTTTTCACTTCTGAAAAGAATGGGTTTTTGATAACCAAAGAGGGAAAAGGAGAACCTGCTAAATGGTATTTACTGAGAAATAGGGGGTCTTGCTTTAGGGGAAAAGAGCCATCAGACTTATAAATCCTACTTGCAGTCTCACACTTCTAAAAAAAAACGGATTAAAAAATCCTTCTTTTTTCTTTTTTCCCCAAAGCTCATTCCTTTCAAATTCAGGGAACTGAACTGATTCCCATCATGTTTCCCCACAGAGAGAATGAAATGACTAATGCAAGAAGACCCTGAAAACAAGTTTTTTGATGGACATTTTCTGTCACCCTTTGCCATCATGGCATGCATTTTCCTGTCACATCTATTCTGTAATTATATGGATTTTCCTCTTTCCAAGTCAGAGGAAAGCTTCAGTACTTGAATGGAGGGGCCATAGACTACTAGTCAACCTAAAAATTCAGTTAGCATTACATCTTAGCACAAATAAAGAATTTGGATCTCTGCCTCGTTAGATCACCTCTATTTCTAGCTTGCTGAGTAGAAAGAGTGTTTTTTACAGCCGAGTTTGATAGGTAAAAGGTGTCTTTCTCACCTGCTTGCACTCTGAATTGTCACTCTCAGGCTTTGTTCCTTTGCATGCAGCTGTTGTCAGCTTCTGAGTCACAGAACCACTTGCAGGAACGGCTCTGGAGAGTTTTGGAAGAAAGGAAAGAAAAAAGAGGAGCTGCATTTTTATTTAACAGAAGAAGGAGAACATAAAGAAAAGAAAGGTGTTCTCAAGAATGTAGCCTGCAGCCTTGTCAGGTAGCATTTCTTCAGATGGTTTTTTTACCTCTCCTCTTTCCTACCCCAAGATCTCTCTTCATCATTTTTTTTTAAACAGCTCTTCTGGGACAGGGACATGAAAGTGAATTGCGGGTCAAAGGCAAGAATTAAGGGTTGCCGGGGCTGCTTTCCGATGGCTTCCCTTTATCTTTGTGTCCACGCTTTTGCCAGTCAGCAGGTACTGTGGGTTATCCATTCCAGTCACATCATTTTCTGCTTGATGACAAGCATCACACCTTCATCCATCACATTTACATTTCAAACTGCCACACAGCTCTATTGATTAATTATTTAGCAGCTCTTGGCCACTTGCGAGTGTTTCTGAGCTCAGGTTTCCCAGAGAAGGTCCGCTCTTTTTTATTTGTGTGCAGTTTTGTAAAACAAAAGAAATGCAAAACCTTTAACATCCGTGCTTCCTCTAATGCTTAGGTGCATGCCTGTATGTGTATATACCTGTGTGTGTGTGTGCATGTAAATATACGTGTGTGTGTGTGCAATTAGACACACACCAGAAGTAGAAGCAGGTAATCTGATCAATAAGCACATGCTCATGCTGATAATAGATTTCTGAGTTTTCAGAGCACCGAGCGGTGGATCGATAGAGCCTTGCAGGTGTGCGGGAGCCTGGAATTGCATTGGCTGCATCGTGCTCTCCACGGGCCGGGGAGGAATTCTCACGTCCTCCTCTGGGCTCTGTCACGCAGAATAAAAGCAGGTGAAAGGCTTCTGCAGGTGCCCGATGGTGTTTATGTTTCTTCCCACATCACAGGTGGGAAAGGGCAGCTTCTGAACAGGGCAGGGGATCTGGTTCCAGCCAGGCCTCTGCCTGCCTGGATAAATCACTTCATCTTTCTTTTCCTCAGTTTTCCTTAGGTGAAATGGGAATTCTCCAGTGTCTGGAAAATGAATCCATTACTCTGATGAGAAAGCTGGCTGTCCTAGTGGCAAATTATTGCATGGTCAACCATCTGCTAGCCCTCGTTGCTCACTCGTTTGCTCCGGTCTGTCCAAACATTAATGTGTATTTGTAAATGTGAATTTATAAGGTAAGATTTTAAGAGAAAGGAAGGAATCTGCGAGACTATCTATTCTGGAGTAAAGCTATCACTGTCACTTGGCATAGTCTCTCGTATTTTCATATCGTCTATTAGAATTTGCACCAGGGGAATTAGTATCCAACCCTATAGGCCTTTGGCATACTTGATTTTACATGTGAATAACTCTGCTTCTACTGTAAGGATAAAATCTCTCTGCTTTGGTTAGAGATTAAATCTATAGGATATTTTAGAAACTTTTGCTTAGAAAAATAATGTTTGGCATTGCTTTTGGTCTCTGGGTCACTTCTAGGCACTCTGCTTTGACCAGACACTTCTCTGGCTCATTCTCTGGCCCACTGAGCTGGCCTCGCACAAGCAATCCTGAATTCATCTTCGATGGTGATGGTGCTCTGGACTACTCTCTGATAATCTCTGAAATTCTTAGCAGCTTAGTCTAAGATACCTGTCTGCCTAAGGAACAAGCTACCAGAAGAAAGAAACATGAAGTATTCCATGATAGGAAGAGGAATGTTTTGGTGAAAAAACACACTTTTGGGAAAAAATCTATTGGTGTCAGTGACATCATGTAATAAGTCGGAGCAGGAAACAGGAAAGGATTGAATTCTGAAATAAAGATCTTTTTCTACTGTTTTTCTTTTTATAATTTAAAACGGATGTAACAGACCAAACATAAACAGAGTAATTCTTTTTTTCTGCTTTTCATTTTCCGTAATTTCTGACTTATGCAAAGCCTATTAAAAACAAAGAGAGTATGTACATTAACTTAATAGGCTCTGGATGAGACACTTGAAGAGGAGGGACCACATGGTCCTTATTGCTCCATCTCTTGTATTTCTGTCTTTATCCTTTACATTGTAAAAGTAAGTGTAATACTACTGACTGTCTTTTAATGGATGGGATTTGTGTCAGTATTGAATACAGCTCATTATTTGAATGGTGTTAGGTTAGGATTGTTCAACATTTTTCTGTCAAAATTATTTAGCTTATTAAAAAATACTTTGGGAACTTGTATAAGTGAATATCCAATTTGTATACTTTGTATGTATAACAAATAGTAGTATTGAGGTAAAAAAACCCAAATCATCTGCTTAGTCTATCAATGATGCTAATACTTTATTTTATACATGAGGAATAACTGGCTGGCTCTCTTCTATGCTGAACACTGAAATGAAAAATGAAGTTAAGACAGCCTTAGTTGTGACTCACAACTTAAGGATTTGTAATTTTGGTCAAATATAATCTCCACCTCTGACCCCAGTCAAAAGAAAAGAAATTTTTTTTTTCCTTTTTTCCCCCTTCTGTGTTCAGTTTTCCTCTTGCCTCTCTTAGTCTTTCTATTTAACAGAAACTTTTGTGAAGTGCAAATTCATCTTCGGTTTTTATCTGTCTCTTTTCAAAGCTCCCTCTTTTGGTCACCTTCTGGCATTCAGTGCCAGCACCTAATGCTGACAAAAAGCATTTTAGATGGACTTGATGTTGGGCAGACTGAATATTGAAATTCATGTCTATATTCAGTGGGCTGAGCCATGTTTGAAGAAAGACAAGATGTTTTCTTGACTGCTGGTTCAAAGTGCATTCATTTGCCATGGGTAAATGAAGGAATGACAATACAACAGACTTCCAGATTTTCTCCATATATTCTATGAGGTAGCAATTCTCCACAGCACCAACTAGATGGAAATTTATGACTAAAGCTATGGACAACTATGGAGGGAAGCAGTAGCAATGGATGGCCCTCTCTGTAACAAGTCCTGGCCTCTCAATTTCCAATATATCACAAACACATGGAAAGAGAGCTATTTATTTCTGCCTGGTATCCCAAGTGGTTTATGTTGACATAACTTCTCCATGTTAAATGTCATGGAGGTAGCACCAAGTTATAATAATTAAAACTTCAAGTATTTTAAAATCAGCACTTCCATGGTTAAACAAAGGTGATGATGTCTATTATCTCTACAATTAACAAAATGGCTTATAAAATCAAAGCACAAAATTTTGAAAGATGTTTCAATTTACTTGAATATTTGAATACCCAAATCTGGTTTAAGCGAAAAAATAAGGATAGAAGGAGCTTTAACTCTTACAATGGAGTAGTTTCTCTCACATGAGAAACATCAGTGGGAAAATGAAAAGACTAAGGTAATAGCTGGTAGGATCAAGGACATTATAGTCTGGGCCTGTCTGTAATAAGGTACCTATGTAAAAATCTGAATTTAAAAGAAGGTTCTTTTAAGTGAAATGAAGCTTCTTTTCTATTCTTATCACTATACAGTGCTTAAGAATGTATTTTCATGTATATTTTCTATTTCTTTATTTCATCTGAAATGCCCCTTGTTTGCAGAAGAATGGTCGTCTTTGTCTTACCTACCTATTCATTCATAGATCCTAAATCGAGAGCAGAGTGGGCTGATACAGTGTCATGGACAATAGTGGCAGCAAAGCGCTTCACATATCTGTTTTTTTCTTGCTTCATCTCTCCACTTTCACAGTTAACAAGCTTGCTCTCTATGAAAAATATAAACATAGTAATTACCTCATCATAGGTATGTTTAATTTGTATTGTCACAAACAAAAAGCAAAAATAACACTTAATCTTTTTTCAGGCTCAATGAAAACTTTAAAGTATTTTCAGAATCGAAAGAAAGGTTCTTTTAAATAACATCTTTTATTGGGAAGTGAGAACAAAATATCGTAGGCACTTTCCAAGGAAATACACTGTTAAATGGCAAACTTGACAGTAAACAAAAACAATTAGATTATAAGTGGACTGCTTACTTCACAAAGACTAAAATATGCACATATAATAATTCTGTGTTCTTGGCAGGACTACACAGACTCTAGTTCTAGGTTATGCCATTTCTGACCACATAAATACTGCTCAGAACATCCTTCCATGGCCAAAAAGAGTAAGGCACAAAGAAATCAATAATGTGATAGATAAGAAAATAAATGCCACAGGAGGTTCTTCAGCTTATCTATGACACCTTATCTCTTCAAGGAGTGGTTACTCAGATTTTGCCAAGAACGGGCTCAGACACATTGTCAAAGGTAGCTAGTTTTCACTTTGGTAACTAGAGTTCATTAGTTATGAACCTCCATATCTTATTTGCAGTCTTTTCTGCAAAAGAGTTATTGCTAATCGATTTTGGTATAAAGGTCAGAGGACTGCTATACCTACTGCCCTAGCCTGGACATTCAGTCAGCAGAGAAAGAACCAGTACAGCATATTCCAGAGGAATAAAAGAGCCAGACAAACAAATAAACCACAAAAGAGCAAGTAATAGATCAAGCTAATAGTATTATGCTTTATGCATCTATGGAGAACAACAGTCCTTCCTGACTTCTTAGTATATGGACCATTTGCTCCTTCTTTATTAGCCAAGTAGCACTCTATCCTTTATTCCCAGTACACAAGGAATTCCCAGTAATACAGGTTTGGTTCCAGTAATTATAGTAAAAGCATTAACAACTATCCTTCCCAAACAAGCAGCCCTGTTTGTCAGATGGTCGCCTGTATCAGAAAATCCCATAGGCTGATCACATGCAGCACAACACATTTCTTTTTTTGCCTCTATACATAACTATCCTATGACATTTAACTTCACTGAGTGTCCCCTTGTTTATATGTAATGTGACAAGAAAAAAAGAGGTCATGACTCGCAATTTAATTAATCACACCTAATTAATCACACCTTCAGGAGCCTCAAGTAGGTATGATATTGAATAATAGCTTTCTTTGCTGTGCTTTTTATACAGTAACAGAGAAAAGGGGGATTGCTTCCCATCCCACAGAGTTGTAAGTCCCAACCATTGCTTTTTTAGAGATCATTGCAGGAGGTCATACAGGAGACATTTTGGGGAAGTGACCATCCCATGGGACTGCACATTTCTAATGACTTTCTCTTTCTCTACAAAAGCTTGTAAAGCATACAAAGTCATTGACCCAGAGGCACAGAAAACCAGAAGGATTAGCACCATTTACATAGTCCATACTAACATTAATCTGCCTAACATATGTAAGCAATGTTAGGAAACATGCCTTGGCTTGTAGGATGACTTCCTCCCAAGTAACTGTTCTGTCTACACATCAAAAAATGGAAAGAAGAAGAAAAGGTGTCTATCTCTATTGTCCTCTCCACACCAATAAACTTCACATTGCTTCTTAAAGAGTGGCATATCTACAACAGAAATGTAGGACCTATATCCAGAGCACTGGAGCTGAGCTGAAGACAGAGGTGACCAGGTGTGTCCTTGTACATGAAATATCACCTAACCCCCTAAGCCATTCCAGAAAAGATTAATTATCAATATCACTAACTGTGACTAATAATGCTGCAGAAAGCAAGACTTGGGTCTGGTAATTTCTTTGATTGTTTGTTAGCTTTCTCCTTGGGAGAAGAGGCCACATTTCAAGTCTTAAACTGGTTAAGGGGATGAGTTGTTGAAAAGAGGTTTCATTTCAGATATACACTGGAGAGCAGTTGTTGTTCTTGAACCTTTCCCTGTTCAGCCATTTTTGGCTCCTGCCCTGAGGTTTCTACCTTTCCTTACAAAATGTTTAAACCATATCAAACACAGGTGTCTGGAGTCCCTTCTGCAATCTGGAACTTAAAAATGATGTGCAGTGCTATGCCTGGATCTTGATGGATCTACCTCTAAATCTCTCTTTTAATAACGACTTTTGTAGATAACTAAATGAATACAGGGACAACAGTTACCAGAGGTGCAAAAAACCATGGATGTAGTCCCCCTTCCCTCCATTTTACCTATTTCTAGAGACAGAGAGCTGTCCAAAGGAGGAAAGTACTCTACACCCTACTGGCTGAGCAAACAGGCTGTGAAAACCAGTGAAACAGGAGGTTGGTTGGCATGAAATGAGAGCTCCTGCTACCCGGACCCTAACCAACAGCCTGTCCCTCTTTTTTGTTGTTGTTTTTGGAAACTTCTAAATGTCCCAGCTTCATCTTGATGTGGTTGGGAAACATACTGGAATGCAGTATCCTAGTGGGACAGAAGAAGTTTTTCCTTCTCAGCTATAGCTGTAACCAAGTTATGAGCTGAACTTCTCATTCAAAGCTGACATACAGTAAGATAGTGTCTTGATTTTTGGTGGTTATCTTGATTTGGTAGTGCAGCGGTAACTGTAAGTTAATGACACAGTAACAGATAAGTGAAGAATCCCATAGTAGTTGCAGCTGCATGCAATTTTTGGTCTAAGGATTAAAACCATTAAAGAAGGCTACTATTACCAGACTGAGTCCTGACTGCAATACCTTCTTGTCTCTTCTTTACCTTAATCCATAATTTTTAGGGTTCAGGATAACTAGACTCCAAAAATTTCTCCATGGGAACAGTCATACAGTGATGAACTGTATACTTCAGTAATTATGAAAGAGTAATGGCAATTCTGAGCAAAATTGCTAAAGTGAAGCAAAATATGTGTCTCTGCAGTTGAATCAGTTAGTATTGCAGCTAATACTTAATCGGAATAAAATTTAGTACTCTACAGTCTTAAATAAAAAACAACAACCAAACCAAAACTGCACAGTATGTCTTGTGTGTGCCTTTAAATACTATTAAAATCAAATTTGACTAGACTTGCTCAAATCAGACCTGTTATCAACAACACATTGTCTCAGGAGACCAACATTTGTCCAGTTAGGGCTTCCTTCATTAATCGTCCAGCATCAAGCAAGCCAAATCCAAATCTGTGGAGAAAAAGCAATTAGATATTTTAAGCAGTGATAAGAACACCACAAATAATCAATTTCTATGGCATTAGCAGCTACCTGGCCCAGAAAAAGTCTATAAAAGCTAGAATTTATTGCAGAACACAAGACAGTTTACAGAGCATTGATTCTTAGTAGTATGCATAGATTGCCGGATTTAAAGAGAAATCCCGTATGGGCCTTACCTTTAATTTTTTTTTCCCTTTTAAGGGGAAAACAAGGATATCCATGAAGCAAAATAATGCCAAAAAGAATGCGTAATGGCTGTTAAACAGAATTTATCCACTTTTCAGAAGAACTACCATACTGTTTATAGCAATTATATATAATCTGATGCATGAACCTCATAAAAGAGGAGCAGCTAAATACAATAATAGCATTATATGCTTAGGACTGTATTAATTATGCATAGTTTAAAAATGTTTATTGCACCTGAAGTATTAGGGGTCTAGAAATAATTTTTGCATGTTTTTGGGACATAGATGACTTCACTTTTAAAAAGCCATCTTTTCCTCTACATAGTATTCTCACACCAGTTTCCAAATCTACATTAATCTTTGTAATTTTAACTAGTTATGAAAGCAAGCAAATGAACAAACAAAAAGGCAATTCAAAACCTCACAAAGGGCAACACAAAATTTTCAAGATTGTTACAGTGTAATTTTCCTGAAAAATGATTTCTGTATTTTCTGTGTAGACATTATAGCCAATCTTTAAATGAGAACTGCAAAACTTCCAAACTCAGGTTTCTAGACCAACAGGCTTAAAAGTCAAAAGGGATTTCTAAGATCGTCTTGTCTGACCTCCCATGTACATATACTGGAATCTTTCCACAGAAGCTGGATTAAATCATGTCTTTCAGAAAGATGTCTAATCTCGTTTTAAGGACTCCAAGCTCTGGTGAGTCCACCTCCTCCCTGAGTAAGCTCTTCTAATGTTTAATTACCCTTACTTCTAGGAAACGGTGTCTTATTTCAAGGTTGAATTTGTCTAACTTAGTATTCAAATACTGAAAATGCACAGTGTTTAGCAGAGAGTAAATATAAGTGACATGATATATTCGATACTAATCCTAAATCACAAGATTATGGAAATACAGAAAACATGACAACTAAAGCTCTAGTTTGGCAAACACTTATGCAAGGGGTATCTTTCTTCATGGGAAGTAGTTTCTTTCACTTCAGCAAGCCTTCGCATATATGCAAAGTTCCACCAGGGCATCAAAAAAACTAAAAAGAGATGTTTGAAGTGACTTTTCCTGAGAAAAACATTAGGCATTAATTACTATAGGCAAATGTCCCTCCATCTCTGTCCCCACTCTGATCAATCTTGAGGCAAAATACTATAAATAAGTATTAAAGCAGAAAAAGTGAAAAAAAAATTATTACAGAAATCTGATTGTTGCCATAGGGGGGTGATTGCTGAAATCCAAACACAGCCCGAGGCGGGCAAGGGGTGGGGGGTGGTGGCCAAGAGAGGGAAAAAATGAATAAAAAAAGAGGAGAGAGTTGTCAAGATAATTAAAACTTTGCAACAATTCAGTAGTGGTGCTGATAAAAACAGCACTGCTGGCTGAATGCAAATAAGATGGTAAAGGCCCTGTTTGGATTATGGTAATTACTCAGTCTGAAGTTAGCTCCAGCCACACACACATATGAGCACACACATACACACGCAGCAGTGGAGTGGAACCTGACAACTATGCTTGGCACGCGATCATAAAATTCCCTGGCACGCTCTCAGGATGCCATGTGGAGCTATTTGTACAGTTAGGTACCAGGCTCTGCAGCGCAGGAAATACCATCGGAAGTACGGCTGACCTGCGTGGCCTTCTGCGAGAGGCTGCTCCCATACTTATCACTGGCCGGGATTCAAAAATGATCTCTGGAGAAGGCAAATCAATTGAACACATGTTTGGTCTAAAAATGTCATTTTGGAATATGCTGAGATATTTCCTTACATTAGACCATTTTGTTTGCCCCAAAGATTTGTCAAGTGCAATTGAATGCATACACAGCCCAATGCATGCTGTTGCCAGAACAAAATAATTTCAATGTGTCCTTTAGTACTCCGATAAAATGCAGGCAGTCAGTGTTGAAACGAGATGCCCTGTGAAAGTCTTGCGAGCACTGGCATTCTGCGTTTCTTCCAGGAACTTGTTTCTTTAAAATTTGGGACCAGTCCAAATGAGCAGATTTTGTGTAAGAATGAAGAGGGGGACCAGCTCAACCTCTCCTCTTGCCTTCTAGACGGTGGAGTTGAGGCAGGATAATTTATGTGATGAAAAATCTTTAAAGAAATTACAATTTCAAACTCTGATTCCTAAATAATAAAGCCTCTATGAGGAAAATGTCTTTACAAATAACCCTATTAATTTGTTGATTCAGCTTTAGAGCCAATTCCGATATATGGCAAAGAAGTGTTTCTCCAACAATTTTCACAAGTTAATATTAAATAATATTGGCGCACACATCATTTTTATTACTGAGTTCTTGGATTTGTTCACCCTGTACAGTCTCTACAGCTGGGTGTTTGATGACCTACCCATCACAGCAGAAACTCCCATTAGTAGCAGCACACAGCGGAGGAGACGCCAACTTTGCAATACGCCTTCCCATCCTCATCCTGCTCGCGGTTAGCACAGAGGAGGCTGTTTTGAGCAGAGCAAGATTCGCACAACCCAATCACCATGGCTGAAAGTACACCCTTACTGTGAAGGGCAAGCTCCCCTGCCTGGCACGTTCAAAGCCTTCAGCGACTCTATCAAATCTAAATTCATACGTGACTGCTGATGCCGAGAGATAGTACTCTGGCCAACAAGCTCCTCCGACGAGGCACCCACTCTTCCCTCCTCCTTTCCTCTCATCACTGCTTTCACCCCTACACCCCTTTTCTCTCGTGCTTTCTCTGCATCGACCCAGTGTTCGCTGTAACAGACACATGTGCACACAAGTGCATCAGGCTGAAGATGTTGCAAGGTGCTTGGGTTGAGCTGAGACACAAATTAGGTGTGTTTTGGCTTGCTGCAAGAAAGAGCCTCAGTTTCTTTCCTCCCCTCTCACCACAAATACTACTACTGCCTTAAAAGGTCACTCTGACAGCTGATAGGGAAAAAAAATTGGAATTACATGATGTGTTTTCTTAAATTCTCTTGAAGGCATTCATAGGTTTCTTTTTCTCTGAGATTTTCCTTTGAGCGATAGAAATAAGTAAACTAGAGAAATTAAAAAAGGGAGAATTAAAATCTGCCAGGATCTCAACTCTTACAGTTCACCTGCCAGTATTAATCCCAAGACTAGTGAGCATACATCAGGAGAGAAACAATGGGATGCAAATATGCAATTTCAGCTTCAAGATTCAATGTGATGAGGTTATCACGAAAAGGGCAGTCAATACAAATTATACCTATTGCCCTCATATCATCCATTTCATTTTCCCTTATTTTACACATATTTAATTACCTGAGGTTACATTTGAAAAGATGCAAAAGTTGAGCTGCAACGCAATCAAGAATATTAAGTAGTTCAAAAATGGAACAGTGTTACTTTCCAATAAAATATGAACGCTTGTGAAGGATATAATAATACATCGTGGAAGGAAAAAATAAAAAAGAAAGTAAAGGATTTTTAGATGAGAAAGAAACTAATGAAAATGCACATTTATTAGTTCATATTAGACAAAAAGCGCTTTATATCTATATAGCACTACTATTGCGATAAATGCAGTATCTGAACCAAAATGCTCAGTGCTTCTCAATACTGCGAGATATGGGATTATGTGACTTAAAATTGAAGAATAATGATAAGACTTGAAAGACAAACTGAGGACTTGCAAGATCTTGAATGTTTGTATTATACATAAATTTTGAAAATGAATAATAAGTTTGTGGACCCTTTAGCGTTTTGAACGGCATGGATTTTTTTTTTATTAGTGTGGACAAGTAAATTTTATTTGATAGCTTGTTGTATTTAAAGACAGTGTAAAACTCTCATTGCAAACAGTTGTTTACAGTGCGCTTTTCAGCACAAAGCTGTTTTAAAGCTCAATTGTGCATTTTGCAGATAAAGTGGGAAAACTAACTGAAGGCTGTATTGTAAGCAGTGGTTGCCGTGGAAACCCCAGTTTCAAGAGCTGGTTCTCCATTACCACTTAATTTAGGCTTCCTAATTGCATTCCACTAAATCGGTAGCGACAATATCTGCAGAGCAAAACTGCATGCCCAGTCTAGCGCAAACCTCTTTGAAACAGGCTTTTTGAAAGCCAGGAGCTATAAAAACTCAGCATGACGTGGAGCATATGAGAAACCTGTAGTTCAAATGTACTGCTGCTTGCTTTCTCATCCTTAGGAACTTCAGTGCGCTCCACACCAATCTATTAGTTCAGTCTACCTTAAAGATCATAAAGCTCTGCCATGTGGAAACTCATCTGTCCACCAACACATTGGTGCAAAATAGATTTAATTGTACTCCCAACCCAGTATCATGTCCATCTTATTTTACTACACGCCAGCAGGTAGCCAGCGCAGAGCCTTCCTTTCCTTGAACTGCCCTTGCTCCACAATACGAGGAGAACAATACTTGCTCAGTTTAAATCATTTGCCACCGTTCAGCTGTGCAGCGAGCTAGACCGCCCATATGTGACCTAAAGAGAGCCTTGTCAGAACCACTAGACATAAAAGCATTCCAATTATCGACCACACTGCTTTAATAGAGGAGGCAACTAATATGATAGTGTAAGTGATTCTGCCACTGAGAAGCTCTTCGTCACTGTCAGATTAACACTTGAGTTAAACTCTTGTAAATCAGTCACATTATGCCGTTGGTTGAGAAATAAACACAGACCTATTATGCTTAGAATTCCAGAGGGCTCTCCCGCGATAGGAGTTGCACAGGATGCCCTATTAATCTGAATTTTGTCATGTTTATTATTTTGCAATTACTAATGTGGGTAATGTTGGAAAGATTTAAGTTGCCTATGATTAGATCCTGAAATGGATGTACATGCCTAGCGAAGCCTTCTGCAAGGGAAAATGAGAGAGTGAAACAGAAAGAAAGCAAGAGAGAGAGAGAGAGCGACAGCTTATGGGTAACTTTTGACTGAAAAAGCAAGCCAGACCACCAATTTAATTAAATCCCATAACTCCTTTTTTTTTTTTTTTTTTTAAACACAGAGCATTTAAAAGCAAAATACTTCAGTGTCTTCAAGCACAAGACCTCCCACAAGCTCACAGCCAAGGGCACCTCCTAATGTGGTTGCATCTGAGCCGCTTTAATACATATCAAATGAATGCTCAAGTTGGAAATAATAAGTAAACATATGCTCTTTCGGTATTTTATTCCCTTCCACAATATTACTGAACAGTGGTAAAAGACCTTTAAGTCCTACAGCTCTTCACCGACTTTTTTGGTTTTGCAGATTTTCTCGTGTTTGTGCACTGCCTTCTGCTCTCCCTGGGCTGCAGCCAAAATGGACACACCTTAGTTCTCAATATTTGGGTTTAGGACGCAAGAAAATGGACAGATGAAGACACAAGTGGTGGCTTTGTTTTTAGTGGCTCTGTTCTGTGTTTTCAGTGAAGTCCTTTCAGATGTATGATGCCGTGAGAGAAGGAGACAAAGCCAGTGCCTGGAAGGCTGGCTGATGAGTTTGTGCAGTCACAGTCTGGCTTTAGCCAGGCTTTAGACACCCCCTTAAGCTTTCCAGCTGGCTCCTCTTTACATTTTAGGAACCCTATCCAGAACCAAAGCAGATGCCCTGAGCAAAAATGCATACAGACCTTTCTAAAAGCCTTGACCTGAGATCATATGCCAGGGTGTCCTAGGGCAGAGCAACAGCCGTAAACATATTTCGGGCTAAGCATCCTTCTCATGCTATCATCTTTCTCCAGAAAAGTAGGGAAAACAGCTTTAATCACACTGCTTTTCTGTTGGTGATTCCACTGAGTTCTTCTGGGAAAAAAGGGAGAAAATGGCTGGAGGTAAGAGGCATAGGAAGGGAAGGGCACGAAGCTGCTAAAATTCTACAGAAGAGCGGATGGAAAGTTAATGTGGCTGGAAACTGCAGTCATTTTTATATCTCATTCTGCCCTTAGGAAGGCCTTTAAAAAAGGGAAGCGGAAGAAGCCAAGGGGAAGCCAGTGAAATCATATTACGAGTTGAGGAGAGCCTGAAAGGACAATGAAGAACATGGAGGAAAAGTGAGACCTTCAGAAAGCTCTGTGGGAACTTGAGGGGAAAAAAGACCCCTTCACCTCTTGTCTCAGATGAAGTGAGGGGCAGAGCTCAGTAAGTGACGGCTCTGGACATCATCTGCAATAGATTAAATTTACTTCCTTGGGTAGGACTATGGGAAGAGATTGTAGACATACATTACTTTTTTCTTTGCAGTCTTTAAAGCAGGATTTAACAGGATTAAAAACAACAACAACAACAAAGTTGCCTATTAGAGAAATGCCATATTCCAGGAAAATTCCATTTTTCAGCTTACGTAATTCATGTCCTAGAGAACAACAAATAAAAATTAAAAAGCTCTCAAGTGACAATGGGTTCTATTCTGTCCTCCCATGCATGGCTTAGTTACAAGTGGGCTTCGAGCTAGCTTCCATACTCAGCTACACACGTGCAGTTTCCTTTGACTTAAGCAGAGTGTACATTTTTATGGTCAGAATCTAGCCTTTTGTGTACATAAATATCTTTTTATTTATTTATTATTTGTACTATAAGGATCAGGACCCCATTGTTGAGTCTTGGGAAAACTAAGCTCCATGGCCCCTCCACTGGAGAGACTGATACCTGGGAGACCCAGCACTGTATGAAGGGTGTTGGGAGGGAGACAGTCTAATCTTCAGTTCTCTATACGGTTATACCTTTCTCCGTGGTAAAGAAGGGTGCAAGAAAATCTTAGTCACCTAGAAAATAACTGACTTTTTTGACACATTCTTTATCCATCTCCTGCAGCTCTTCCTTGGTGCAGACTTGGGAGTAGATTCAGATCTCTGTGCCCCTTTCCCACGCTTCCTTTCATCCCAGCCTGATGTTGCTGTCTACCATGGATTTGCTGAACTGCTGGCGCAGAAACTCCTGAGCCATGCAGTCTTCAGTCCTAAAGCTGGTTTATCCTGAGTAGGTGCTCGGTCCTAACTGCTGCAAGCATTTGTTTTTAGCCAGTTCTTGAGCCAGCCAATGGCACTGCTAGAGCCATTTTCTGTGCTCAGCTACACAGTTGCCTTTGGCATAAACACGGCATATATATCTTTTTCTGGTCAGAATATCGTCTTTTGTGTCTGATTCTACACAGGCTCCAGAGTCCAGCAGGTTCTTCTTTTTGGGGGGCTTGGAAGTGCCCTTGCAGAAACTGTTATAGGGGAAGAATTTGAAGGATCAAGGGTTTGGAGTGGAGGAGCGGAGGGCAATACAGGGGATTCAAGCCTTCCAGAAAGAACTGATGAATTGTTCCTGCATGTGCTGGATGCCCACCTGCATGCAGGAAAAGTGCATCCAGGTTTCCAAGGGAAGGGTGTCAGAACAGGGAGCAGAGCCAGGGAAAAACTTCTCTCCATTCCTCGCGACTCCTTGTGCCGGTCCCAGGAAAAGTCGGTGTGTGAACTGACACGTGCAACTGGTGCTGCTCCAACTCCCCGGGAAGAAAACAACATTTTTTCAAGTGATATGATTCTTGCTTGTAGCTACGTGACACGTTATTTAATGACTATGAAATACTGCACTGTTCTGATTTTGAAGATGCGTACATCTTTGGAGGATGGCTCTCATTTTTCTAAATGCTCTTTAAATGCAACATTTACAAACACCTTCATTTTCTTGTTGTTGCTGACTCGCTCATTGACATGTTAAGCTAAACAGCATATGGCTTATAGCTTTGCACAGGCAATTGTATACAATTCATACATTTTGTGGAATTAAAATCTTTGAAAACATGCTGACAATTTTCAGAACTATAGGTTTATTCTTAAAACAAGAGAGGTATTGGGCTATTCTTCGCTTTCACAGACCTCTCCAAGTGATGCAAAGCAAGTTGCTTAGGGCATTCCAATTTCCTGGCTGTGAAATAACAATAAAACACAGGTGGATATTTTGATATTTATTTCCCACATGTTCTCAAAGTGCTTTGTGGTCTTCAGATGGAAGGGCATTACCAGCGTATAAGGTATTAATTACTACTACAATCATCAAAGTCATCTCTTGCCCGAGATTCAAATCTGCTTCCTCTGGAAACATAGGAAATAGGATTTAAAAGGACATTCTGCATCAAGTTCAGTAAGTAGTTTTTGCTGTCAACTCCATGTCACGTAATTGGTTTCATGAAGTGATCAGGTTTCACTTTGGAAGCAGCTAAGTTTCTCACTTGTCCTACTTCTGTTAGAGGGCTGTCCCAGAGTTTCATGCCTGTGTTTCCTCCTAATTTCCTGTTCAAGGTTATTCATGGCCATCTCATAACCATTTGTCCTTATGTCATGTTGCCCTTTATATAGCTCTTCTCCCTCGTTGTATATTTATAGACAGTGATTATGTTCTCTCTCAGGCTTTATTTTGTTTGTGTAAACAAGGGAAGCACTTTCTGTCTGGCTTCTTAGATGGCTTCTCCTCCTTCTCATCCCAATATACCTTCTCCGTGCTTTTCCTGGTATGAACTAATTTTCTTGCATGTAGGTGGCCAAAGTAATACAGTGTACACAGGTGCTCTGTCTAGAACAACAGCATGCAATGCAAAATGGAAAAGCAATGGAAAAGTAACACTCAGCACACAGTTTTATAAGACACAATTTAGTCAAGGCTCATACCTACACTTTTATTAACAAGGAGTGTGATCCAAATCAGTTATGTACCTAACTTGTATCTCTCTTTTTTTTTTAAGGCAGTTGCTGATGCAACACCATCCACCTAAACTAGGTGCCTAAAATGACTGCTTTATTATTTTTATACTTAGGCCCGAATTGTATCAGCTTGAATTTGTACTACTGAATATTCCTTTCTCCTGTTCCTTCCCATCCCTTTTCCACCTTTACAATACTATATCTGTCTTCAGCTGTGGTAGTTTTTCCTAGCTTTGTGTTATGAGCAAATTTAATTATCACTTATTTCCTTTTCTGTTGCATGGTTATTAATGAAAATATGACCATACAAAAAGACTAGTCCTAAAAGCAGTCTCTGTAGGACTCCGTTACTAACCTCAGTCCATCCCAATGGATCCTTTTTCAATACAACCCGTGGATGCCTCTTCTTCAGTCCGTTCCCTACCATTCTTCCAGCAGATCCCTGCAGTCTCCAGTTTAGCTAATTTCCCTCTCCCACAACTCCTTATAATATGATTTATGGAAACTGACACAGGTGAGATCTATTGTGTTGCTTTCTTTAAAAAATGTCCTATTATTTATTAAAGAGAGTTATCAGGGTAGTATGGAATGATCTATTTTTGGTAAAAAAAATATTGTATTTCAACATATCTTCATTTCCTTCAAAATTTTAAAACATAGCATGCAATGAGAAAATATTAGGAATCTGAACAAATGCTGCAAAAAAACATGTACTTGGTGCTATAATGGGTTAATTGCTGCAGTGCAGGAGGCTGATATAGAGCCACATGAAGGTTCATGCCTTAATGAGGAGTTGGTAAGGAGCCCTGGGGCATGGAATAGGGGCTAATATAAAGGAGAAAACAGTAGGATGGAAAGCCAAGTAACCCAAATAAAGATACATTTATTCCTTACTTGTTTATGCTGCAATTATTGTCTTGCATAAACACCAAGCCTTGCACAACAACCTTCCAGACAAAACTCAAAAACACTCAAGTAACTTGATGACACCAGATATATGCATAAGATATTTCTGTCCCAGACTTATATTTTTATGTTTTAAGGTTTTACTGGAGCTCCCTGCTATGTTTTTGCAAAACAAGGACAAGCTATCAGTTAATCTGAAAACATAGGTGAATAATTACACCGTGGAACATTACTTAGGTTCATGGACATACTATTCTTTTGAATATTTTGAACATTTTGAATCCTGGGAAAGTATTCATGCTGTTTTTATTAAAAAGCGATTTTTGAAAGTCATCAAATTTGCTTAAACTAAGAAGAGCTCAGGAAATATTGGAAAGAAGTGCCTCCAACACATAGTTCAAAAATAGCTCCCCTGCAAAATGTATATCATGTAATAGTACTGATGGTTCATTCATGCCTTGCTATACCTTTTGTTTCATGAATACATTAGATAGCTTTCAATTGTAAATTATTCAATAGATTTTTTATTAAATAGATAAAATTAATTTAGCTTTACAACTTGGACATAGGTAGTAGTCATTTTGTAAATACTTCTGTTAACTGTAACATAACATGGTATTATTTGTCCCTCACATATTAGTAATAACTGTGCATTCTTTTCTAGGTTTAATTAATTCCAATAATAACAGTATTATAAATGGAGTTGGGAGAGTGGAACTTACTGGTATATTGATAATCACCTCGTAAACAAGAGAAGTAGCTCCCAAGCCAAAGAAAAAGACACTCAAAAGAGTATTTCTATAAAACACAGTAAAATACATAGTCTGGAAATCAAAACTCTGAAGATCCCTTCTGAAATATGAAATTAGAACAAAGCGAAAAGAGAGCTTACTTATAATATTACATCTTTTCTTTCCCATTCGTGTATTCTATTTTCATTCTGCTGGATCTTTCTGTTTGTTTTTTCTACCACACTTGGCCCTCTGCTTTCTTTTTCCTCCTTGCTCTCTTTCAGAAACAGAACTGGGATACTGTAGTGACAATCAGCAACATAAATTGTATGTTTGCAAAAGATGCCTGCTATTATTTTCTGTTGCTTTGCTTTATCTTATACTCTTTCTTTTCTTTCCCTTAGAAAATGACACATGGGATGAGATGGTAAGTCTCCCAGGTCTAATATTCAATCTCTCTGAAACTAACAGCCTACCAGCTCTCATCCTGTTCTAACAGAGAGTGATTTAAAACCTGAAGCACAGGATTAACATTGCTCTTACAAAATAAATAACCACAAGAATTTTTTACTATTTGTGTAGCTATCTCAGAGAGTCCTTGGTCTCAGTGTCATACAAGGACAATTACTGCCACGGGCTAATTATCCATGGTGCCTGGGGAGGGGAAGTGTTTTCTTTTCATCAGTTTTCAAAGTCCAGCTTTTACTTTCAGGCCGTATCTCCTTACCATCACGTAATGATAGGACAGAGAGGATACAAGTTCCTGATCAACCCCTGCTATTATTTGGCACACATTTATTATATCAACTCCTACTTTGCCTCCTTCCTTTTTTTTTTTGGAATTTTTTAAAACTGATTATTTTTACTGCATTTTTACTGTAGTATGACCTATGCTTTGCAGGGTTTTTGTACTAAATATTACTTAGTCATGTAAGAAAATAAAGTTGTTTACGCAGGTCTGATCTTAGAGTTTTGATGGGACTTTCTCACCATATTTTTCCTGGATTCAATCATATTCTGCCCTGTTGTCAAGAAATCAAATAGCACTTACTTCTGAGTGACAGGGATTGGTCAAAATTCTGTAGTTGCAGTACCAATGAGCTACAAGTGAATGAATTTTAGAATCTCCAAGTTAACAGTCTGTATAAAACTGTGGCAACAGTATCTCTGACTCTTATTGAGGGAAAAATCAATTCCCATTGAATTGTTTAACACAAAAAATGCTACCTTACAAATCTCATCAAATTATTCTTAAAATTTAATTAATCAAGGGCAGATCTGCATATAAACTTTTGTGAAAATGATTAAATTGGTTCTCATCCATATTATTGTGATATTGCTGGATATCTGTGCATGAACAATTATTTTGGAATAGAAGACTCATCTATTGATTTCTCTTAAATAATTTATTCACTGCAATCAGTAATCTCTGCTACATAAGGTGGCCCAAAGAGGGACTTAAACCAAATTACTAAAATTAAAGTTAAAATAAAAGGCTATATTGTTAATTTGTGTCACTATGGAAAGCCAAAAAGTTTCTACAAATTAACCTAAAAGAAAGCTGTTTCTGCTCATAGGCGTCCCCTATGTGACTGGTATTACTGTCCAGAGCAGACCTCCAGGGGATTGAATCATCTGTTCTTCAAAACTGGAAGTCTAACACAGACTGGAAGTCTATTGCTTCTCTTATAGGCTCTCACAATCTCTGTATGAGTGAACAGAGGAAAAGATGCAGCTGGATATATTATTAGAGGTAATGTTTAAACAAGAAAGTAACGTACAAATATTACTTCAAACTCTATCCCTTCAAGAAACTGCTGAGACCTCTAATTCTCATGATGATACCTCTGGGAGCTGTTGGATATCTTGCAAACATTGCTATGTGTCACAGTATGTCTTTAATAGCACACGAATGAAAACATTGCATTGCAAGAATATCAGAAGAAATAATCCATATAGTTGATCATTTCCATTTCCATTTAATAATCAACTTGTTAACGGACACAATTGCTGCTGTAAATATTCCATAATCTTTAATTTGGCATGATACATTAATTTGAAAAATTCACTTCAAATACTGGCTAAGAGAAATCACTGAAATCCTGAGACATAAATATATCTGTGCAGAAATCAGGGGAAATACTGAATTAGTCTTAACCAGCTTTGTATTTAAAAACACAAAACAAAAATTGCAAAGTTTTATATAAATATGGACACATTTACCTAGGCTGCAGGAGGCTAATCAAATTTCTGTGATGAAAGTTTTCTCTTTGTTATCATTATTGTCTATTATTTGCATAGGGATATGCCTTCAGGCTCTGAACCAGGAGCCAGGTCCCATTATAACAGGTATCGAGCATGTAATGAAAAGACAGCCTCCCCCTCCAAACTATTTTTGAGCTAAATTTATGTCTATGTTGCAGTCAGAAGACAGAAGTGACTGCATGTAGCATGGAGATCCTGGAGTTAGTTTTTGAGAGAGGCAGCTTGGCAACCTAGCCCCAGGAACATGGGCTCAGCGAGGGCTAATTACCCTGCCTTCCTGGCAGATTTTGCAAAGGTGGAAGGGAAAAAGCCAAAAGTGAATCTGGAGGGAAAAAAAAAAGACCAAAGAGCAGGGAAAGCTGGCACTGTTATCAGATTTTACATGTAAATAAATGGCTCAGGAGCACATAAGGGGTAGAGGGAAGAGAAGGTTAGAGGTGAAGAGAAAGTTTGGAGTTACACCCAGGCTAATGGCAAAATCCCTGCTGGAAGGTCACTGAAAATTAGCCTGCCATCTTCTGCTGTACCTAGGACACTCAACGGTGGAGGGAGATTCAGCTAGCACCTTTCGATGCCACAAGGGATTAATTGAGCAAAGTGTCTTTGGGAAAGTAACAGCATTTTCTTGGGAGGCAACAAGGGAAAACTGGTAGTTTTACTGTGTAACTGAGTTTCATAATGAAATGTTGCCATACGGTGAATCCTTGTTGCTTTTTGCCTCATTACACTTAAACCTTTATTATTATTTTTTTTTAAAAAAGCTTTTAAATTATATTACTTAATTGTATTATTCGAGCCTCTTTTTATTTGATACAAATTGTATGTATTCTACTGAATGAGAAGTCAGGAACATAAAAATTAAGGTCCAATGGCCAATTTTTCCACTTTTCTGCAAATATACTCTGACATAGTCTAATTATATTGCCTGTTTCCTTGTTTTGACACGTTGCAGATCCTCAAACGAACTATTTACCCTAGAACTCTGATGTGTCTGCAACTATTAAACTACAACCTCGAATTTACTTTGTATGGTATGTTTTAGATCTTCAGGACCCTGGTATGTTTTAGATCTTCAGGACCCAGATATCAAAGGATGCTTAATGAAACTTAGGAAGTTTTTAAGTTAGAAAAGTTGAAATCTTACCAATTCTTAGAAAAAAAAAGTCTGTGCTTCATAAACTGAGATAGAAATTTTTAGCTCAGCGTGAAAGGTAGCACATTTTCAAATGCTTATAAATAGCTTATCTAACAATCAATAGTTATAAAGTTAGGCACACAGAGATACTATTTTTAAAATTTAAGGAATCAGGCTTTTGTATTAGACTATAGGAAAAAGAGTGTTTCGACATTTTTATCAAGTATGGAGGATTCATCCCTACTTCAGAAGATGAAGGGCATCTTAAAATCCTTAATTATAAAAAGAAACAATCTCCATCCTTAAAAGCAATTGTTCTGTATTTTCAACACCTTCCCTTCTTCTAGATTTCCTCGTGATTTCTACTACAAAGTATTTGATTTCACAGGACTGGCTAGTCCCCTGCCGTAACACACTTCATAGGAAAAAGATATATGGGTAATAGGAACAAAAATGATTGTACAACATGCTCCAAGAGTTTCAGGCACTTCAGCAAAAATCTGAGTGAACACATGGTGTGAAATCTTACAGCCACTGACACAGACAAAAATCCTGTTGTTGTGTTCTTGAGTCCCGGAGTTCATATGGGAATTCTGCAGCACATGCAGGTGTCTGAGAAATGACAGTCTTCTTGTACTGGATAAGTCTCAGCTGTGTACTCTCTATCTCCTTCATTACCAATATCATTGCTAACTTTAAAAACTATTCATTCGGAAAAAGGCTACTTCTGTAATTCACCACAAAGTAGAAAAATTGCCTAGCCTGAGTCCTTCTGATATCAAGTGAAAAAAAGAAAGAAACAGAAGCGAGGGAGGAAAAGAGGGGGAGATTTCTCTTAAAAAAGAAATTTATCAGATTTCTCTATAGCTATTTCTTCTTTTGTAGCCCAGTAAAATTTGAAAAATTTCTTCATGTTCATTGGAACCCATTTATTCCTCTTTAAGTTCTATGAAAATGAATATAGACATATAGGTTGGTTTAATCAGTCCTGGTTACTAGCATGGTACTTATGTCCTGGTTTTCCACAAATTGCTATTGCCTTTCATTAAATAAGCAAGGATATAAGCTTTCTACATCAATAGAAAGGCTAATGTATTTGTACTGTGAGATCATAGAAGTCAACCTGATCTGAAACAATAGGCCTCCTTAAAGCAGTTTCTGTCCTTTTTTTTTTCTAAATTAATAAAGGGTTGAGGGGTATAGCTCTCTGATATATGAGATATTTTCCCATATATGACACAGAAGTTGATAATAACAAGAAACTTTTCAAGTCTATTATACTAATGTTTCTGAATGGCTTATGACAAGCAATTAAACCATCGGCCTTACAACATCCCTTTATATGAAATGCCCTCAGTGAAAATTATACATTCACTTTTTAGTGTTCCTCGGCCTTAATTCTATGTTAGAGCTATTGTTTAGTATTAACATTATTGAATACCCAGTTATGGATTGATGTGTGATAAATGGGCAGAAAATACAGAACAAAATAAAGAAACACACTCTTTCAAACCCTAAAAGATAGGTGTAACACAGGAGGCAACAATTGAAGAAACAGGTAACTGTGGGAGGAACAGAAACAGGCAATATTGGTCTGTAAGGTAGGTAGTGTGCATAAGAGGCTAGAGAGTAACTATAAATTGCATTATATGCACTAAGTGACTGCTCAAGGTAAACAAATATGGTTTCAGTAACTAATTGATATTCAAATAGAAATAAATACCAAGCGGTTTAGAATTATAGGGCTCTAATTGCATTAAGGGTTCAGGTGATATCATAATGGACAGCTCAGTTTTGCACAGATAGTCACACTGATGGACATGGGCACCCTCATGGAACCTAATGGAAATTACCTGGAATCCATCCAGATGTTCTCAATGCTGTCCTGTGTGACTGAAGAGTTTTTTTGTTTTGTTTTGTTTTCTGTCACTAAAGCTGCTCGATAGAATTATACCCTTTTGTATTCACACACTTTCCTCTTATATATGTGTAATACCAACCCCACTCTGCTACTTACTACACACGCTTCCTTTGACACCAGTCTTCCTGTGCCTCGGGCTCTTAAAAACTTCCCGCTAGTAAGCTCATATCTCACAAGCCTTGATGCTTCAGACAAGGAGTCTATTATGACTTTTCTCTCTTCTGTATTTGGTGGACTCACGATTCTGTATGAAGTCATACCTAAACTACAGGGCTTTTTTTTTTTTTCAAGGGTTGGATGTTGAACAGAGCTTTCCATAAATTATGCAGTACCTCCTTTTGGAAACTTAAAGAGGAGAGCTTTATGAAACATTTATGAGGAAACCTTGTATCATAGAAAACCTGCATTGTTTGAGATTTCAAGCAACTCTCAGATTTGTGAACATGTCTGAGAAGTTTACAAATCAGTATGTGAGGTTCAAGCAAACTTTCAGCAGAGTGTAAGAAGGCTGCCCAGCTAGTCATAAGAAGCATCAGTCCCCACTGGACCTTTCTCAGTAAGCAGGCAGACAAGTTTCCCTACTCACTGTTTTTCTGTCATGTAGAGAGGGCTTCCAACACAGCTACCAAACTGATTTTTTGAAGACAGATAGAAAATGGAAATTCTACGTGTTGTGCGAGCCACCTAAGTTTTGGCACCTAAATTACTTGATAGAGTCTTTCTTTGGGAATGATCTGAGGCTGTAAATGTTATTTACACAGAAAGTATGAGGAGACAAATCTACTAAATTAGGTATGTGGTTAAATACAAGTAGTATTAAAACCTCATATTAGATCTCAGATTTGTTTCTCCATGGAAATAACGGTAAATAAACTTCCATTCCCCTGTGCCTCATGGAGGAAATGTGAAATGTTAAAATACTAGGGGCAGCAGAGAAGGGGAGTGAGCTCTGCTTAAAATAACTGGCATGTCTACAAGAGCTTTGCCTGGAATTTGCCACCAAGACTGGCAACCTATTTTGCTGAGTGCTGTGCAAACACATAAAAAGAATTAGCCCTCACCCCAAGAATCTACAGTCAAAATAGAGAAAAGAAGATGAGAAGAACAGAGAAACGTAGAGGGATAAAATGTTGCTGAGACTTCAGTTATCTAATGCCATGCTTACTTACTAAATACTGAAGGAAGAAACAAACCCTGGTTTTCATTCAGCCAGAGGCCTCAGCAAGTACCCTTCAGGGTAACCTTCCGATTTTTTCCCTATACCTAACAGGCAATAGGAGGATGCTGACTACCTCATCTATGTTTCTAAGTTCCCAGACTACACAGTTATCAGTCAGCCTCACGGAAATTGTAATTCTGACATCAGTGCTACCACTGATTACCATTTCTGAGGTAGCAAAGAAGTCTAAATTGCCAATAACAGTTGTGAAAGAGTCAGTGAATGAAGAGTAGAAGCCAGGCTGAGAGATACAGTAAAGAATTATACAAACTATAAATTGCCTAATTCTATCATTTTACATATTCCTTTTCCTCTGAAAGTGGAATATTATACTAAACAGGCCAAACCAAAATACTTAAATTGACTTAATAGAATGGTAGGTGCACAGGAATTAATAGTATAATAGTCAAAATAAAACATCTTAAAGGAAAAAAAAAGAATTAAATGCTTTTAGCTTTTGAGAAGGGGAATCCCTTTGTAATTAGATCATAACTAAGGCCTTTCACTGCTGCAAATTCATACTGTGCACTATTTAAGTGCCACCTCTTGATTCTCTTACTACAGCTTCTAATAGAAAACCCTGTTCTCCTTTTCTTTGTGCAAACCCAATCACATCACATCAAATTATACAACTAATTAACACAAACTCCTTAAAAAAATGCATATTATTTTGGCAAGCCAAATTAACGTCAGTCCCCTGAAACCATGTTTAGTAATTCCCACTGACTGTAGTAACGCCTACTACTGAGAGAAGGGCTAATCAACTACAGGCTCTCCTGCTGATGAGCTGAACCAAGTAACCAGATGTTTCTGCCTTCTAGGCTAATGAAAATGTCACGCATGTTTTTCTCTCCACCTAGATGAAGAACTAATTCCACCATGGCCATGATCTAGGTAGCTCTTCCTCACGTGATACCGTGCCTGACAGGTCCTGCTAGTTAATCCTGAGCAGGCAGGTACAGCCTTGCTGAAGGTCACCTCGTCTGAACCAGCTTACACAGTCCGCCAGGGCAATCTTCTTCTTGGGCTTCATTACAAAGGATATGGAGAGCAAAGGGAAAGTTGGTGAACCTCACTGTGGAAAATATATTTCCACCATACTGTAGTGTATATAAAAGCTGGGCAGAATATGTTTTTTGTTTATTGGTAAGAGGTCCCAGTGGCATTAAATTACTTAATGAGATGTCTATTGCAATTAAAAGAGGCATAACATTTATATTAACATTTTAAAGCTTGCTTATTCCAGGAGTGTCAGTTTACAAGAGTCTAAATAGGCAATAATGAATTTGATGAAGTATTCCATATTAAAACTGAGTACTGTGTAACTGTCTAGTAAAATCTTAATATTAAACTATACTGTATAAGTCATAGGGCAGTATAAAGCAGCATATTTAGATTTATCCCATCTTGATTCTCAGATAATGTACTTATGATTAAATATGAATACAAATGAAAAAAAAGCATTTGCATATAAGCTTACAAAATACATTTACATGATGCATTTATTTAAAAAGCTTACAGTATGCTTTGATGGATGATACAGTCATTTTCAGAAACACTAAGCCATAATTTAAAGATACTGTATAATTATTTAACAGCAGTATTTTCTAACTTCAGCTGACTTGTACCTTTCACGTAAGATGCTAACACTAGGCATAAAAACATTTTAGCAATAAGCCCTCCTATTCCAGCCCTTTGTCTGGTGCATAAAAAAAAGATATGGAAGATATGGTACATTTAGAAGTCTACATATGGCAGAAGTGAATTGGGTCCATTGATGCAGCTCTGGTTTGAAAAATATAGGGAATGTGTTTATGTCAGAAAACATGCTACAACTAAGTATATTCTTTATTTTGTTTTTCAATAAATCTGCACTAGTATATATAGAACGTAAGCAGAAGTTAGTCTTTTTATGTTTTAAATTTCCTTAACATACTCATTGCTGTATTAACATCTGTTCTGAAACTCCCACCACCGCAGCAAGGAGGCATCAATTAACATCAGTTTGGAAGTGACAGATATTCAGTCAAGGAGGAATAAAACTCTATAGCAATTTCTGCCAGCAAAAGCTCATCATGTGTGCAAAGATGCAGTCTACTGGTAGCACCAGTTCGATATTTGAGGAATGGATCACTGAGAGAATGAGGTCTGCCTCTCATGAAAGGAGACATGCATGAGCCCTTCATTCTAAATTCCAAGATAAGGCCACTGAACTGAGAGTGACCTGGCGTCAGTCCCAGAAAGTTGTGTTTCACTGGATTTAGTTTATAGCAGAAAAATTCTGCAGTGTAAGAGGCAGTCTTTCATACTACTAGGCTCTCTTACCAGTGAAGAAAATATTGGAATATGGAAATTTACCTAGGATGTACTGGGTTGTTAGAGCAGACCATGCACCACCTGATACCAGGTCAGACTTCATTACTTAATGTGCAGGTTAGCAGTTATTGACACAGTGGAAGTTTCTGGAAGGGATTCAAGGCCGGCTCCAAGAACAGTAGGACAGAAAAATCCTGCTATTTGATGATCAAAAGGTGTGGTGTTATGCAAAGATGCATGTCCAAGAAGTGAGAGAACAGCCTTGGGCCATCCTGGCAACTGAACAGTTCTTCCAGCAGCTTCCTTTCCTTTTGCATGCTGCAACTTCACAAAGTAGAGTGCCATTAAGAAATAAATGGAAAAGGAGAAAATGGAAAATAATCTATGCACTGCAATGTTATTGCCTCCCTTGAAAAACAAGAGTTTTTTTTTCTAAAGGAAAAAATAGAAGGAGACAGAGCAGAGAAACCAAATAACCAGAAATTATTTGGAAGACAAAATTAATTTTTCATTTGGAAACTAATTAGCAATTTTAAGAGTATAGAAATTTGCAGTGCAAATATTTCCCTTTCAAAAAGGAAACTTCTAGTCTTTTTCAGTGAGGAAAAGGTTACTTTTAGAAAGCCTTTTCTATTGATCTTGTCAACATCTCTGTGATTGAATGATAAGAATCGAGCAAATGTTGCTGAACTGTGAACAACTTCAATTTAGGTCCAGTAATTTTGGGGTCAAGAACAGCTGTGATGAAGAGTGAGGAACTTTAACAGGACAGTCAATGGTTACATAAAATACATGAATAGTAGTTATTCAAGTGGTGAAGGCATTTTTTCAATTTAAAAGAAACATTCAGTGTAAAAGAAAAAAATGACATATCTATATATATGTACTGAAGCTAGTGAGAAGCAGGAGCATTCTAATATTATCAGACAGTTTTGGAAACATGGGAAATTAAATATGTATTTGGAGAGGGTATAATTGAATATTCTTCATTGTCTAGTGGATTCCACAAAATGAAGGAGATTTTGTTTCCTTACAGAAGCATTTCCCTATACACTGGTTTGTGCCAAAAAGAATGAGGGAAAAATCACTTTGAACAGTTAAAATTAAAAGCAATAGTCCCAGACAAAGAACTGCAAGGAAAATCACAGGATCAATTCAAGAGAGCTTTGACCCACACGCTGCTTAGTCAGTGAAGGGTCTTTGGAGACCCATGGACCCTCAGCTGCATTTTTTGACTTCAAGCTTACGCAAAGCCAGAGGAAGGGCTGCTAAATTGCTTTTAAGCACTTGAGTCCATGAGAACCAGGTTTAACCTGGCACAGCTGTGTTCCGAATAAAACATTTGATTATTCCAGTTTGTAACAGTCCTATGAATATGTTCCCACTGGGCTTTTGGGTAAAGTCTGGGGAAGAAAAACACAGAGGTAATAAGTCCCGTTGTTGCAGAACTCTGAATGAAATCAGACTGGAGGAAATCAATGTTCATTCACATGTTGCTATCTTCTGACCAACTTTCGGTCATTCCTATGTTCACCAGGTTAATAAACTTTTCAATGAGGCTACTTTCCTGTGCAGTAAAAATATATAAAGGTCTATTCACACGAAAAGTAATACAAAGGAAAGACAGCAGATGAGAAAAAAGTAGTTCTCAGAGAAAAAGCAAAATTATCTACGATATTTATTACCTCCTGAAAATCTCGTAAGTTTATCCATCAGGCTAAAGGCCTTCTAGCATGAAGGAATACCGTGGCATTTGGGATCACAGGAGTTGAGCTGTATCACACTGGAAATCCTTTAGGTCGACTGTCCTGGAAACAGTGACTAAAGCCACATGCTTAAAGGAAGGTGCAACCGAGCATGAACAAGACACTTATGGAAATAGCCAGATTTTGGTTCTTCTTTCTTACTCCAGATAACCAGCAACTGGTTTGTGCTCTGTAGCTACAGAATTTATGTCTCCTACTTACTTTTTATATTAACAGTGTGCCTTCTTCTCATATACAAAAAATGTCTCCATTTCTTTAAAAAAAAAGAAATAAGGTGCAATCTTACTACATCATTTTCTCTACTGTTTGTCAATACTCCATGATTCACCTATCCATTTTCACCTATCTTAGAGAATAAAATACACTTTTTGACAGATCATTTTCATTCGAAAGATTTAGGTGAACAAGTTCGAACAATCTATTCAAAGAATTTAGATCCTTTTACCCTTTGCAAAGCAAAAACTTCAAAGGTCAGTTCAGATATACTTTGCATACTACAGTGTTCAGATTTGTTGATATACTTATACAAGCAAATTTTAGCATATAAGCTGCTTTTAAGATATATTTGCTGTGTATATATGTGTATTCCTTAATAAGTGAGCAAGATGAAATCTGTTATAGAAGATAGCTACTAGGAAGGGGACCTCAGTACCCTGACAGAGCCAGGAAGTATTTGACTGGCAAGTAATGACAAGGTAAGCCAAATCTCTCCCTTTTTCCACTTATTGTATGGATGGCAGAGCTGTGCTAGGTATCCTAAAGGGAGGAGAAAAGTGTTTTTGCTGTGAGCAGACAACTTCTACTGAACTTTTTGAAGGAAAAATGCTTCTTCCTTCTATGCTGACACTGCACCTGACCAAAAAAAAGATATCCCTTGGACAGCCTGAACATCATCATTTTGGAGAGCTGTTATTTGATCTCAAGAATGTAAAAGAGTCTAAGTATTAAAGCCACCTTAATTTTAGTTTTGTTTTCAATGTTAATAGTGTGGATGGCATTGACAGATAACCCAAGTGCTTTTCTGATGTGAGCATAAGACCAAATAGTGTTCTGGGTTGTGTAATGCTCGAATACTGAACTGGGTTAAGGTTTGTTAGGGATTTGCAAATGTGTAAGGAGAAATGTGTAGTCTGACAGTGATTACTGAATTTCTGCAACTTGTGATTAAAACTTGAAAAGGAGTTAAGTACATTCCTTTGAGGGTAGCAGATGCAGCAAATGTGAAGAAGGACACAAGAAAAACCATGGAAGAAATCATATTTTGGACTAGAGAGCGTACTATAAAAATAATAGCAAAGTGAATTGAAATGCCACTGAAATAAAAGACCAATCCAATTTGTATCTGCACATGGTAATGTATTATCGAACAGTTATTTCTTTCGGTTAATCATTAAATGCACTCCTACACTCTTAAAAACCAATGGGGGGAACAATTTTGGACAGAGAAGAAAAGTGTACACAATGGACATTTGAGTAAGAAGCATGTGAAGCAACAAAATAACAGTTCTCTTTTCTGTATAGCTCCTATATTCCTTTACAACTAGGTTGTTTCATTACTAATTCCAGAGCATTAGTATATATTGTGTTATTCTGTACAGCTTGTTGTACAGAAACAATTCAATAAATGAAAAGTCTGAATTCTAAGTATTATTATTATTTTTGTTCAGATTTGCTTTGTGATGCAAGATTCTTTTGATTGCTTCAGACCTACAACAATGCCCTGTTGTTTATCATAAATAACAAGTTGTTTTTTTTTATCTGGGCTTGCAAGTTTCATTTTCTTCTGTTGCTATAATTTCCGTGCATTCTTAACACGAATACATTTTCCTGAAGAAGTGGTCTTACATCTAGCTGCACCTTGTGATTTGTGGGCCTAGAAAAGCATTCTAGTTGATGGGGAAAGGGTGAAAATCATTCCTCCCTCCTCAGCAAAGTAAACACAATCTTCTAAGGGTTTATTTTGGTCCATTTTTGAAAGGGTATAGGTAATACTCTTATTTCTGACTGCCCACTTGCTAGACTTCTTTCTATATTGAATTAGAAAACAAGTTAGTGGTGCAATTAACTTTATATCCCACAAAATTGTTCTTACTGAATCAATTTGCTCCAGCACCTCAACAAAGGAATATTGTGAGTGTACAAAAAGCATCATTTAAAACAACATATTTGGTATCATTGATTTGCTCAGGATTGCCAGATTGTGAAGTCTTTGAACACTGTACTGTGTTTCTTCTGAACTGATCTTTTCTGTTGAGGGTAAGGATATGAAATTCTGGCTTCCATGGTAATAAGTTATCTCATATTTATATCTACCATTCATCCCCAGTGAGAGCTTTACATATTTTCCATGTTGAACTGCCTCACAGCAAAATTGTAATTTTAATTGTGGTCTTTTACCTTCCTTTTCATAATGTGGCTACCTTTTTCATAATCAGAATCCTTTAGAGCACATAGTCTGGTTTTACAAAAACAGACAAGCTGAATCATGCTGATCTTCTGTCTGCTCTGCCATTCTGTGCTGATTTTCTTTACTGAACTCCTATGCCCACAGATTCCAAATATCTCCCACAGGACCAAAGTCCTTAATACTGGTGTGATCACTCATTTTGGTCTTCATTCAATGGAGGAAAATATGCTGTGAGATGCTGTAAGATGACCAGAGCTTGACTTGCTGCCTAGCAAACTGATCTGCATAACCAATTTATGCAGTTTTTCTAACTGCAGAAAAATATAGGTATAGCTAATAGCATGTCTCTCATAAGAGTCTATTGACATGTTAACAGCTCGAGACCAATTTTAAACATGTAGAATCTAAATCTGCTGGGGATGGGGAGTGCGACATCTGCCATTTCTTATGGTGTGTAATTCATCTTCCTTCCTCCAAGACCACCCTGGCAGATGCATCAAAAAAACGAATCTTTCCACTGAAGGTACACCAGTTCTTCCAGAGCTCAAAGGAAGCACTCAGCATTTTATGCATCATAGCAACCATTCCCACTGCATCCCTAGGTCTCCTGTGCTCAACTTTCAAATTTATATATATATATATACTTTTAGTCATTCTTCTTTTGCGTTTTTCCCTTCAAGATAAGCAGGTTTTAGTCTCTCCTGCATTGTGAACAAGCAACCAAGCAAGCAAACACTCCACAGATCTTCTTGCATCATCAGTGACCTCTATGTCTTGATCATGGTCCGCTGGACCATTTATAACAGTTGCCTGTGATTCTGCTTCTCCCAGTCTTTCTTCAGTTCTTCCTGATTCGTCTGTCTACATTGAAATGCCTCAGAACAAAATCTATCTTTCTGCTTCTAGAGAAGAATTAGCCATTCATTCATACCTAAATTCACATTCTACACTCTTAGTCCTTTGAGCTCTCTTAACAGTCCCATATCTCTTCATTATATTCTCTTCTAGACCCTCCTCCAGCTTTGCATGTAAAGACCCCTATGTTCATTTCCTGATTCCTTGCTCTTTTATGACCCTCTCTATCTTACTTCTAATAATTTTTTCTGTAAACATAAGCATAGCCATGAATTCTGTTTTGAACCATATTCTTCCTGTTTGTCAAATCTTTCTTCTGTCTAAACAAAGGCCTCATCTTATTTGGCTAACATATCCTTGTGGATGTCTAGCAATGAGCTTAAGTTCAGCAGAGTCAGAACAGAACAGCCAAAAGGTCACCTGACACCTTTTCCCTGTCTGTGTGTTTCTAAGCAGAAATAATTATTGACATTTGTGACTGATGCCTATTTCTGATCACCCACATCCAGGCCATGTCTGAATTTTGATGAATCTTTCTGCAATGCGTCTCTAAGATGCAACATGTCCCCGTCTCTCCCTCACTTACCCAAAGCTCACCTTCATTGTTATCTGGAGAACTGCAGCTTTCTTCTCTCAGGCACTGTCTGCTGTTGTCCTTTACTGCTCATGTCTATTCAGAAGACAACAACAATAACCATTTCCAAGCTCATATGCTTAATGTTGAGATCCTCTACTGGGTTCCCTTTCTCCATCACACGGAACATAATAGTTTTTCATTTTTTTTGCCTATTGCTGCTTTGCTTATCAATACAACATGTCGATATTTCCCTCAGAATCTCTGCCTGACATCCATTGTTTACTGGTTAAAGTTCAGATGGGATGTCAAGGATACCCTCCTCTTTTGGGAGATCATCCCACCAACAATTCTAAAAGCCATCTTGTAATCTTCTTTTAAATCTTCTTTGAATCTTGCCTTCACTATGATTCCTCATCTCCCAGTTACTGCGTGGGACTTTAGGAGAGATTTGTCCTAGTTACACACAAGTCTTCATCTGAACCAGTCTTCTCTTATCACCATGGAAAATATACACATTTTGTGGTGTAACTCGTCTGACATATTTCAGGTCTCTACTGTAGGGAGAATGAATCTCACTTTACAAGTGGTTACTCCTCCTTACTAACTACTGAAGGATTACAGAAACACTGCTCAGGTGCAGATGTCCCCGTTGTAGATATTCAGAATTGGATAGCTGGATTAGATAGATGCAGAATAGACTAGAGTCCCATATACAGTGAATTGTGATTGCTCCATCATATGTTTATCATCTTATTACTATTACAATATTTCTTCCTACTCCATCTCCAGAATTTCTTGGTTTACACTGCAATGATTTTGAAGGTGAGATTTTCTTTGGTTTTTTTTTGCTTATACAATCTAATGGGATCCTAGCAAAAGATCTAAGGTTCTGCTGGTGAAAACAAAACAAAACAAAACCTAAAAATAACACACTCAGAGAAAGAAGAATATGACATTTAAAAGATTTAAAAGAAATATCAGACTATATAAAAGAGTTGATCACATACTTTTGGGGGTATTTTTGTTAAGAAACAAACAAAACACACACACACACACCAAACTAAGAGTGTTTGTATATTATTGACTCAGAAGCCTGAATTTGGGTATCTACGGTATAGGTGCTTGCATGCCGTATGTGGTAGGTGTCTAAGGTCTCATTACCTCAGTGGAGGTTTACTTCATACAATCAGCTGAGCCTGGAAAACAATTAAGTTGAACAGAGGCTTAGTCTAGGAAGAGCTAGATCACTCTCTAAACTCTGCTGACTGGATCTCTTTGGACTGTAGTGGAAGCTTAGACACCCAGTGCCTGTGTTGAAACCTGTATGTAAACTTAGATGTCTTCACCTTGAACTGAATTCCATCCAAGGCGTCTGAACTGGTTCCCTATCCTTTCCCAAGTGCTGTGACATCTTTTGCCTGTAATCTTTCTAGCTGTTTAAAGGGCAGGCTGCTAACTTCAACTGGTTATCTCATCTTCTCTCTTTTGTAACAGACAGAGTAAGAAAAGCATGTTCAGTGGATAGTTCCGAGGACACACATCTTGGACTAGTATATTAGATTGGGTAGATCTAAGGATACTCGCCAACAATGACTATATTGAAATAGTCGTTAGATTGGACGCTAAAGTTTTAGTTGACTACAGTTAGGTACAATGAACCTCTGTCCTAAAAGAACACAAATTGTTAAAACTTTTTCACATCACTGGCAAGTAAAGCCTCCACCATTACCTCAGTTTTCTGAGCTCACTGGCTCAGAAGACTCAACTAATGGAACTACCTCTACTAAATCATCAGTTATTTCCTCTATTTCTTTGATTGTAATGACTTTGAGATTATTTGCAGTATTAAAATCTTAAATATCATAGAATCATAGAATCATAGAATGCTTAAGGTTGGAAATATATAAGCCTTAATGCATAGAGTGCAGTAGTAACACTTTTATTAACTCATAAGGCACATATAACACAATATAGGAACACCACAAACAATAACTTATCTTCCTGGGAGTAGCATCCCCATCAGTTATTAGCATGAGACTGAAACACTGGCTTTTTCTGTAAGAAGAAGAAAAAAAAGGGTCTTTACCTGAGTGGTGCACAACTTTTCACCCTTGTGTGAAATAAAAAAACCCAAACCTTCCTCTCAAGAAAAACATATTAAATCCTAATGCTAGTTAATCCTACTTCCTCTATTGTACACAAAAGAAATTCTACTGCCACCCACACTTCTGCAGAATATTTTATAAGGGACCTCCTTTCTTTAAGCAAAGAAGATATTTATCCCCCCCCCCGCCTTTTTTCCCTTTATTCTCCTGCTTATTCTGGCATGAACTCCGATAAATTCCAACGTGGATATCTGAATGGCTAATGGCAACAAGCACTGCTCTGATTAGACACATATACATCAAATTTCAAGCACCTTTTCCTTTGGACAAACCATGCCTTTAAATCAACCAGAAGTCAAGAAGTTATAGATTCTTTCTTGCATCGTATACAGTAAGATCTCAACCTCATGTTTGTTTATTTTTCCCCAACAGCCATGAACTCTAGGCATGAGATCAGAACTGTAGTTTTTGAATCGCATGCTGCTATCCTATATTTTTTTCCCTGTCCTAGTTTCTTGGATAGAGTAGACCATATTTTTCTCCACTCCTTGGTTTCAGAGGCTACCATTTACAAATTTTTGATGAAAAAGAAAGGCTCGTTGTCTATTGGCTTTTCTACTTTAGTCTTTGGAGGAGGAGCTTTCGGATCAGAAAACTTGCCTTTCTACAGCAGTGTAATCCCTTTGCGGATGGTGGTGGAAAGGGGTTGGTGTGGTGTAGGCTGTACCTGTGTGCTCAGCAGCCACACTAGCTTGATCTGAGCTAATACTGTTGTTCTGGAGAAGAAGTTCGAAAAGTTATCACAACACCTTTACAATGGGTCTTTTATAAATGGAAAAGCAGCATATACACACAACAGGATAGTAGGAATACTGTGTTCTTTACTACAGCTGGTGAGACTTACTCTGTTTCAAAGAGTTTTGCTGGTTTTAGCAGCATTGCAGGACCATATAATTCCTCAGAAATGTGAGGTTAAGAATAGGTAAAGAGGAAAATAGTGCTGGTGAGTTACAAATAGAGAATATTTAGAGGTTGTCTTCAGCTGATTTAAACAACCTTGCATTTTCACTGTCTATTGCTTACAAGGCCTGAATAACATTTCAGCTATTTATTTCAGATGTTACACCAGACGGCTACAGCATGAATGCAACCTCCCTCCCATGTGCACACACACACAAATGCAAAGGTGGAACTGTGGTTGTTCACAACCTCCCTCCCATGTGCACACACACACAAATGCAAAGGTGGAACTGTGGCTGTTCACATTTATAACAAATCCATTTATGGAGGTCTGCATAGCAGCAAGACCATGTGTCCGTATTAGCAAACAGTTAAGACTAGCTTGACTAAAATTGTATATTTTAGGTACTAAGAACTACTGTGTATCATACATGTTCAACTTTCTTTTGGGTCTGTTCTAGTTCCTTTGAAATCAATGGCAAAAGTCCCACTAAATTAAATGATTCATGTTCATAGGGAGAGGAAGTTATGCAGGCACTGTGCAAATAAACATATACATTCTGCATGGCAAAGTGTCACTTTAATATTCTCTACTTCATCACATGAAGCAATTTCTTCAGAAATCTGGACAAAAACCTCCTTGTAAGTTAAAAATAAAACTGGTGTGAATTGTACTTTTCCAAGGAAAAAAAAAGTTAAAAAGCACCCCCTTTCAAGTGTGTGTGTATGTGTTTGTTCGTATTTTTAAAAGAACTTTATTTTTATGCCTCCTTTATCTCAGCAGACTGTCCAGCGTGGGATGAAAACATTGTCATATGCACATAAGACACGGGGGAAAATGCATCCAACTGGTCTGCTTTTGCTCATCTGTCACAAATTTAAGATCTTTAGCTCTACAACATTGCATTTTTTTTTTAAACCCTAAAAAACAGAGAGCAAGAACTGCGCACAGAAGAAAATCTCTTTCATCACACTGGGATTATTTTTCTATCCCAGGTGCCCAAACTGGGGCTTTTTTTTCTTCTAATTGATAACGGCAGGCTCCTCCCCTTAACCCTCTGACTTTTCTGCATTCCCTTCCTGGATGACTACTGTTTCACTGTGCTACCTCATTCACTTATGGTTGACCTGGAGCTCCTGGGTTAAGCTTCCCCACTGGTATTCAGCCTTGGACCTTATTATTGTTCTACTTGTCTGACCTCTGATACACTAAATTCTAACAAGGTGATCTGAAAAAATCACTTTTTTTTTTTTTTTTTCTGTGTGGTTTCATGGCTCGTCTTTTTACCGCTTTCGGCTGATGTTCTTTTCTCCACTTCAGACCACCAAGTGCTCTGCTTTAGTTTGTCAATTTATAGTGCTGTCATGGTTTCAAATGCTGCAACCATTGTGTAGAATATACTCTCCTGACCTCTGAAGCAACTTTCTGTATTTCAATTGTTAACTCATTAGGGTTTGGAAGAACAGCTGAAAGGAGAATGGTCTTTTTCCCACAATTGCTGCCAATGAGCTGCTTGAAGAGTCATCACAGTCCAGGATTAAGAGAAATCAAGAGGATGCTGCTAAAAATTAGCTCCAGCTATTTTACATTCCTCCCTAAAGGAAGCAAAGAAAAGGCCCAATACAAAACAATACTGATACTTTTCTTCAGCAGTTTTACACAAAGATACAAGGGAACACATGAAAAAGCTAGTAATGAAAAGATAATCTGATTGGATAACTCTATTTCTTTGCAAAAAATATGTCAAAATATAGACAAAAGTATTCTTTAACAACATTTTTATGTTTCATTACTGTTAGTGTCCAAGGCTATCCTTTGTTTGTACTGAAGTCTTTTGTCTTTGGATTCTGTCGCTTGAACTGATTCTTCATGACCAAGTTTTTTTAATAACTATCATTTCGCTCTTCCTGTTCCAAAATGCTTTGGGGAAGGGGGGAAGGAGAAGCAAATGGAAAGTGTCATCAGGCTTTGTCCTGAAGCCAACTTCTTCTTTTGAAGTCAACAATACAGGCATGCCCAAGTTCACTAAAACAAACCAACCAAGCAACAAAAAATATCCTTGCCTTTTTCCCTTTTTGTTTAGGTATAGAAACCTTGCTCACCAAGAAAATAAGGAAAGAGGCTTCTGCCAGTTAGGGACAGATTTAGAGCATTAGCAGAAGTTCATAATGTTCATACTCTGAATTTTCAGACTGATGCTCAGTACCTTATTTACAAGATTTCTCACTATATTGAAGACTGAACCACCAGTTTCCCAGTGTTAATAATGGCTTTGCCATTTTAAATAATTTAGTATGGTTTATAACTGTGACCCACAGTTGCAGCTGCACATTTTTTAAACAAAATATTTTGAATGTGTTTTTTCTTCTTTTCTTCAGCATCACAAGTGTTTAGTCCTACCACAGATTTTGATAATACCAGCAGAAAAATTAGCTTCTTGGACCTTTTGGGAAGTATCTTGAGTCTTTAACAAAATACTTAATTTTGAGAGATCACTTGCTACAGCGTTCTCCTATGTAGTGCTAATCATGGTTGCACAAGTTTCTGATAACATGAAATACTTAAATATAACCTTAATTGTTGCATCAATGAGATATAACATCAATGATTTACATTCCTGTAAGTCTCATCATCAAGGGTTTCAGAGTATGCTGCAAACATTAATTTAAACTTCGCAGGTTCACTGAGGGCAAGCCTCACTTGGGTCACTGATATAAATTAGCACAATAATGGAATAAGTTATTATGCACATTATACCCTTTTCTCTGTAAGGTAAACTGAGGCATTAGTTGGTTAGTGTCTTATCAAAAGCTGCAGAGGGAACCAGTATAATAAATGCAAGTCGTATCTGGTATCTATTTTGCTCACTACATCACTTCTCGATTCTTTCCTTCAGCTTGATGCTTTTACTTACAATTTTGTCCACAAAGTCCATTGACTACTAAAGGTTCTCTTCTAAACAGTACATATGTAAATGATATCAACTAAGTTTTAAATAATTACATAAACAGAAATTAGTGACTATTTTAGCATAAATAACATGGTGATAGAAAGTGAAAGGAATAGTACCAGTGTGGAATTTGGTATGACCTAAAAACAATGGATGCATTAGAGTCACTATGTCAAACACCATTAGACTTCTTTCTTTAATAAAGCAGTAAAGCCCATACTATACAGCAGCTTAAATCAGTTTCCATAGAATGCTATTAAAGCTGCCAAATCTTTCAAAGTTATAGGATATTCTATTATTCTATGATATTCCTTTTCTGAAAAGGTAAGCAGCTTTCAAATCTCATTGTTCCTTTTAAAGAATATATATTTGCATGGAAGATAAAATAGTATCAGAAGGCAATTTGCTTTAGTGTTTGTACAAGCAATTGCAAAAAAAGTGCTATCTGATTTTGTTGCTGTGCTTCCTCTGCATCATTGTTTTTAACAGATGGTTTGCTCTTGTGACTCCCTTGGAAGTTTTGGACTTTTGATTTGTTTTGCTTTGCTTTTTTGCCTCTTTTTTTTTTTTTTTTTTGTAACATCGTTTACAGTTTAAAAGTTTATGTGAGTTACTTTCTCAATGCTTCGAATCTCGGTTAGATTCTGGTCTCTTATGGTGCTGGGATAGTAAATCTGTGCTTGATCTGGACCCAAATGTATTTTGATTGTAAATAGAAAATCTTCTTTTATGAGGATGTTCACTTCACAGCTTGAACGGTGTAATTTTTATACAGGTCTCAGCAATCAATAAAAAAGCCACAGGAGGAATGATTTATCTTGTTGGTTACAGAGACTGTCACCGAGAGAAATTGTAAAAGATCAATTTACACAACCTGGTGTGAGAACGTTATTGATATAACACGGCCGATCAGTTCCTGGTAGTCTACGGGCAGAAGCTGAGGAGAGAGCGCTGCCCGCCGATAGGGCCACTGACCAAGATCTTAATAGACTCACTGGTCCATAAAATGGACAAGAAGCCAATGGAGGATGCGATTCTGCGTGCTCATAGCACGCTAACTGGCCTGGAGGAAAATGGATTGGCTGAGCTCCGATTAGTTAGTTAAGCAGTGTCATGCATCCTCCTTTTCTTTCTTCCTTTTTTCCCCCCCCCGCTCCTTTCCTCCTACTGTGAGAACTGTTCACTTGGAGACTCACTGCCTTAATTACAAAGGGCCCTTTTAACTACAGGTCACAGGAGTTGGCTCACTTGACAGGAAATAAGGAAACAAGCTACCTTCCTGAAAAAGAAAAAAAAAAAACAAAAACCCAACAAACTTCCACTTCTCAAATTAGTTAAATGAAGCTTATCAGCGCTTGTTAGTTGATCCTTTGACAGTCTATTAATTGCAGCTTGTACATTAAGTTATGTTATAACCAGCAGGACATATGATTAATAAATAAATAAATCTCCTGACATGCTGCACAGTACGTCTGTTAGTAGAGAAAACAAAGTAAGGACAATGTTAATTTTTCACTTTGCTGTAGATATCACAGCACAAAAGTCATTTATAAGATAGTTTCCTTTGTATTTTGTGGAATTAAAGTGCATTCTAACTGAAATGGCTTCTTTGGATCAGAAGACTGTTTATAAAGCTAGATTTGAAAGGTTCTCATTCTGTCTTTTTAATAAAAAACAACATAACTACTCTTTAAATGTAAGTACTCTCTTCCTACAGTTGCTATATATGCAACTTCTAAGATACTTTTCATGAGATATAGGCTACACTATATTATTTTATTTACTGGCAATTATTTTTCACTGTTATTACTGGGGGTGAAGAGGAGGGAGAAAAGAACATTAGCAGCATTAAGAAAACCCACAGCAGTTGTTTCTCCTTTGCAGGAAGTGACTCCACTGTGTAAATGCTAGCAAAATAAAGGAACCAAAGGCACATCAAGGGGAAAAAACTGTTTTCATGTGTTTAACCTGTTAATTATAGTAATCTACACTACAGTGTAAGTATTGTAACCTGGAATGGGAAACGGGTGTTTGAAAGAATGAGCTAAGACAAAAATGATTAAATCCACACTTCGAATGGACGATTTTTGTATGTAATCTGAGCTACACATTCTTAAGTTGTTTCATTTTCACATTTCCTTACTCATCGGCACGTATCAAAGTGAAAGACCGGTTGAAATGAATGTTTTCTTACCTTCATCTTTTAAATACCTCTCAAAGTCTGAAAAATGTGTTTCTGTGGATCCTGATACGTGCTTTAGCAGGTGATGCTAAACAGCTCCATGCTTAATTCCAAAGTCAGATTTTAAAATCTTAAGCCTCCCAGCAGTACTGAATTATTTCACATTTACACATGTGAAGAACACATATAATTTTACGTGAAGAACATATATAAATGAAATGTTACTTTTCTACTGAATGTTCAAAGTCCCAGCTAACTGTCATTGTCTTCCCCATGTTAGAGTTAGCCACCAGGCCTCTTACTATGTTTGAAAAAGAAAAAAAAAAAAAGAAAAATAAATAATGGCTACAGAAATATTACACCTGAACCTGAATGGATAAAGGGAGCTTGTGAGCCCCAGGGAAGGGGTGGATGGTGAAAGAGACTGGAGACAGCTGTAAGGGGACAGTGACAGGCAGAAGGACCTGGGGAAGAAAGAAGGGCAAAAAAGAACTTGTCCTTGGCATGTTGTACTGAAATGGATTGACCAAAGTCTACACTCAGGTATACTATTAATCTGCCAACCACACCTATATGTAGAGTAAGAGCAATAATCTAATCCAAACTCAAAGAAAAGCTCCCATCTGGGAGCACAATTATGTGCAAGGATGGCCACAGTGTCCTTTGCCCTTTTCCAGATCTCCTCTCTTGCTCCTCTTTGATCAGGTTCCATGACCAACTTTGCTCACATGTAGGTTTTTTAGATTAAATTTTCAAATGGGGGGTGGGTAGAGGAAGACCCTCCTCTCTGTAGTTGCTAGGCCATTCACAGCCCCAAGCAGGGAGTAATCATTTACTAGCCATGCTCCTCCTTTATTCCTCTCATAACTAACAGGGACTCTTCACTGCACTCAACCAAACACCATTTCCTGCCTCTGATAAGTAGATGTAACCTGTGAGGCCAGGGCACACTGCCACAGAGCCATGTCCAGCACCATGGCATCCTCCCTTTTCTCTTTGATTGCCTTCTTACTTCCCTTCTCTCCTTTCACAGCTGCTACTGAATGTGCATCACGCTCCCTGAGTCAAAGACCCATGACTACTGCACGATTAAGGGTTATACAGAACTAGAGGAAAGCACTTTTGAGGAAATTCCTCACCAAGATTTTCACTGATTCATTGTAGGGGCAGCTGGTCATAAACCCATATATTCAGGTCTTTAAAGCCTTTCTATTATAGAAAATCCCTGTGACCTTTTCATTTGAGAATCTTTCACATTTCTATTGTTTGCAGAAGGTGTTTGATATTTGGCAGAGGAAATCCCCCCAGGCCACAGAAGTGTCTTCTCTTTGTCCCATGAAATTCCATTTGGGTTTGGCTGAAATGCAAAGTGACAAAAATTGCCATTACCCTTTTCTTATTTTCCTCCCTTAGGGATATTTTGGCAAGCTCCATGCTGCAGGTCAGGCTCACACAGGCACAGCTAGAACCAGGAGACACATGCATCCCTCCAGGAATACCAAACCAGCTGGAGTCAAGAAAATCACAAAGAAGATAAAGAAAAGAATAAACCGGTGGTCCTATCCCTCCTAAGCTCTTGCGTTACAAACAGTTCTAAAAATGAGCAACTTCCATCACCACATTAACCCCACTTAGCTTGGAGAGGAGGGGTAAGGCATGCCATGCTAGACTTGCTGACCACTTGTAGACTCTAGATGCTATCTTCTTTCTGAAAAAAAAAGCTTTTTCCCAACTAATGTGCATCTGTACAGTTAAAGTTCTTGACAGCTCTAGAAATAGTGGCCTGTACTGCAATACAGAAGGTTCAGGGTTTATGTGTAATTTATCATGTCAGAACTAAGGAGACAGAGTGCTAAAATTATGTACAGTACAGTTAACCTCAAATTTCTTAAGTTTATTGGAGCTTTGATAGCTAGTATTTGGGAGTTCAGTGTGTTCATACTGCATCTCTCCCTATGCATTCTGGTGCACAATGAGTATTGCATCGGATCATACTGTATTTTCCCATTGGCCTCATCAATATAGTTATTTATGGTGCAGGTATCAGGCAAAAGCAGGTTAACATGTACAACTGAAATTCTGGTATTTTACTTTTAAATGATGGATTTTGCAATCCAAGTAATGGTTTCATTGTAGCGGTTCAGGAGTGTGGAGTCTCTTATGTTCTTATATATTCAGAAATAAAGTGTGTTATCCACTAGTCACTCAAGGAGTCACTGATGTATGTAGTTTTTTGATCAAAGAATTAATTGATTTAAGAATTTCAAAGAATTGCATTGAGCTTATAACGACCACATTACCCATATTATTAGTTGTGTTTGGTTGACTCATAAACTGAAGATGTTTCATGCTCCTTATCTTTAATTTCTTATGCACTCTGGAACCTGAGATCTGCTCAGGACTTTACAGAAGAACATTATTTGTTCTGGAACAAAAAGTTGGAACATGCCTCTTCATTATTTCAGCATAGGTCTATTTTTTTTTTTTGCTGTGCTCAACTCCATTTTATTCAGGAGCGCTCCCAATCCTTATGAGATTGTGCTATTCTGGAGAAGACTACACACGTGCCAAGAGGGCCTTATTCAACTTCAACTGATATTTTTCATAGCTAGAATTGGGTGAAAAATGTATTTCTATTTTAGAAACATTTCAGGCTTTATTTTTATGCCAACTTATAGATAGTATTTTTTTGTGTGTGTGTGCTTTCAGAATTTCTCGTAACTTAGGAATTCTGGGATTTTTGAACCCTCACAGGAACTTCTGAAATGAAATATGCTCTCAAGAATCTGGCAACTGATGAATAAAGTTGACTTGATTCTTACTAGCTTCACTGCAGCTCAATCCAGTATAGCAGCAGTTCAAAGACTCATGTACGTATTTTAAAATGTTTTTAAGCTAACACAGAAATCTCAGCCTGTGCGGTATGAAGATCTTTGTATTTATATTTGAACAAATATCCTTGCTTCTTAAGTCGTTTGTTATGGCTGCTTTCTAGAGAGATTATGGGTGCTACCAGAATGTGAACTGAGTTTCTACTAATTAAATACACTTTGGAAAGCCTACCAGTTAAGACGGTCTTCTGCAGCCTGAGACTCTGAGCCCTTACTTGCTTATAAAAATAGGTATATGCCTCCTACTACTTGGCTATTTGCTTCAAGGAGGGAAAGGGCTAAGAATGTACTGCAAAGCCTCAGACACAAAACAAAACAAAACAAAGCAAAAAAAAAAAAAAAACAAAGTTCCAAACTTATGAGAATGTGGCAATGCAACATTAAACAGATAATCTGTGGCTCTGATTACTCCAGCTCTTTTATGCAATTAAGACACAGACACATGTGCCAGGGCAGAGGTGCAGAGCCCAGGTTTCTTAGAGGATGGTGATGTGTCCTTGTGGATATAAGCAGGGCAGAAATCAATTTTGCTAACTGCAGTGGCCGCCATAAGGTCTGTCTCACCACTCTTGGAAATGTAAAGCAGGTAATGAAACCAGTTGAAATTAAGACATCACCAGTTTCTGACACTTATTCTTAGCACACTTGAGCAGAAATATCTCACACGGAGTTTAGGACAATTGTCAGTTACTGTCTTTCAAATCATATGCCCTCTTTTGTTCCCTAGACAATTCTTTCTCCTATGGAAAATGCAATTGCTAAAGTAGATTTCCATTCTTAGGCAGTGTACATGTGCACTTGGGTTTGCATGTTACTTCTGTTATACTATTCTTCCTGTAGGCTGGAGTAAGATTTACCTGATTAAGTGAGATTTATCAGATTGAATGTAAAGTTATTTTAGGGATTTTCTTTTGGACAAAATGCATTGCTCCATAGAATATTCTACTTCCTTCCAGGAAGGAGCCCAGGTTAATGAGGTGTGGAATCTATGCCATCTCAAAAGCCAGAGTATTCATATGCATACTTAGGTTTCATCAATAATATGAACAATCGAAGATGGTGATGGTATATGATCTTGGAGCTGACGATGCTACTCTTGGCAGTGATTTTCAAGTGCTCATGAAGATAAATTATGGCATTCTTTTATGTCATTCTTGTGTTTCTTAGATTCCAATTTATATATATATTTCAAAATTAATTCAGGATGAAATATCTGAATATATGCAGAAAGCTTGTTAGATTTTGTCACTGATATTTATGCTTTTCTGACCAACAAGTTCTAACTTGGAAAATGTAGGCTTGTTGGATTGCTGTGTTTTGGCTGTTCTTAATCTTACTGGTTTAAGTTAATTTCTCTTTGGAGAAAGTCTTTTCCCAATACATTTGGCTGTACATAGTCAGTCAGAGCTTACAAGGTGCACTAAAATTGAAATATCAAAGAGACTGTTGAAATGAGATGCTTGTGAAATGTGTGCAATTATCTGCTATTAACTCATCTGGAATCCTGTGATGAGCAAACTGTGATTTTCAATGTGTCATTACATTGTTGCATCAATGGGTTGTTCAACAGCTCGATTTAAAAAATACTCAAGAAATAATCATTACAAGAGGTAATCCTTCCCATTAGATTCAAATAAATCTGTATCAACATTAGACTGCCATGATCATGGATCTCATGAGGTTTCGGTGGTTTGTTTGCATTTGCTCTACAGTATTCATTACTGATTTTGTCTTTGGGTGTTTTAAGACATCTTGGAATTTATTTTCTAATTATACACAGAGGTGGATATTGGATACTGTTTCTAATTTCTAGCGTTGAGCAATAGTGACACATTCGTCACCTAGACTCCATGTAAAGTGGTTGGTTTTGGGCTCCTACAACACTTTCATGCTTGTGGATATGTCTGTAGACATTCCTCTGGAATTACACTTTTCTAGTACAAGGAAGAGAGATTCATTCTGTGGGTTTCATTTGCAATTGTTAGATTGGAAAATGGCAACAATCAGATATGGCAAATGGTCAGCAGCATTTTAGAGTTATCCTTTTCTTGCGACTTCCTACTTTAGCTACTCAGACTCTGTAAAGTCTGCCTTCTGGAAAAAAAATCTCTCTTAAGCTTACAAGCTCACACTTACTTTCTTTTTCAATTTCACCTTTTTTCCTAATAGTTTAGAAAAAACACTGTTTTAGAAAAGATTCTGGAATATGGTTTCAAAAGTCACCATGGCCAGACAACATCAATTTAAATTTGACCAGCTTTTGCCCCAACATTTAATCAGGTAGAATGACCAGCTGACCAAAACAATTGTCAGATTCTTTTTCTTCCAACTGAGCATAGTTTTACTGTCTTGCAACTTTAAAGTTTATGACTTTGTGCAAAGAGTTTGCAGAAGCTATACTCATATTTTTGGTTCTACATAAACCTGAAAGTGTTTCAGCACTCTTGTTTATGTGATTTTTTTTTCCCCGTGCTTTTTGCTTTAGTAAACTGCAGTGATTCCAATTTGCAAATGCTGGCTCCTTCCTCTGTAGCCAATGTAAGCAGACAATTGCTTGGACAGAAGGCTCTTCTTCAGCATATCAGACGAGGAAAATTATAAAGAGGCTTCTAGCAGGTGAATGCGTGCTGGTGCATATGAGTGGGAAGATGCTGCTAGCAATTGTTAGGGATGAGAAATTAGCCAGCAATAGCTTGTGTGATGGAGTAGGTGGGAAGAACCAACCTACTGAAGCAAACTGAAGAAAAGGAATGGAAAGGGATCAGCCAGCAGTTGTGTATGTGTTGGAGGTTATGATAAGGTGGGTGGAAGAGAAAAAAGAATCAGAATGGAGGAAGAACCAAAAGGAAAAAAAAAAGTAATGGGAAAGAGGAGAAGTGGAGAGATAACAGGAATCCAGCTCTGCAGAGAAAGACCTGGGTGTCATGGTGGATGACAAGTTGACCATGAGGCAGCAGTGTGCCCTCCTGGCCAAGAAGGCCAATGGGATCCTGGGGTGCATTAAGAAGAGCGGTCCAGCAGGTCAAAGGAGGTGATCCTGCCCCTCTACTCAGCCCTGGTGAGGCCGCATCTGGAGTACTGTGTCCAGTTCTGGGCTCCACAGTACAAGAGGGATGTGGAGCTGCTGGAGAGAGTCCAGCGCAGGGCTACAAGGATGATCAGGGGCCTGGAACATCTGCCCTATGAGGAGAGGCTGAGGGAGCTGGGCCTGTTCAGCCTGGAGAAGAGAAGGCGGAGAGGAGACCTATCAGTGTATATAAATACCTCAAGGGAGGGAGTGAGGAGGATGGGGCCGGCTGGCAGCGACAGGACTAGAAGGAACGGCCACAGATGGAAGCACCAAAAGTTCCACAGGAACTTAAGGAAATTTTTCTTATCAGTGAGGGTGACAGAGCACTGGAACAGGCTGCCAAGAGATGTTGTGGAATCTCCTTCTCTGGAGATCTTCAAAACCCGCTCGGATGCAGTCCTGTGCCATGTGCTTTAGGTGTCCCTGCGTGTGCGGGGGGGTTTGGACTAGATGATCTCTAAATGTCTCTTCCAACCTTAAGGATTCTGTGATTCTATGATTGCCTGCAGTATCAGGCCCCAGACAAAGAAAAGGCAGAATAAGGTGGTCACCTGCATTTTTAGGATATCAAGTGCAACTGGATGTAAGCTGGATAAAGTGTATTGTTAGATAGAATTGAGAGGTACACTTCAACAAGGAAAGCATGACATTGTGTGAGAGTATGTGCTTATGCAATTGTTCCAGAGATAAATGATGAACAGCCTACATTGATCTGATCCAAACACACAGCATTAGAAATCAGATAAAGAGCATCAACTGCAATAAACAAGAATTTCTCATGGAAAAAACATAATTGCATCCTTCCAAGACATTCCTGCATAAGGAAAATACCATGAAGTATTCCAGACTGTCACCATTTGCCCATTGACTTTTCATTACTCATTTCCTGTGTGAACATTGAGCACACAGTAAAGACAAGTAGCTCAGTTCACTCACCCTGTTCCAAGTGGACCAAGTGACCATGAAGATATTTACTAAGTGGGTTTATCTGGGAAGCTGAGAATAACAGGAATATCATAGCCTAGCTTTCTGCATGGTATCTTGCCCAAGAAGGTAAGCCCTTCACAACACGAAGTGCAGAGTGTTGGCTTCCCAATATGAGTGATAATGGGGTATAGGTGCAACTGTTTGAAAAACAGGCTTAATACGTTGAAATAATGCAACTGTTTGAATTGTTAAAGTACTCACAGAGGAACTGCATCTGCCAAGAATGCATACAGGTACCTGAACACATAATTTGTGACTGCATGAATGGATACCCAGTAGAGACCTTTTTAATAATTTACCACTGAGTCTGTGTAGTAGAGTGTCTTGTGCTGGGAATAGCGACCAAGCATGAAAAGGTATAAAGAAATAATTTACTGCTCAAGAAGGCTAGTTTACTATGAAGAAAAATTTGCTTCTACCTGTTCGTTACTGTCCTCCCTTTGTAGATTTTGTGTAAGGGAGATGGGAGAGGACCAATGTAGTTTTAAAAAAATCAGCTTAAGACTGAATCTATCCATAATTTCAAAAGTGTCAATATCATATTCACCGTGAAATTCAGGAGCAAACACTCAGCTTGCCAGAGCCATCTCTTGCCTCAGTGTCTTTCTGCATTCACCAGTGTAAAGTCCTATTTTAGATTTATTGATAATGGGTGAAAGAGGCCAGATCATTGTAGAGACTGTAAGAAAATACACAGATTTTCTCATCTAGGGCTTTTGTTCTATTTCAACCCAGGTTCAGAATAAATTAAGTTGTTTTTGTTGAGTGATGGCTGTTTAGTTCTCTACGTTACGGTAATCTGGTAGTCTCAGATGAAATTTAGGGAACCAAATGTGCAGCACGAAGACTGCAGCTAGCTCTTCTTGGAGGTAAAGCCTGAAGAAACATGGAAGAGCATCAACCTATTCAAACACAAACAGGAATCCCTACAGGTCTGAAATACAGGGGGCAGCAGAAGTTGCTATATTGCTTCTCTGTTATTTTCCTTATGCATAAATGGCTACTTAAATATTCAATTCTTTTAGACTGTTATTCTCTCTCTCTCTTTTTCTTCCTTTTAATATATATATATATATTTATAATAAATACATTTCTCCTCCCTCACTCCCATGCATTTTCTTCTCATGAAAAAGCAATGTAGCAAGATTAGGTACCATTTGGCAACCCCAGTAGAATTAGCACCCTCATTCATATAGTGAGAATATTGTGCAGGGAAAATGAGATCAACTTACATTTGTTGGACATGAAGAGCTGGTAAAACTGACTGCATCAAAGTTTTTAAAAACGTGATAGAGGATTTTTTATTTTGCTTTTGGCTTTGAAAGCAGTGGAATGAAATGGCTCCATTTGGAAACAAAAACTGCATAGATGATGTTTCTATATCTCAAATCTTATCTCTCATATCTTATGTTAAGAAGGATCCCTGGTACTGTAGTTAAGAGAGGCCAAAACATTCTAACCTTGTGGTACAAAACAAACAAACAAAAAAACCACCCCCACACACAAAAACCCCAATAACAACAACAACAAAAAAGAGAATTTAAAGTTCTTTCAAAAAGAAAAGAAGAAGGAACAGAGGTAAGAGGGGGAGAAACAAAAGAGAAACTCTGTCTTTCAGTTCCAATAGTTCTTGATGTTTAAAATCTCTGAAGTTTTTTTATGTGTTATGAAAAGCTACAAATTTATCTTTTGCCATTTTCCCAAGGGAAGCTGACCCAAATTCACCAGCAGCAGTTGAAAAGGTTTTTCCAAGCTTTATCAAATGGCCCCAACAGAGACCAGCTTAAAATTAAAAGCTTCCCCTACCAGAGGGAATATATGTGACTTTAATAACTGAAATGTGTTTTTACTTTCTATTACAGGGGTCAAAAGGTTTCTAAACAAACCAAATTTATCAATTATTTAGAGCTGATTTCTTCTGAAGTGGTATTTCTAAGATATTATTTGGTGGATAAATTCAATGTTCTAAGGCCAGCAGCAGTATTTTATTCATAACAAATTTCTCCTAAACTGAATTTGCTGGGGCAACTTAATTTCCACTATCGTGTTTGCACTGTAGAAATATCAACTGAAGTGTTATAGGGCCTAACTAGTGGGCTTTTCAAAAAGAAATTCCATATAAGCATGCTTATTCAGCACCACCCTGCTTGCCATTTATTGCTTAAGAAATGAACTGGTACACTGTGTCTGTAAAAGAATTTCTTTAGCTGTTGAAATATCCTTAAAAACCGCAAGGCACCTTTAAAGTCAGGAAACAATATCTTAAACTACATTGTCACCCTAGCAGCAAAAGAAAATAAGATAGCTGTCAGAAGTTTTGTTAAAGACATTTTAAAATCACACACACACACACACAGAGATACACACATATTCTTGGCTTTCTATGAGAAAGGAAGAGTCTATTTAGGTTGTTGCGGAAGGGAATTAACAGTAAATTTAGAAAGAGACCATTCTTAATGCTTAATAGGGTCCACTGACCATGTAAATACTCTGTTTGTTATACATTAGCTAAACACACATTGGGTTTCTGCCTAAAGTCTGCCATTTGGTGCAGGGAGAAGACATTACAGAACAGTTCATAAATTCATGTGGAACTCCGTTAAATGAAACCAACCATCCAAGAGCTGACATTTTGCCATCTTTAAAATAGCTGCCTCTCACAGCAAAACTCCAGGTTTATTTATGCAAGTAAATATTAAGCAGTAATGTAATCAAGGTGTTATGGAGGATTTTTTTTTTTTGAGGAAGAATTCGACTATTAATAAAAAAAAATGCCTTGGATAGGTGTTCCTTATATATACATAATTTTTTTTTCTTCTTGAAAATTCATTTTAAGGAAGAGTGAAAGCATAATTTTGTGACCACTGAAAATAGTCCCCTTTTTCTTAGCAATACATACTTTCAGAAATATGAATTATTGCCATACAGAGGAAGAACAAACAGGTGAAACCTCTTCCTCTCTCTTCTGCCTCCCTTTCCCCTTGGGGAAACAGAATACTGCTCACGCACAAGAGATCAG